>NW_024543210.1:21182500-21587500 GCF_018167655.1 Microtus oregoni
TCAGTGCTCTTAACTTCTGAGTCCAGTCCCTATAATTCCATGTCTGAGTCTGTTCCTATTGATTGCTTTCCCCCTTTAAAAATGGTCATAATCTGCCATTTTTAAATGGATAACTGTACTGTGAATTAGCTTTCTTGAGCATTATTTTTTTTTTAAAAAAATAGGATTTAGTTTTGTCATGATTTACAGTTAAATTATTAGGCACTGGTTGAACCTTTTGGGAGATGGTTTTCTAGGTCATGTTAGAGCAGAACAAGGTCAGCTTTTAATTTAAGAGTGGCTTTAGCACAGGTTCAAGGTCACTGCCCCACTTGGACGCAATCCATCTCTCCGTGCATTAAGATACATTTCCAAACATTACAGTTTGAGCAAAACTTTTCCGAGTCCCACGTGGGCTTCAGGGCTTGTCAGCCTCCACTTTCTCTTGACTTTGAGAAGTTTCTTCTAACATATACTGATCAGTACTTAGGCCAAATCTCAAGGATTCCCACCCTAGAGATCTCCGGAGGCCTTTATGCAACCTTCTCATGGGTGTTGTTCCCCACTCATTCTGACTGCCCATTCAGTGATCAACAATATAGAAAATATGATGGTTAGAGGACATTGTGTGACTAACAAGACTGTAGAATCATCTTTTCAAATTGAATATGAAATAATTTTTTGGCTATTTTCTATTTTCAACACGTCACCCCCTTTCTACTGCATAAGTCATCAGAGCTCTATCCAAGAATCGTCAGTCCTACTCTCTGCTCATACTTTATGCACACTTCTATCTACCCTTGACTTCCAAGCTCTGTCTCCTGTCTTTAGAATGACCTCTGGCTGGCTGTGTGGATTCCTTTCTTTTTCTTCCTTCCTTTCTTTCTTTTTTTTTCTAACCATGCTGCATCCTAGAAACTCTCCAGGCATATGCTGGTGCTGTTTCTCTTCTCTACATTGCCAGTTGTTAACCATTCATACATGGTCTTTTCCTATCTCTGTTCATTTAAAGTACAGAGATCTGGTCTGGCTTTGGACATCCCCTTAAGACTAGAATCATTTAAACATTTAGGTCACTGTGAGTATGAGGCAATCTTCACCACAATCCTCCCATTCTCACACTTTAGCCAACGTAGGCCCAGCCAGAGAAATTAAATCCTCCTGAGCGATGACATGGCACAGAAACCAAGAACATGGGGAGGGGCAGAAACCTGTATTCAAATACTTCTTCATTGATGCACTCGTGACCTCTGTGCACGTCTGTTTCAACATCTATAATGTGATTACTATATAGTTCATAGAGCTGTTCTCTAAACTGCACGATAGTAATGACCAGGTGCTCAGAACAGTGTGTGACTTCTTGGTTCTCAGTGATGCCAGTATTATTCCCAGAGTCACATGCTATGGTGGTGAAGGCCAAGAGAGGTTGTCTAGGTCATGATTTCCACTTGTTCTAAGAACCAAGGTGATGAGCATGCTAAAGACTGAGCATATGGCTGCAAATAGGAAGTTTTGATAGTTTCTCAATGTGATTGTATTTATTGAGATCACACAATATTAAAAGATACAATTATAATGATATAAACTGACCCCCTGATCGCCAAATCAGTTTAGGTGCAGAGACTGAGGTCTTGGAAGGTCATGTAAGTTCTGTGGCTAAAGTTGATAGGTCCACATATCTCTGCCACCTTACAGAAGACAGTCTTTTGCAACATTGTACAGTAATTAAGGGTAAATGCCCTGGGTATATAGTTTTTCTCCCAAATTACTGTTTTACCTTATTCTTGTACTATACTATTAAAATCAAATTCAACTCATAGCACATATGACTATTTGAGTTGACGTCCTTGACTCAGTCATGATGCTTAGGGAGGCTGTATTACTTATTTGAAATTTTCATTCAGTGTGTGTGTGTGTGTGTGTGTGTGTGTGTGTGTGTGTGTGTGCGCATGTGTGTGCATTGTGTGATAAGCATGTGAATATGTGATGTACATACAGAAGCCACAGGAGTGGATTAGTATCTTCCTCTATTGCTGTTCACCTTATTGACCTGAGACAGAGTTTCTCACTGAAGTGGAAGCTCACCATTTTGGCTTGGCTCACTGGCTAGTGAACTTCTGAGATTCACTTTCTCTCAACCATGTTCCAGTAACAGTTATATACCATCATGCTTGGCTTTTCATATGGGTGCTGAAGATGTGAGCTTAGGTCCTCATGTTTGGATAGCAAGCTCTTTTACTCACTGAGCATCCTCTCTATCCCCGTGATATGATAGCCAATGAGTTAGTCAAATTATTCATCTCTTTCAAATGGCCATACTTCTTATATATTTGAACAATGTAGTAAAAGAAGGCATCGACTCTTTAATTTTAATTAATTAATTTTATTCATTTATTTTACACACCCATTACAATTTTCCCTTCCTCCTGTCTTCTCATCCATTCCTCCTCTGTTTCTGTCCAAAAAGGTGAAGGCTTCCCATGGGTGTCAGCAAAACATGGGGCTCTTCTTTTCTTCATGATGAAAATTAAGAGAAAAACAGATTTAAACTTTACCTTAACTTTCATTTTTCTTTTCTTTCTTTTCTTTTTCCCTTCCTTCCTTCCTTCCTTCTTTCCTTCCTTCTTTCTATCCTTCCTTCTTGTTATTTTTTTGAGACACGGTTTCTCTGTGTAGTCCTGGCTGATCTAGAACTCACTCTGTAGACCAGATGGCTGTGAACTTACAGAGATCTGTCTTTGCCTCCCAAGTTCTAGTATTAAAGGCATATGCTACCACAGCCTGGCTACCTTAATGTTCTTAAGATGATCTGGTGTTACTGAATATTAAAACTTCCGTATAAGCCTGCAATGCTGAAGTAAGAAAGCCAGTGAAGGACCACGGAACTCCATTCCCATCCTGCATTTCCCACTAGGCTGCCTACATGCTGAGCTCTTACATGACTATCTCTTCTTTTCTTACCAATGTGGTCATTTTATGCTCAGAATTTCTGTTGATGTTGATGTAATTTTCCCAACAAAAGGATAATTCCTTAAGTCCAATTCTCTCTCTCTCTCTCTCTCTCTCTCTCTCTCTCTCTGTCTCTCTCTCTCTAATCTAGGGTCACTTTGGGTCTTTATGGGTTTAATTTTCTTTTCATTTCTTCATTTCTTTTGTGTCCTGTCATTTCCCTTTGTGATTCCATCTGGATGGAATTTCTCCCCTTTAATTATAGTCACCAGTGTACTTCACATCCTGCTCCCCAAGAGATGAGGAGCAGCTGGCTCCTCCATGAGGAAGGGAGGCACTGGGAAAGCTTACCCCCTCCCCAGTGCCGAGAAGCCGTGTCAGGAATGCACCATGTTTAAATGTGAGTCTCACTGTTTGTTTATCTGAGCTTGCAGGCCTGACCTTAGCTAACTGAAACCTGATGAAAAAGAGGCAAGACTCACATCTTATCCACTCTATTTTGTTTTCTTGGCCCACTGAGTACATTTCCCCAACTCTTTGGCATTTCATTTGAGAATTAATTTGGAGCAAGTTTTCTTTTGCATATCTAAAAACAAATGCATCAGAGGCTCTCAGGGTTTTGCAAATGCAGCTTTTCCAAATGGTTAACTTGGTGTAGAAAAATTTGAGGTTTTATAACCATTTTCTTTCAGGAATGGTGGAACTTATAGGTCTTTTAAATTATCTTAAGTCAAAGATGTATTTTGAGAGGACAGTGAGGGCATCTTCCATTGGTGATAACACAGTTACCGTATAGTTGACTCAATAAGATGTTCTCATTGGATACTTTTAAATCCCTGGGGACCAAATCCAAATGAAGTAACACTCCAGATGCTAGTCTGTGCTTGTGCCGAAAGAAGCAGCAAAGTCCAAGTGAAATGTCAAGTTACATTATGTCATCTTCTTCGATCCCGAGGACATTGAATGCTGTGGTCATCTTGCCTTTCTTAATCATGAGTCTCTTCCAACATTTGAAGTAGAAACCTTTAAGTGGTAAATGGTAGATAGACTCATAAAGGCTTGGCAAAAATTTGGGTTTATTTTGCCTTCATGGCTACCTATAGGTTACATATTGGGTTCATGATAGGGGATAAGCCCCTCTCCCCTCAGAAGAAAAGAATCGCATAGTTGTAGGTCTCAATTGGAATTAGAAAGTTGCCATATTCATTCTAGAGAAATGTGTTCATTCCTTTATTGATATTTCCTGTGAACCTTATGGCATGTCTCTCAGCAACCACTTGCAATGAAGTTAGCACACCAGAATATATTTGGACATTAAATACACGCACACACACACACACTCACACACACACACACACACACACACACACACACACACTGGTGTTTAACTCTTGCCTAAGATCTATTAAAGTAAATTTGTGAAGATGAACAGCTTGAAGAATTGGTCTTTTGTCAAGCTTTATTTTATATATATTTATTTTTAATTGTTTGTGTGTATGTCGACATGCATGTGTCATGGAGTCTGTGTGGAGGTCTGAGGAGAACTTGGAGCTTGTTTCTTATTTCCACCACATAGGTTTCATGGATCAAACTCATGCCATCAACTTTGACAGCAAGTGCTTTTATCCACGCAGCCATCTTGCTAGCCCTGAACTTCATTTTTGGTTCTTTAAGTGATGCTGGGAAACCCCCAGGACTGAGAGGCATGGATATATAAAAGGAGTTTTCAGTTTCCACTTTAGCAGCTTCCATATTCATAGTTTAGAGAATCATTGAAACAATCCAATGAATTGTCCACAAAACTACCCTAGAATGTTCCAATAGATTTTAAAATAGAATTCAAGTTGATGTCCATCTGTCTTTGAAGCTCTCCTTTACGTTTATTCCTGGCCCTCTTTCCTTTGACCCTCCCGGCCTTCTCCCCCCGTCTGCTTCATGTCACCTGCTTGCTTTTATCACTCCTCACACCATATTCTAGGAAACGAAGGCAAGATCTCACTAAGTCCTTGGCAACAGTGATAGACCTATTCTTCCTGGAGACTCTTCCACGGGGAGAACTTTTCACCCTCACTGAGTCGATTCGGTTTGGTATCTGCGGACTAACGGAAATATTTATATCTTTTCGAAATGTTTCATTTTAGAAAATGTCCCGGGATTTGCTTGAGGATATGAAAACCTGCTGTCCTGGTTTCCATTTCCAGACCCAGACATGACCCCCATGCCCAGAAGCATCTGCTTTTAATTTTGTGTCCTCTTGATTTTAATGTCCATCTTCCTGAAGGAGGGTCCAGAGTAGCTCCACAAACAGCAGACGCATGATGGAGGTAATTGGCACAGTGGCTCCAGTTAAGAACTGACGCGATTTCCTAAACTTTCTTCCTGGAATATTGAGAACCTGGGAAATACCTCCGGGCTTGGGGCGTTTCAAGGCCACCCATCTGCCTTATCACCCTTCCTAGTGCATCTAACATCTCTTATATTGCCCAAGTAACACTGTTTTATTTATCTTCTTTCTCCACTGACACATTTTTCTCTGGGGAAGAGGCTATGTACAGATGTGCAAAAAGAGAAAATAATTTAATGACTAATATAGTATGATATAAAGTTTGATTATGTCAAAAAGATCATAAATTTAAATTTAAAGAGTTTTAACTTCAGGCATCACATGAAATTTTATGTGATTTAATTTGAATTTCAGAGTAGAATTTAAGGTAAGATAGATGATTCCCAGTCCCACCACACCACTCTCTCGAATGAAGTCAGTAGTAGCTTTTGGGTTGTCTCCTCTCTTGGACTTAAAGAGCCCAACATGTTAAAGGGAGACTGACAGGTTGCAGAGACAGGGGTTGGCTCCTCTGTCGTCAGGGGAATGGCCAGAACAGGACAAACTGTACTGATGGAGTCAGAAGTGTGGCATGGTGCCTGAAGCTGAAATCCTACACCAGCCCCCTGGAGCCCTTCCATCTCCTGAGATAGTGACAAGGGAATGGACAGGTGCGCTGCTGACCTTGGCACAGTGTCCGTGATGGAAAGAGTGACAAAGATAAGCAGCTCGGCAATCTGTCAGAACCAGAACCCCTCAGAGCAGTGGTTCTTCACCTTCCTAATGCTGTGACCCTTTAATGCAGTTCCTTATGTTGTGGTGACCCCCAACCATAAAATTATATCCCTGCTATTTCATAACTCTTATGAATTTTCTTTTTTACTTTTTTTGAGAGAGGGTTTCTCTGTAGCTTTGGAGCCTGTCCTAGAACTAGCTCTTGTAGACCAGGCTGGTCTCAAACTCACAGAGATCCATCTGCCTTTGTCTCCCAAGTGCTGGGATTAAAGGCGTGTGCCACCATCCGGTGTTGGCACCACTGTTATGACTTGTAATGTATGTAATCTGATGTGCGACTCCTGTGAAAAGGTTGTTCAACCCTTAAGGATGTCATGACTCAGATTGAGAACAGCTGCCTCAGAAACTCAGTCACAAAATGTCCTCCAAATAAAATGAATGGCTCTCAAAATACCAGAGAAAAAGTTATATCAGCAGGGCTCAGGTCAGGACTTTCAGACAAGGATTTTCTCAAGGTGTGAAGTCCCCACACAGAAGGATGCCTTTATTGTTTGGTTTGATGAGAGAAGGTGCCCTCTCCTCACCTCCTGAGATTGCTACAAAAGACAAGAGAAAAGGAGGTGAGGGAGAGAAACCACATTCTTCCCAAATAGGAAGAAATAATAACTGAGCTTAAAATATGTTGTATTTCATACTTAAATTTTTATTCTTTTCATTTGCACGTTCACACCTCAGTTGTTTCACCTGTACCTCACTTGGACGGCATTTTGTAAATATTCCTCTCTCTGCACCTATTTTGTAATATATTTCTAGGGCTCTTCATATATCTAACTCACATACTTTCTCTCTCATTTATGTTTCATTGCCCCTTCTCCCTTTTCCAGTCCTGCCTCACTTTACTATACAATTATCATTACCCATAGCACTAAACAATTACAGGTTATCTTTTCCCCCAATCATTGTTCCTGTTCTACCAACTATCTCTGTAGCTTATTGAAGGCATGTGTGAAGTCCAAAGATATCTTTGCTGTTGAATCATTGTACCTAGTAGGGTAGTCAGCTTCCTCACTAAATCGAAGTGGAAAGTGTAAGTTCAAGTAGATGTAACTCACCAGAAAAAAAAAAAAATTGTGTAAGACACAGTGAACAAATGAAAAAGGTAGGTGCATAAGAAAAATAAACAGTAGGATACATCCATCTCAACATGGACACAAAAGAGAAGAAGGAAACACAAAAAGTCTGAAAAATCACTAGGATAGATGAACAAGTTTACAACTTTGGGTACTAGAAAACAAAGATAGTAAACTAATTAAAATGTTAGAAAGGGATTTTGGGAATCTAATTTTTTTAAAAAGGATCAATGGTCTCATAGAGGATTCAAATAAACAATTGAATGGAATAAAAGAAATTCATTAACCAGACAAGAATGTTAACAAAGTGGATAATATTATCATCATTGGGGAAGAAAATCAAATAACAAGAGGAAAAACTCAGCAATGAACTTGAGACTGAAAATGAACCAAACAGAAATGCTGGGAATGAGTTACATGATCAAATAAAAACACATAGGAAATCTCCATCACTAATGAGTCAAAGCTTAGAACTGAATTCCAGGGTAGAAGCCAACGCCAAGACATCAACTCCTTCACCTGTATATGTAAAAGAAAAAGATTAATGAACCTGAACAAACCTCAAAAGACTCTCTGGTATTTGTTAGAAACCAAACCTGAGAATTTGTGGAGCTGAAGGAAAATCTAAAGGCACAGGCAACTTACCCAAAAAAATCATAGTAGAAAGTCCCCCAGATGTAAAGAAAGAGACACTGAAACACAGGAAGCATTTAGAACAGAAAGTAGAAGAGATACTTGGAAAGTTTCTGCTCCCTTATAAGCCTCTCCACTGATGCAGTAATCTGAATCAGATCAAATCAAGCCGAATTAGAAAAAGTCCAGGTTGAATGGATACAGACACTCCAAGTTGACTTCTCAGCCCCCCACAGAAGAGATGAAAAAAGGAAAACCAGAAAAACATGTATTCTCTGACCAAGTGGTCTTGAACATCTCTGGGAGAGGTCATAGGTTGGTTGGCTTTCTCAGGGGCAGAGTTTGGACTGAGGCAACTTCCAGGGAGGTGGTTTGGTATGGAACATCCACCCTAACATTCCGGACTCTTTGAATATATGGATGCCAGGGGCTAGAGTGATGCTTCCACCCAAACAACACCGACCATGATACCTAACACCCATAATGTCGGAAATACAAAGCAAAGAAACAATATAAAAATTTGTAACAAAACATTATTTTACCCACAAAGACATTGCAATAATATTAGCCCTCTCATCAGCTACCTTAAAAGTCAGGAAAGCGTGGAAGGCTATTTTTCAAGCCCTGGAAACAACTGCCAACAAAATGAAGTTATCTTATAAATTATATGAGAAATAAGGGCAAAATAAAATAAACACAAATTAAGATAAATTATAACAACCACACATCACTACAAGAAGATACTTAAATGAATAATATGCACAGAAGAAAAAGACGCATAGCCCCATCCATGAGAGCTCAAAAACAGAATAAATTTTGTGAGAGGAATAAACAAAGGGGAAGCTTGTAAGTAATTCATCACTGTCCATCACAGTAATCTAGGAAACCGTTCATATTCTTAGGGACAAAGAACAGAACTAGTAATAATTGTATCTCAACCAGAGCAATAACTAACAAAACTATAGGAAATCATGAGCTCCTCTCAATAAGAAGTTTAAATGCAAATGACCTCAACTGCCTTTTAGGAGATGCATAGTGGCTGAGTTGATTAAAATGCAAATGCTACCTATTCTCTGTAACTAACAGCAGTAGCAGCAACAACATTTCTCATGGCAAAGATGTCTACAAATTGAGATTCAAGGAATGGACATTCATCTATCAATTGAATTAAAGTTGAAGACAAACTGGCAGATCCAACTTCCTAACTGATCACATAGACTTTGAAACACTAATCAGAAGAGATATATAGGGCTACTTATATTAATAAAGGGAACCATTCTAGGAGGTAGAACATCAACACTAAACTGGGGAAAGGGAGAGTCAGGCAGAGTCAGGCAGGAGAAATGGAGGAGAGAACTGAATGACTCAAAGTATAATGACATATTTGTATGTAGGCGCTGTGCTAAAAACCAGTTCTTTGTGTGCTAACCCACCTTAAGTTAGTAATAGAAACTAAAATGCATGAAAAACCCAGATAGACAGGTATTGCTAGAATAATATACATGCTTACAGTAGCCAACTCTAACATTTTAAGAATTTACCCAAACTAAAAATCAACAAAGAAACTTAAAAGTTAAGCCATACCGCAGAGTAAATGGATGCAATGGATAGTATAGAATATTCCGTCCAGCAGATATAGAATACATATTATTTTCAGCAGCCCACAGAACCTCAGGGATCCTATTATGGGCCACAGAGCAAGATTAACAAATAGGAAAGGACAGAAATTATTCATTGTTTTTGCTCAGATTATAGTGGAATAGGACTAGAAGTCCAAAGCAAGTGGAACAACAGAAACTACACAAACATTGAGAGACTGATCAATACACGTTTGAAGGAACAGTGGGGCACTGAAGAAGCAGGGAAGATAGTTACAAAAAAAATTTCTATAATCAAATGAAAGGAATAACGTAACTTAGCAGCACCTCTGGCATTTAGCTGAGGCAACTGAAGATGCACATTTGTAGCTGTAAGTGCTTACATTAAAAAGAAAGATCACAAATACAAAAACCTAAAGATATACCTTAACCTTCTAGAAAAATAAGAACAAGTGAAACCCAAATGTAGTAGATGATAAAAAGCAATAACAATTAGGGCAGAAATGGATAAAATAGAAGCCAAAAGTGTATATAAAATCATCCAAATACAGAACTGATACTGACTTAATAAACAAGATCAAAAAAATCCCCAAGCAAATTAAACAAAAGAAAGAGAGAAAATACCTAAATTAATAAAATTATAAAGTAGGGTATTAAAATACATTCCAGTGTAATAAAGAGAATCATTAGAAAATATTTTGAAAGGAAAAAAAGATGGAAAATACAGAATAAATTTTGGATAAACTACTGAAAATACGGAAAATGCAGAAGAACCAGATGCATTCCTAAACACAGATGACTTACTCAAATTAAATCAAGAAGATGTAAATAAACCAATCTCTAACAAACAATGAGATTGAAGCAGTAATTAAGTCTCACCACAAAATAGAGTTCAGGACTGGACAGGTTCAGTCAAAATTTACCAGACATTTAAGAAATAGCTAACACCAATATTTATCAAACTGCCCCACAAAGAGGAAGGAACTCTTCCAAACTCATTTTATTAGGCCAGCATGACAACAACAAAAACATGTACTGTCATCAGGAAAAGGAAAACTATAAACTAATTTTTCTGATAGCCACAGATGTACAACGTTTGAGTATTGTACTTACAAAATGAAATTAAGAATACATTAAGAAGAGGCTTCAGGAGATAGTTCAGTGCATAATTCTTTTTTTTTTCAATTTTTAAAACAGTCTTCTTTTATATACCCAGTTCCCTCTCCCTCCAGTTCTCCCACTCCCAGATCTCCTCACCCCCCATCCACGCCTCAGAGAGGGTGAGGCCTCCAATGAGGAGTCAACAAAGTCTGTCTCATCACTTATGGCAGGACCAAGGCCCTCCCCTCTTTATATTGACTGAGAAAGGTATCCCTTAATAGGGAATGGGCTCCAAAGAGCCAGTTCATGCACTAGGGATAAATACTGGTTCCACTGGTAGTGGCCCCACAGACAGCTACAGTCATACAACTGTCAACTATATTCAGACAGCTTAGTTTAGTCCTATGTGGCTGTTAAAAGAGGCTTCAGGAGATGGTTCAGTGAATAAAGTTCTTGCTACACAGACATTCAAAAACTTAATTCAGATTTCTAGAACCCATAACAAAAGCTAAGCAGGAGTAGAAATAAGAGAGTCTTATAAGACTATAGGTTACCTGACTAGTCAAGGTAGCCAGATGGTAAGGCCCAAGCTAACACCCAAGTGCAGTTGTTTCTGCCCATATGCATTATGTGTGGGTCATGAAGTTGAGAAAGAGAAGAAGTGTGAGGTACTGGGGAAAGTGGCGGAGCTAGGAGCCGGTTGATGGCTATGATCAATACACATTACTAAAAATAAGTCAAATTGAGGTAAAGAAAAATAAAAGAAGATACCTGATATTGACACTGGTTTCTACACGTACATGTGTGACTAAGCACACCTGCATACACACAAATATACAAAGTAAAATAAAAAAAAGAACACATTGAGAAGATCATACATCATAAGCAAATTGACTTCATCCTGGCATTAGTTCTTCATGCACAAATACATGAAATACAGCATAGAAATAGACTTAAGGAGAGATGTTACATGATCAGCTCAATGTTCACTGCAAAGCCATTTGGTAGAGTTCACCATCCCTTCATGAAGAATGTCCAGAAGACACTAGAGACAGGGATAGTTCAACGTAATGAAGGCTATCGGTGGCTAACTTACAGCCAACACTCTACTGAGTGAAAGAAAAGTTAGAGCATTTCTACTAAAATGTGGATTGAGATAAGGTCCCCTTCTCTCCATTTGTTTCCAGCATAGTACTTGAAGTCACAGCTAAGGCAGCAAAATAAGAGAAATACATACAAGGGTTACAAATAGGAAGAAAGTTGTCAAATTATCCTTAGTTGTTGACGGTATGATCTTGTATTTAAAAGCTGATAAATGCTTACTGGAACGCTTTTACATCTGATAAGTTTACCAAATTAGTAGGAAATGGCATAAATATGAAAAAGGAGCAGTTATTCCATATACCAATAGCAAGCTGGGAAAAATAGAAAACAACAAACAAACAAAAAACTCAGAATAGATTTAGTCACTGAGGTGAAAGACCTCTTTGTGAAAAGAGACAGCAATTGAAGATGGAAAACTGCTCATGGATTAGCAAAATTAATGTTGTAAAAATGGCTATGTTACTAAAAGTAATCTTCATATCCAATACAACCCTGTCAAAATATCAAGATTATTCCTCAAAGAAATAGAAAAAAAATTAAAATTCATATGGAAACACAAAAGTCCCTGAATAGCCTAAGGAGACTTAACAGAAATCATACCACCGGAGACATCATAGTACTTAGTTCCAAATTATTCTGCAGCCATGGTAACAAAAACAGTATAATGCTGGCATATGTAGACCAATAGTACAGAAAGAAGGAAGGATCTAGAGATATAGCCATATAGCTATAGGTGCATAATTTTTGACAAAGATGTCAAGGCTTTCAGAGGAATACAGTCTCCACAAACAGTGCCAAGAAATCTGAATATTCACATGCACAAGTGTAAATCAGATCCATGTTCATTACTCAACATAAAATCAACTCAAAATGGATCAAAGGTCAATTAGTATGAGTACTGAAAATTTGAAATTACAGAAGAAAAACTTAGGGACAATAAAATTTAAAAAGGACCTTTGCTGCAAGAATGTGTCTTCTATATATAGGATAGGAAAATTGCCTCCCCCTCCCTGCCGTGAAATCTCAACAATGCGATAGTCTAAAAAGATTCCCAATTTTTATGTGTATTTGCATAGATAGTAAAACTGGAAAGGGCACTATTGGATCAGAAAGAGAGTTGCAGGAAGAGAGTAGATTGGAATACACGTGACAGGACACAGAGGGGAGGCTACTGGAGAATATGAAGGGGAACTGCAAGAGGGTTCAGGGAAAACAGAAGTAGGGACTGGCGGAGAAGAGGGAATGTGGACCTGTCATAATGAAACCCATTCCTAGTCATACTAACTTAAAACACTAACAGGACAACACAAAAACCCTGAAGTGCCATTCAGTCACAAGTGCCTAGTTACAAATGTACTGAACAATGTAGAAAAGCACTAACTAGTTTCAAACAATAATAAAATTCATCCAAAAAATAAGTTAGAGGAGGTCTGTTATAGAGAAAGGGTCCATAGAGATAACCGACTTTTCTTCATCAAAGCAATAGATAAAGAAACCAATAGAGCTGTAAAAATTGCATATACTTACATCTAGCATATAATCGCTGCTCAAAAAATACTAAATGGAGGTGGTAGACATGATTAGAAGTTTCAGTGCAGCGATTCCGAGTCAGAAACAGTTCAATGGAGTTTTAAAGGCCTACCAAAATCCTGACTTTTGGTAAACATTTTGTTGAGACACACAGCACACTTCATCTCAGAGAGACAGACAATGGCATTGAATGAGGCTACAGAAGCAAGGCTCACTCTGTGTGATTAGAAGTCTCATATTCCGAATCAGTGTTCTAGGTAGTTGATGGGACAGAGCCAACTGTTAAATGATAAATGATAGTGAGATCAGGAAGGAAGCAGAAAGCCTGGGCCATCAGACTTTATTTTCTCACGCCACAGAGCACTCTGGTGCCTACTACCAATGGGAACCCATATCCTTATTAGGAACTGGGTAGGAAGTGGAGTGTGGTCTTTATTGGAGAAAAAGCTTTGTGCACAACTTGGGGCAATTAAGTTCCAATATTTCAGTTGAATCCGCAAGGATTCGCTCATTTGATATATCTTATCATCTGTGTGTTTGCTGGGGGAAGCTGGAGCTTTAGAGTCTTTACCATTTTACTCGCCAATATTTTTCACAGAGAAAGATTTGTGTGGTGTGGTGTGGTATGTGTGTGTGTGTGTGTGTGTGTGTGTCTGTGTGTGTGATCTAGATAGGTAAACATACAGACTACTAGATAAATCAACAGTTTTTCCTAGGTCCCACAAACTCGTGTTGATAGTTTGAATTCTATCGTAAAGAAGTAAGAAGAATTTGTCCACTGAGGTCTGAAGAAGGAGAGGCATGGAGCTCTATGCAAACAATCCAATTCCTGCTGTTACTGCCTGGATGCATCAAGTTTAAGTTAACTGAGGAGAGCAGAAGGGACAGAAATAGAGACAGAGGACGTAATTATCAGGTCTATTTATGCCCAGGGACAACACACATCAATGAACCATGTATCCTGCCTGGTTTCTAGACAGCCATTATCAAGTTATAAAACCATGACTATAACATTTAATATATAAGTATGTGTATGTATGTGCATGTACAGTGTGTGTGAGAGAGACAGAGACAGAGAGAGAGAGAGAGAGAGAGAGAGAGAGAGAGAGAGAGAGAGAGAGAAAGTAGGCAGAGGGAGAGGAGAAAGGAGAGAAGAGAAACAAAACAAAAAAAACTACCCCAAACCACCTCAGTATTTTTAAGTGTGATCAGAGCATCTTAATGGATTTTCAGCAGGAGAGCAATGGAATCTGAGCTATTATATATGGCCATGGCTATAAAATTTTGGGTCAATTATTTCATGGGAGCAAGGAGATCAATTGTCCTCTCAATATTCTGCTTAACTAGAAAACAAACTGTTCAAGTGTAGAGAATTTGTGTGCATATAATTGTTGTCAGAGCTTTGCCTTTCCTATCACTTAATAGGCACTTGTAGATTCTGAATATATCCTGAAAATATGTGTGAGATAAGTTTCAACTTTGTGAGAATGACTTAGAGCCATTCTCACAGGTTGGTCTACCTACATGAAGAGGAAACGGGTTCATGCTATTATTCCCTAAATAATTCCCAGGAACCAAAAGGAAGATCACCGTCATGGTGGTTGTGCAGTTCTTTGCAAAGATATAGTGTGGGATCTGGGTGAAAATATCATATGAATATGAAGTGGCTGAAGAAGTATTTGAGTCATATGGAGCACATGGCCCCTGGGTAGAGAGCAAGATTCCTTGCAGGACTTGGGGGTAGGCTCAATTTACTATCCCAGTGTGAAAGGCACTTTCCAGATTTAAACCATGAAAACTTGGGAGACTTTCCTCCTCCTTGTCAGCATAGAATGTATTTGATAAGGCCAGAGAGTGTTGGCTATGAACAAGTCTTTCCTCTGTGCTGGGCCCCCCTGAAGACTTGTCCTGGCCTGCACCAATAAAATCACCCATTCCTAGCGAAATAAAAGAAACAGATCTGAGCAAGCCTTCTCATAATTTTGATTTGTGGGTGTCAGGCAAGACTGTGAGCTCCCGCCCTTATTATAAACACCATCTCTAAAGGAGATGAATGTTTTTAAGTTTTACAGTCACGATGCAGTCATGCTTTGAGATCATCTGAGAAGCGCTGTAGAAGCACAAAGTATTAGGACTATCATTATAGCAGTAATGACTATGATTACAATGTAGTTAGGGGAGCAGAGATGGAATGACAGTGAGGGGCCCATAGGGCTCACCTTCTTTGCATCTTGGTAAGTCATATGGTATCAAAACCAGGAACATGTCGTGTGTGTGTGTGTGTGTGTGTGTGTGTGTGGCAGCTGTGGATGCTGAGATGACAATACTTGAAGACATGTATTCTAATACACCTTAGCAAAATTCTTCAGAAAGGATTCTCTTCAGTTTTACCTAAAACCTAGAGCAGAGTTTTACATTGCTTAGGTGATAAGCAATGATTTTTTTTTAATATCATACTTCAGGTGCAAGATTATTTCAGAAGTTATGGATGTAGCAACGGCTGTAGTTTAAACATTTTATCTTGGATAAATATCTCAATTTTTCTGAAGCACATGAAGAAGATGTCAAAGAAAGCCTACAATCTGGCTTTGTGCCATTTTTTGTCTGATTTCTGGACTGTCTCCCTTAATCATTATCTTTACGAGTCTGTAGTTCTGAACATCTAACATTAAGTCATTTACTAAGGATTTATGGAAGATACATTTAATGCCATGAAATATTAATGGGATGAATATGATTTGTTTCCTGCCTTAAAGGTTGTACATGTCGATGCGGCAGTCAGACAGAAACATTGATATAGTAGAGGTGTTCGATTATTTAAGTTCCCCAGTGTTAGAAATACCATAATCACACATCTTGGAATTCTCCCTTTGTGGTTTCATGTAAGGTCAATTTCAGTGGGTTAGTGTAGGAGTTTGAATGTCAGATGTCCCTTTAGTATCAGGCGTTTGAACACTTGATTTCCTGTTGGTGGCACCATTTGGGATGTTTATGTAGTAAAGTCTTGTGGAAACAAGTACACCACTGAGGTGGGCTGTGAACACTAACATCTTCCTGCCACTTCCAATTCACATTCTCAGCTTTTGCTTGTGGTTTAAATTGTGAGCATTCACAAGCCTGCTGCTTGTAGCCATCGTCCCCTCTGTGATAGACCCCCTGTTCCTCTGGAACCATAAGTCCAGGACAAGCTCTTCCTTCTATAAATTGTTTCTGGTTCTGGGGTTTTATCACAGCAATAGAAAAGCAACTAAAAAATTTGGGTATCAATAGTGGGGTGTCATTGTGAACAACCTGACAGCAAGGTTTTTTTTTGTTTTTGTTTTTTTTGAATCTGGACAACTGTGCAACTTTGGACTAAAAAACATCTGAATGTCGTAAACAGGGTATAAATGGGTGTTCTAGGAGGATCCTGGAAGCAGTAGTGCTGAGAGCAATGTGGATAATAGAGGCCCTGCTCAAGAGACTGCAGAGGGAAGCAAGGGTTTTTTAAAAAAAAAATACAGTGCTAGCGATCATTCATGCAGTATTTTGGCAAATAACTTGGCTGCTTTCTGCCCATATTCTGATAATGTGTCTGAGGCTAAATTAAAAATTAATGGGCTAATTTCTTTGGTAGAATAAATTTCAAGGTAGGTTAATATTCATTCTGTGGTGTGGTTTTTATTAGTGTCTTTTATGCAGGGTTGCAGAGAATAAGAGCAATTAGAGATGAAAGAACTACACAATGTTGTAACCAAGCCTTGTGCTCAAAGAGATAAGGAGATTGATTAATGCTACTAAGTAGAGGCCTCTTGCTCTCCACTGTTATAAAGGGAATGGTGCCCTCAGGGCATGATCTCACTCACCTAAGCTTCCAACTTGTGCAAGAAAAAGGCCCCAGAATCTTTCTGCACTTAGAAAGCAACTGCCAACAAAGCATGCTACTAAAGTGGTATCAGCGTGTATGGTTGGTAGGGTCCATCTAAGGCTGACAGGAGAGTAGTGTGTGTCAGTGTGTGTAGTTGGTAGGTGATGTGGGAGTCCCCTCCGTATGCTGTGAATATCATTGGAGAATAAATAACTGCTTTGAGTCTATAGCAGAACAGAGGTAAGAGGGGAAAACTAAACTGAATGCTGGGAGGAAGGAGGCAGAGTCAGAGAGAAGCCATGGAGCCTCTACAACTTTGTGGTGATGCACATAAAAATGGAGATGGGTTAAAGTAAGATGTAAGAGTTAGCCAATAAGAAGCTAGAGGTAATGGGCCAAGCCGTGATTTAATTAAAACAGTTTGTGTGATTATTTCGGGGCTGAGCAGCCAGGAACCAACAAGTGACTTTCCTCCTAACAACTGGTAGGGTCCATCCAAGGCTGACAGGAGAGCAGTGCCACTGTCCTCCATGCTGTACTTTCTTTGGAGACACACAAGTTAAGGCTTGTGACTTTTCCTTCTGTGATTCAGAAAGCTGCTGAAGCCAGGCAATGTGTGGTAAGGGAGTTTCTTTTGGAGACCTTAAAACTATAAAATAGAACTGTTGACAGAGGTTTCTGTTTCACCTGGTCCTGCAGTTGTTCAGCCCCAAAGAAACACACAGAGGTCTACATTAGTTATAAACTGATTGGCCTATTAGCTCAGGCTTTTTGTTAACTCTTACAACTTATATTAGCCCATAATTCTTGTCTGTGTTAGCCACGTGGCTTGGCACCTTTTTCGGTGAGGCAGTCACATCTTGCTTCCTCTGTGTCTGGATGATGAATGTAGGCTGAGCTTTTCTCTTCCCAGAATTCTCCTGTTCTCATTGTTCCACTTCTACTTCCTTCCTGATCGCACTGGCTATACTTCCTTTCTGGATACTGGACAATCAGCATTTTATTAAAAAAGTACAATAAACAAATCTTTACAGAATAAAACCATTGTCCCATAGCACTAAACTCTGGGCTATGTTGAAATTCTCAAGGTGCTGGAGATGCAGGGGTGTGAGATACCTTCCAAAGAGAACTACATACAGAGAGTGACACCTGCCCAAGGGAGAGATGTATATTGTAGACAGCAAAGTTGGAGGGGTGAAGCCATCTAAGTGCTTTGACATTGGACAGAGAACTAAAGGATTTGGTGTTTGCCCTGCTAGGTTTTGGTCTTGCTTAGTTCAAGTATTTCCTCACTATATCTGTATCCATATCTATATTAGGCTCCTTTGGAAGGGTTATGTATAATCTGGAAGTATAAGATGTGCATCTTATCACAGCAATAGAATAGTAACTAATACAGTTGATACTGCAAATAATGGGGCCCTAAATTCATTGCGGCAGAATAGGGAAGAGAAAAATTTCAAGCTTGTAGATGTTTTGAAAAGTCTCTCAACTCTGAAGCCCTAATGAGTGCCATTGTTTGTCATGTGTTGAAATAGAGGGGCAGAGGGGTCTGCAAAACTCAGATAATGTTTGCTTTGAATTTGAGGGGGGTATCTTCGTAGTTGAATAATAGACTCAGTAATATTTCATGCATGTCTTAAAATAGAGGGCCGGAGTTTCATATTCTGTTTTGGCTGTGGTTCTAAATAAATTCTAAGGAAGTGTATACAGTTACTGTGACCACCAAATTTATTACTTCTTCCATAGCAAAGTGTATATGCATGGAAAAGTTTTTGAAGCCTTCTGAGGTTTGAGAATTATTCTTAGGTGAGAGAAAGGGGAGAGTTGGGAGAGAGTGCCTTTCTCCCACTGTGACAGTATGTTTCAGGGGAAGAATTCTGGTGCATTGTTCTGCACACATGGTTCTACAGTAATGTAACTCATAGCTTTCACAAGTTGTACTTTATAAACTGTTTTCTCTATTGGGAAAGATATAAAGTCACAGACTTTTATGTTTCTATGATAAAGAAGCTCACTGATGTAAATTCAAATTTTCTTTTTTGAATTCCTTTCTTTTTCTTTTTTTAAAAGAAAATTAACAAGCTATCTTTTTTTTATTTTACATACCAATCCCAGTTCCCAGTCCCTCCCTTACTTCCATTCTCTCCACTTCCCCCCAACCCCTCATCAACTCCTCAGAGAGGGTAAGGGACATTATTTTGGGAATAACCGAAGGCTTTCCCTACTATGTATAGGTGGAGCAAGATATCCATCCAAAGAGAATAGGCTACCAAAAAGCTAGTACAAGCAGTAGCAATAAATCCTGGTCCCACTACCAGTGGCCCTGCAATCTTCCCCAGCCATAAAATGGTCACCCACATTCAGAAGCACAACTTTGGTCCTGTGCTGGTTTCTTCCCTGTCCTGCTGGAGTTGGTGAGCTCTCATTAGCTCAGGTAAACTGTTTCAGTGGGTGTCCCCATCATGGTCTTGAACTCTTTGCTCATATTATTACTCTTCCCACTCTTCAATCAGATTTTGGGAGCTCAGCCCAGTGCTCCACTGTGGGTGTCTGCATCTGTTTCCATAAGTTGCTGGATAAAGGTTCTATGGTGACATTTATGATATGCACCAATCTGACTACAGGGCAAGGCCAGTTTGGGCACCCTCTCCTCTATTGCTTAGGGTCATATCTGGGGTCATCCTTCTTGATTCGTAGGAATTTTTCTAGTGTCAGGTTTCTTGCTAGCCCCATAATGGTTCCTTCAATCAAAAAATATCTCTTTCCTTGCTCTCATTTCTGTCCTTCTTTGATTGTGACTATCCCTTCCCCTAAGTTCTCCTCCTCACTCCCCTTCTCCCCTCATCTTCCCCTTCCACCATCCCTTCTCTCCCTATCACCATGCTCCCAAATTCATTTGGAGATCTTGTCTATTTCTCCTTCCCAGGTGGATCTATATATGCTTTTCTTGGGGTTCCCCTTGTTACTTCGCTTCCCCTTTGCTTTACAGCTAGTATCCACTTGTGAATGAATACATACCATGTTTATTTTTCTGGGTCTGGGTTACCTCACTCAGAATGGTTTTTTTTTTTTAGTTCCATCTATTTGCATGCAAATTTCAAGATGTCATTGTTTTTTACTGAGTAGTACTGCATTTTGTACATGTACCAAATTTTCCTTATCCATACTTTGGTTGAGGGGAATCTAGGTTGTTTCTAGGGTCTGGCTATTACAAATAGTGCTGCTATGAACATAGTCAAACAGATATCCTTCTAATATGATTGAGCATCCTTTGGGTATATGCCCAAGAGTGGTATTTCTGGGTCCTGAGATAGGTTGTTTCCAAACTTTCTGAGAAACCACCATATTGATTTCCAGAGTGGTTGTACAAGTTTGCATTCCTACCAGCAATGCTCTCAAGCATAAGCTATTATTGGTATTTTTGTTTTTAGCCATTCTGACTGGTTTAAGACAGTATCTCAGAGTTGTTCTGATTTGCATTTGCCTGATACCTAAGGATGTTGAACATTTTTTTAAATGTCTTTTGGCCATTTGAGATTCTTCTGTTGAGAATTCTGTTTAGTTCTGTGCCCCATTTTTAAATTGGATTATTTGGTATTTTGATGTCTAATTCTTGAGTTCTTTATAAGCTTTGGAGATTAGTCCTCTGCTTGATGTGGGGTTGGTGAAGATTTTTCTCCATTCAGTAGGCTGTCTTTTTTTGTCTTATTGACTGTGTCTTTTGTTTTACAGAAGTTTCTCAGTTTCAGGTTTCATTTATTTATTGTTGCTCTCAGTGTCTGTGCTGCTAGTGTTATATTTAGGAAGTGGTCTCCTATGTCCATGCATTGAAGACTACTTTCCACTTTCTCTTCTATCAGGTTTAGTGTGGTTGGATTTATATTGAGCTTTTAATCCATTTGGACTTGAGTTTTAAACATGGGAATAGATATGGATCTATTTTCACTCTTCTACATGTTGACATCCAGTTATGTCAGCACCATTTGTTAAAGATGCTTTCTTTTTTCCATTGTATAATATTAGTTTCATTGTCAAAAATCAAGTATTCATAGGTATGTGAATTAATATTCAGGTCTTTGATTCAACTCTACTAATCACCCTGTCTGTTTTTATTCCACTACCAAGCTGGTTTCAGTACTGTAACTCTATAGTAGAGCTTGATGTCAGGGATGGTGATGCCTCTGGAAGTTCCTTTATTTTACAGGATTGTTTTGGCTATCCTAAGTTTTTTGTTTTTCCATATGAGGTTGATTATTGTTTTTTCATAGTCTGTGAAGAATTGTGTTGGGATTTTGGTGGAGATTGCATTGAATCTGTAGACTGCTTTTTGTTAGATTGACACTTTTATTATGTTAATTTTACCTCTCCAAGAGCATGGGAAATCTTTCCACTTTCTGGTATCCTCTCCAATTTATTTCTTCAAAGACTTAAAGTTCTTGTCAAACAGGTCTTTTACTTCTTTGTTTAGTGTTATCCCAAGATATTTTGTGTTATTTGTTGCTATTGTGAAGGGTGATGTTTCTCTGATTTTTTTCTCAGCCTTTTTATCATTTGAATATAGGAGAGCTACTGAACTAACTAACTTTCTTTCTTTCTTTCTTTCTTTCTTTCTTTCTTTCTTTCTTTCTTTCGTTGATCTTGTATCCTGTCACATTACTGTAGGCAATGTGAAGGTATGTGTTTCCTGGTAGAGTTTCTGGTATCACTTATATATTCTATCATATCATCGGCAAATAACAAAAGTTTGACATCTTCCTCTCCAATTTGAATCCCCTTGATCTCCTTTTGTTGTCTTATTGCTCTAGCCAGAACTTCAAAAACCATGTGGAATAGTTATGGGGAGAGTGGACAGCCTTGTCCTGATTTTAGTAGAATCACTTGGAGTTTTTCTCCATTTAATTTGATATTGCCTGTTGTCTTGCTGTATATTCTTTTATTTTGTTTAGATGTTTCTTGTATCCCTGATATCTCCAAGACATTTATCATAACAGGGTGCTAGATTTTGTCGAATGCTTTTTCAGCATCTTCAAAGATGATCATATGTTTTTTTTTTCTTTCAGTTTATGTATACTGTGGATTACATTGTTAGTTATTCATTGTTTAACCATCCCTGTATCTCTGGGATGCAGCCAACCTGATCATGGTAGATGATTTTTTTGATGTGTTCTTGGATTCAGTTTGTCAGTATTTTATTAAGTATTTTTGCATCTATGTTCATGATTGAGATTGGTCTGCGATTCTCTTTCTTGGTTGAGTCTTTGGTTTTAGTATCAGGGTAACTGAAGCCTCAGAAAAAGAGTTTGGCAATGACCCTTCTGTTTCTATTATGTGGAACTTTGAGGAGTATAGGTATTAGCTCTTCTTGGAAGTTCTGATAGAATTCTGCACTGAAACCATCTGGCCCTGGACTTTTGTTGGGAGGCTTTTGATGACTGCTTCTATTTCCTTGCAGTTTATAGATCTACTTAAATTGTTCAACTGATCTGGATTTAATTTTGATATGTGGTAAGTATCCAGAATATTGTCTATTTCTTTTACATTTTCCAATTTTGTGTAGTATAGGTGTTTGTAGTATGACTTAGTGATTCTCTGGATTTACTTGGTGTCTGTTGTTATTTTCCCCTTTTAAATTCTGATTTTGTTAATTTGGATGTTCTCTTACTGTCTTTTGATTAGTTTGGATAAGGGTGAGTCTGTCTTTTTGATTTCTCAAAGAACCAGATCTTTCTTTCATGGATTCTTTGTATTGTTTTCTTTACTCTACACGTTTTAAATTTTGATTATTATATTATTATGGGACTTTTTTTTGCCCAGTCTATTTAGTGTTGTATAAGCTTCTTGTACCTTCATAGAGATATCCTTCTTTAGGTTGGAAAGGTTTTCTTTTTTTAAATAATTTATTTTTCCATTCAAAAAATTTACACTTCCTCTCCTCCTCCCATTCTCCTTCCCCTCCTCCCTCCTCCTCCCTCCTTAAGAGAGGGCAGGGAACCCTGCCCTGTGGGAAGTCCAACCCCCCGCTCCCCATCCAGGCCTAGGAAGCTTTGCATCCAAATAGACAAATAGACTAGGGTCCCAAAAAGCCAGTACATGCAGTAGCAACAAGTCCCAGTGCCTTTATAAATGGCTTCTCAGTCAGCCCCCATTTACAGCCACATTCAGAGAGTCTGGTTTGATTGCATGCTCATTCAGTCCTGGTCCTGCTGGATTTGGTGAGCTCCCATTAGAACAGGCACACTGTCTCAGTGGGTGGACCAAACCCTCGCAGTCCAGACTTCCTTGCTCATCTTCTCCCCGCTTCTGCTCTTCAACTGGACTTTGGGGGCTCAGTCCGTTGCTCTGATGAGGGACTTTATCTCTTATCTCCATCCGTCCAATGTGGTAACGAATGCCATGTAAAACGTGAGAGAGCTTAATTTTAAACACATAGCTACATAGTATCTCTCCCACTCTGCCTACTATTTCTTCCTCTACCTGCTTGGAATTCCCACCTTTCCCTATTCTGTATTGCAATAAGCCCAAAGTGGCTTCTTTATTAAACAATGGTATTCACAGAATACAGAGGGGAATCCCACATCACCCCCTTTTTTCTGTCTAAATAAAAAGGAAGGTTTTAACTTTAACATAGCAAGATTATACACAACAAAACAGTTATCAAGCAAGAATTATAGTTACAATATTTCTATCTACTTTATCTTTTATCACAACTAAGGAAAAATATAACTATAACTATCTATTCTTCAACTCCACCAAAGACACCATAAGGATATAATATTACCTAAGTAAACAGGAAGTGCATTGTAAGTAACTTCCAAAACTCTAGAATTGACATCTTGCTTCTTGGACAGTCACTCAAATTCTACAGTATTGTTGGGGAACCCATCTTCAGCCTATAGGCCCATAGTATATGACAGACTTTTTCATAAAGCAGGAAATTTCAAAGACAGTTCTGCCTATATTGACAGTTTGTCAGTCACTTTCTTCTATGTCCTGCAGACTCTTTCATGAAGCAGGAACGTAACTATTGGCATCTCTCTGGCACTGCTACTCTCTCCTCCGCTATCTGCCTGAAATTCCTGCCTTGCCCTTTTTTTTTTTGCACTGCAATAGGCCCAAAGCAGCTTCTTAATTAACCAGTGGTATTCACAGCATATAAAGGGGAATCCCACATCACCTTTTTAATTTAGACAGAAAAGGGGAGATGGTGTAGAAAGTCCTTCTGTGTATGTGTGGCTTTTATTTGTTAGTGAATAAAGAAGCTTCTTTAGCCTGTGACAGGGTAGAATAGAGCTAGGTGGGAAAATAAACTGAATGCTGGGAGAAAGAAGGTAGAGTCAGAGAGAAG
Source organism: Microtus oregoni (assembly GCF_018167655.1). Taxonomy (NCBI): domain Eukaryota; kingdom Metazoa; phylum Chordata; class Mammalia; order Rodentia; family Cricetidae; genus Microtus; species Microtus oregoni. The sequence goes on from NW_024543210.1 coordinate 21,206,778, forward strand.
CCAGTAGCCACTGCAGGAGACAGATGCACTGGAACCTTGCCAGTAAACCACGAGCCTTGTGGTGAAATATAAAATAATAGAGATGGGTTAATTTAAGATGTAAGAGCTAGCTAGAAATATGCTTAAGCTATTGACCAAACAGTATTGCAAATAATATAGTTTCTGTGTGATTCTTTCATTCTGGGTGGCTGGGAAATCAACAAGCAGCCATTGCTCACATTAAATTTTTGTTGTTTTTCTGGAAATATTTTCAGTTGCTTGTCCAAATTTCACAGGGTTTTAGAATAGCTACTTTTGGTATCAGCAGTAGAGTGAATATTTTTTATTATTTCCAAATGTGAGTTGGTGAGCAAGTCGTCATTTGACTCCTGGAACCAGGAAACATTGTCTTATACCAAATGTCCAGCCATGTCCTTAATGAAAACCAGAATAAACTGTTACAAGTTTGATTGCTTTAGCCCAGAGTTGATGAAGAGTATAATGGACAAGTTTCCTCTTTTGTTTACTTGTATGTTTTATGAGAGAGTGCAGGAAACGATTCAGAGGTAATGATTTTATGAGCTGGTATCTTGAAATATTAGGCCACAATGATGGGTGGTACACAGTCAGAGAGAAAACATCCTCTTGTGATGTATCATTGCAAAAAGCAGATGTAAAGGGATCTGTAGCTTTCCCTAAATCTTCTGGCATTACTCATCATAAGGAGAAAATGTCTATGCTAGACAGAACACATGTCCATTCGAGGATGAGATATTATGTTGTTTCTGGGTTGTCATGTCATTTTTTGGCTTTGGTCAATCCAAGCATGTTCAGGATCAAAATGATAATGCAGGCAAAGATTGCTTAAAAAAGGATAAATAATCTAGCCTTGTATTCTAGCATTATGAAACTCAGAAAATTTAGTAAGTCAACCTGTACTTGACATCTTTTGATATCTTATTATAGCCCTGATATAGCATATTACATAATACTATATATATATATATGTCTGTATGTGTGTATATATATATATATATATATATATTTATATGTAATCGTATGCTTGTTGTAACATGTTGTACCAAATGCTGTGGACAAGGCTGTATCACAACTTCTTGTTGACCAAAGCCTTTGTTGGCATTTAGCCACTGCTCATCATACTATCATAACGCTTACTGAGTTGTGCCCTTCACTTATGTTTTTGTGTCTTAGAACCCAAAGTTTGTAAAAGTATTAAACTAAAGCTTATAAATGCATGAAACTTCAGCCAGGGACATGATATAAAATCTCACTGGGAGAACATGGTAAACTCCCCTCCTGTGGTGACTTTTCCTGTCTTCACCACAGCCTTGAAGTTCTAGGACAAAAACCATGTAGTTATTTAGGCTCTTGCATGAGGCTTGAATTGTGTTCTCAAGAAACTATAGACCAAATGTGCCTGACATTCTATGCGGAGCTGTGTTTCTTGACATAGTGTCCTCTGATGGTCTTTAGAATGGTTTGACATGATTGTGAAAACCACAGATTCTTGGGATCATCCCTGAACACTTACTCAATCAGGCTCTCTAATTTAAAAATCTTGATTTTGTTTGTTAATTTATCTCAGTAAAAGGTCAGTGGAATTTTTTAAAAAGCCCAATCAAAAACACCTAAAGTCTTCATTTTCAAAAACGTTCCAGAAGAGTCTCATCAATTCTACTGTTTGAGAACTACCAGGTCTCATTAAAGTTTAGTGTGCTATTTTTCTTTTCTTTTTTTTCATAATAGGCTTTAAATAGAAACTAAGTTTAAAACGGTCACCTTTAAACTGACTTCATGGATCAACAGCAGTCTTGCAAGCTACTTTTGGCTCATCAGCGAGGATGCTAGTCAACATTACTCCACAGTTAACCTTTAGAGACATCAGCATTTGAGTTCTGCTGGGCGATGACTAGTCACAGGATGGAGACTTATTTTTAGGCACAGTTTGAGGGCAGTTTATTTGAACATGCATGTGAAGGAGAAGGGGAATTTAGGAGAGGACCATCCTGTACCATCATTCCTTCACATCCCAGTCAAATGTTTATGGAGTCCTTGGACTAAGGGGAATCTCTTTTCTCATGACTTTATGAAATGATTTTAAGAAATGACGTCTTTTTTTTCTAATGAAAAAGAATAGATAGCCAGTTTACCTAAACTTTTCTTTTGTTTCTCATTTACTTATTTATTATTATAGCTGTTGAGCAAAGACACAAAAAGTTCCAGTTAAAAATGTTCAGCTAGCTATGTGACATGTGCCTGGTGATCTCAACTATTCAACAGCCTGAGTCAGGAGGATCAGAAGTTCAAGGACTTCTGGACTAAATAATGAGATCTTGCCTCAAAAATAAACTAAAAGGGCTAGGGATATAGCTGAGTGATAAAGTACCTGCCTAGTACGTGTGAGGCCTTAGGACACAAATAAAAACAAAACCTGAAACAAACAAAAAGCCCAGACAAATACACAACACTGTTACCACCATCACCATCAGAACCCCTGTGTTGAGTTTAGTCTTTGTGGGTACAAATTGTTTGGTAGTCCTTTTAATTGACCTATAACATATGAACAAAACATACAAGTTTAATGTCACCATATGACCAATAGTGATACCAAGAAGCAGGACTTCATTGAATGCCCCAATATCCCTTTTATCTCTAGTCCCAATACTAAGCTTTCCCAAGAATAACAATTTTTAATGATGCCTAGAAGTGTGTAGTCATTTGATATACATTTTCAGTATATGGGGTTATTTTTAGCAAACATTAGATTCTTAATTAAAAAAATAGAATCTTTTTATTGAAAATAAATTCTTCTCTCATACAATGCATTCTGACAACAGAATTTGTTAGAATTTCCCCTCCCTTAACACCTCCCAGATCCTTCTCATTTCTCCTGTCCTAGATTCTTAAATGTTTTAAAGACTAGCTTTTTTAAATCATAAATATTTCTTACTAAATGTTTGCTTTGAAAAAAAGAATGAAACTCTTTTTTTTTTTCCTCTTGGTCATCTGGAAATGTACAAGTTCTCTTTCAGTGACTCCAATGGCCTATGTATAGCCTGGTTAATTGCCGTTTTCCTCCATAGATTTTCTAACCTAGGATACACCCATTATACTATCTGAGATACTTGTATATAGTCAGTATTAATTATGGAACACAGTACAGTTCTTTGAACTGTATTAAAGCAAGATTTTGAGCATTTTTTTTCTAGTGGAAGCAATGTGAAAACTTGGTAAACTTATTAGAGATAGAATGTGTAATGTTGAAGAAAGCCAGCCCGGGTTCTTAAGTTGGAGGTGGCAGGAATATAGCCAAACCTGCCTGATGCAGGTACAGATGGAACCTAGCTTGCTGGGATCTTCCCAACAGGCCAGAAGAAAGCCAACCTGGAACCTTGGGGCCCTGAGCTGATGGGAGGAAAACCAGACAACTGTCTGGTGCCCATAGGCACTGGGTGTGTGGGCCTCCTCATTTTAAGGAAATAAGGGACAGAGAATTGGAAGAGTTAGAGAAGCTCAAATGTTCATATGCCATAGAAAGACACATAAAAGAAGAACGATAGATGGAGAGGTTGGACAGATGTTGGAAAGCATCTTGTCACCTATGTCCATGGTGACTGGCTTTGAGGAATAGGTTGAGGGGGGAGGTCTACTTGCCACCTGGGATCACGGCAATTTCTGAATTAGGTTGCTACCAATGGTCATGTGTGAGTCTCTGATCCTGAAGTAGCCAGGGTCTGTGTTGATATCCATGACTCCTGTTGCACTCTAGTGCCATGCTGATTCTATTGGGCTGGGCCTCCTAGGTCAAGTTTGGGCTCACCAGCCATGAGACCACTGGGACTGTACTGATCTGGGTGGCCTTTGCCATCACCTGGGGACATGGTGACAGCCAGTCTTAGACTGCTGTTGAGGATCATGTCTGTGCCTCTGGTTCTATCACAATTGAGATCTACATTGGTGCCCATGTTCCCATTGTGCCATCAAGCCTGGAATCTGGGCTGTATCCTATGACCTTGTTGGTGTCCAGGGCATGCTGCCATCAAAGTCATCCTGATCTGAGTGCCCAGAGTTACCACTCAAAGCAAGGAGGTCAACCAGGCTAAGCTGTTGCCTGTGGCCATGTCTGGGTCCATGGCCCAGTTACAACTAGGGTCTTCATTGAATTTGATGGCACAGGTTGCCACTAGGACCCATCTAGAGGCCCTGGGTCTGGGCCAGAACCTGTGACTTTATCAGAGTCAGGGGAACCACACCAATGCAGGGGCCAAACAGATATGGGGTGGCCTGTGCTACCACCTGGGACCAGAGTGTCATCTAGGCCCAGGCTGCCACCGAAGGCCTAGTCTGGGTCAATGACCATGGAGCGCTGAGGATCCAGACTGACATTGTAGTTCTGATTACCTCTGAGCTATATCAAGAAGCCTAGGGTCAAACCAGCCACTTGAGGCTAGGTTGGTGTCTGAGGACCAGGAGTCATTCATGTCTAGGTGGCCTGCACTGCTACGCAATCACATGGCTACACCTTGGTTTGAGCTGCAGCTAAAGGCTATGACTGGGTTCATGGCTCTACTGCAGGCTGGATCTGTGCTGATGTCTGATGTTCCTCTTGTCACTGAAGACCATACAGATACCAAAGATCAAAGGCCAAGTTAGTGTCTTGGAGCCATGCTGTTGCTGGAGGCAGTGGTGACCTCAAGACCCAATTGCTGTTAAAGACCATGTTGGGGTCCATGACCCTACCACCACTGGGGGGTCTGACCTAACATCTGTGTTCTGTTTTGCCACTAGTGGTCACTTAGAAGCCCAGGATTGGGGCTGCATTCTGAGGCCCTGATGGTGTCTGACAACCACACAGCTGCTGAAACCATTGCCACCTGGGTGACCATTCCTCAGGATGTCATGAGTCCTAAGCTACTACTGCTTAGGGCCATGTTTGGATCCATGGTCCAGCTGCAGTGGGGTCTGTGTTGGTGTCTATGGCCTGAGTATCACCTCAGGAGGCCTTAGGAATCATACAAGATTCAATCAGAGAGCTATACTGAGCCTGTCCCACTCTTCACTGCCATGGGAAAGCTGGCCTTGCCTCTGACTGTCAATACAGCAAGAGAGCTAGCCCTTGCACTCTGGAGACAGGGCATTACCAGAGTCAAGGATGAACCTATCCTGAGAACATGCTTGTAGGGGACCTGCCTCTCCCACCACACCCAAGGTAATTGCTGCAGTGGGTCCATCTGACCTGCTCAGCTAGTACCCAGGCTCACAACTGGCCTTGGGTTGACCCACCTTAGCATCTGTCTTATCTAGATTTTGCTACATCTTGTGAAAGAACTGGTCCCGTGGAATGATACCTGCAAGATCTCCAAGTCACAAGAATTGCTGTTATTGGCAAGGGGTAAATCTATTGTCTATAGGATGAAAGAAAAAATAATCATAGCAACATGCAAAGAATATTGTTGATGGGATCTGAAACCTTCCTGTGTATAGAATTTCACTGAGAGTCAACTTCTAAGTCAATAGAGGGATGAAAATACAACATTCTTTCTGGAGTTGTGGTGAGAAGTTAAGTAAAGTTAGAAATGTCAGGTTTTATTTCTAAGCATCTCTGAAAATCCTATCACACAATATTTGCTTGGTCCCTGGTTTTTATCATAGCTGAACTGTAATGAACACAAAGGGACTGAACTAAAAATTAAGACTGCTTCTATGTCCATTTTCCATATATTTTTATTATTATTTTGGTTTCTTTATTATAAATATATTCTAATTACCTAAAATTTTTCTGTTGACAAGAGGCCACTAGTTCATTGCATGACTGCCCTGACTCAAAATAATCACATAGAAACTATATTATTTAAATCACTGCTTGGCCAGTCACTTAAGCATATTTCCAGCTAGCTCTTGTATCTTAAATCAACCCATTTCTATTATTTTATGTTTTGCCATGAGGTGTGTGGCCTGGCAAGGCTCTGGCACATCTGTCTCTGGTGTTTGGTATATAGCTTCTCACTGACTCTGCCTAGTCCTTCTCTATATATCTCTTTCAGCCTGGCTATATTCTATTAAGAAAGCAGCTTCTTTATTAACCAATAATAGCAACACATATACAGAAGCACTTCCCACATTATCTCCCCTTTTCTGTCTAAATAAAAAGGAAAGTTTTAATTTTTAGCATTGTAAAATTACATATAACAAAACAGTTATCAAACAAGAATAATATTTACAATATTTATATTTATCTTTTATCATAACTAATTAAAACTATAAATGTCTATTCTTCAACTCCATCAAAGACCACAAAAGTATATAATATTACCTAAGTTAACAGGAAGTACATTGTAAACATCTTTCAAAACTCTAGAATTGGCAGACATCTCACTGACTAGATAGTCACCCAAAGTTCTTCTGTATTGTTGAGGCATCCATCTTCAGTCTACATGCCTATAGTGTCTGGCAGACTTTTCAATAAAGCAGGAACTTTTAAAGATAGTTCTGCCTATATTGGCAGTTTGTCTGTCACTTTTATCTGTGTCCTGCAGAATATCTGACAGGCTCTTCCATGAAGCAAGAACCCCAAAAGGACTGTCTCATCTTTATCAAGTTCAGCAGTCATCTCTCTGTGGGACTCGCATGTCCAGCTTACATAGCATAACATAAAGCAGTCCAGGCAAGAGCAGTATTTTGCCTAAATGGCCAACAAGCTCCATAAGGAGCCTCTTTGGTGCCCATCATCTTGAAGTAGATTGGTGTTGTCAGGAACAGATGAGTCATGAAAAATCCTCAGTTTTTAAAACATTTTAAATGTCATATTCTGTAGATCTTTGAAAGATTTGAAGATTATCTATCTAACTGAAATATATCTCTATAAATATATATATATATATATATAAATATAATCTATATATGCATATATAAAAATATATATATAATATAAAGAAACCTAACTGACATGACTACAAGCTTGACTATTATAATGATTATTTATTAACTTATATTTCCTAATTATACATTACATTTTTAAATGAGCTACACAAACACAATACCTTAATCAAGAGCAGAAATATATATAAAACAAAATTAATCTTAAATTTGTATCAATAAACCAACATTCATACTAATGCAAAGTATCCATCTCTACAGTATATTCCCCTTTAAATGTAAATAAACATTTATAAATAGTATTTGAGAATTTGTGCATCGTTCTCTCCAAACATCTTCCTGCTTTAGGTGGATGAAGTAATTTTAGGGGTGTTTACAGTGATATTTCAGGAGGTCTTGGGCCAACCACATTAGTCTGGAAGAAATCCATAGGTTCTCATTTTCTGTGGAAACAAGAGCAGGACCTCTTTTCCAAAGCAAAAAATCCTTAGACCCAAATTTTGAAGTCAAGATACATTTAATATATATTGTGTATATTATATGTTTATCTTATCAGCCCATACAATGAAATGTCTCTCTGTACTGAGCTCCTTTCCAGTCAAAAATTTATAAAAAATACGATAATATACATAATCCAGAATTTCTGTGTATTTTCCTTCTTTACATGGCTTATTTTTCTTTACTCCTTTTGATCCTTTACTGTACTCTGTCTCCTTTAAAACTCTATTTTATTTTTTTAAAATGATTTACTTCTTTTTAGAACTCTCTATACTTTTTACTCTTTGTAGTATTTGATTTCAAAAACATTTTGTGGATTATTCATTCTGGATAACGTTCTTCAGAAGTAAAGACTAAATTCTCCAACCACTGAAACTTTTGTATGTCTTCATAGTCTTTTATTTAAAAAACAAACAAACAAACAAACAAAAAACAAAAAACCACAGCAAACTATATTCTCCTCCAGAAATTCTGTAACCTGAGTTAGATAAAGAGGGATTTTTTTGTGTGTGTTCTAGAGTTCACCTTCTCCACATTACCATTTTCCCTCAGTTTCTGTACCTAAGCACATAATGTCAGTAATAACTGTTATCTGAGGCTTAAATGGATTCCTAAGTATCCAAGAAAGATAACATTGACCAGCAAGTGCAATGACACATCCCTTAGACATGTGGTGAGACTTATTTTGTGACTTTGTGCAGAAAGACTTCTTCAAAGTCAGAAGAAGCTTGTTTTTGTCTCTGTATGACTTAGGGTATGTGATCTCCTCTCACCAAATCTTAGTTTCACTTAAATTAAATAAAAAAATGTCAATCAGCTTGCTCAGGGCAGAGCATGCCATCTGGTAGGCTTTCTGTATCACTTCTCTCTCTCCCTCTCTCTTTTTATTATAATGACATAATGTTTACTTATTTCAGCTGATATATTTTCTCATTTATAAAATATTGACAATGTGACATTTATTTGACCAAGGTGTGTCATAAAGACCCATGATTTTATATACATTGATTAAAAAAGCTAAGTATTTTATTTTAAAAGAGTTGTTTGATTAAAGATTATATACCCTAAATAATAAATATTTATTGGTGTTGAATTAATAATATAAGTGACAAAGAAGGGATAAAGATTAAGTGTCTTAGATTAAAAAATATTTTGTAAATGAAACAACAACCCAGATATAGTAAAAGTTGTCTTATTTAAATGTACTAACAAGGCTGGAGAGATGGCTCATCAGTGAAGAACACTTGTTACATTAAACCAACCACAATGAACCTCATAGAAGAGAAAGTGAGAAATACACTTGAATGCATTGGCACAGGAGACCACTGCTTAAATATAACACCAGTAACACAGACACTGAAAGCAACAATTAATAAATGGGACCTCCTGAAACTGAGAAGCTTTTGTAATGAAAAGGACATGGTCAACAAGATAAAACAGCAGCCAACAGATTGGAAAAAGAACTTTACTAACCCCACATTGGACAGAGGACTGATCTCCAAAATATACAAAGAACTGAAGAAACTTGACATCAAAAGAACAAATGATCCAATAAAAAATGGGGTACAGACCTAAATAGTGAATGTTCAACAGATGAATCTCAAATGACTGCAAGACATTAAGGAAATGCTCAATATCCTTAGCCATCAGAAAAATGCAAATCAAAATAACTCTGAGATTTTATCTTATACCTGTCAGAATGGCCAAGATCAAAAATACTGATGGCATCTTTTGCTTCACAGGATGTGGAGTAAGGGGAAGACTTCTCCAATGCTGGTGAGAGTGCAAATTTGTACAACCACTTTGAAAATCACTATGGCAATTTCTCAGAAAATTAGGAAACAATACACCTCAAGACCTAACAATACTACTTTTGGGTATATACTCAAAGGATGCTCAGTCATACCACAGGGACATATGGTCAACTATGTTCATAGCAGCATTATTTGTAATAGCCAGAACCAGGAAACAACCTAGATGCCCCTCAACTGAAGAATGGATAAAGACAATGTGGTCATTTACACAATGGAGTAGTAAAACAGCAGTAAAAAATAATGATATTTTGAAATCTGCAGGCAAATGGATAGATCTAGAAAAAACCATATGGAGTGAGGTAACCCAGATTAAGAAAGACAAATATAATATATACTTACTCATAAGTGGCTTCTAGACATAAAGCAAAGACAAACCAAGCTACAAATCACAATCCCAAAGACAACAAAGAGGACCTTAAGAGAGACTTACATGGAACTACATAGGATGGAGAAAAAGACAAAATCTCTTGAGTAAATTGGGAGTTTGAGGGTCGTGGGAGAGGATAAAAGGGAAGGGGGAAGAAAGGAGGGGAGCATAGAAAATGTAGAGCTCAAAAAAGCAATCATATATAAATATATGTAACATGTAATATATTATATAATATGGGATTATATGGAGTTATATAATATATTATATAATCACACGTATAAATATATTATATATTAAATATATATTATATTTTTGAGCTATGCATAATATATATGAATGATAACCAAGAAAAAATTAATAGAACCTAAAAAAACCCACTTTTTGCTATTGTAGATGATATGATTTCACTTGCAACCACCTATATGGTGACTCAAATCCATTAATCATTTTACTTTCAAGAATCTGACACCCTCTTCTGACCTCTGTATGTGTACCCACTATGTGCACATACATGCATGCAAAACAAAATAAAATAAATTAATAAAAAATATGCTAACAAAGGTCCAAACTCTGAAAGTTTATTTATAATTTTAAATCAAAGGCTATCGTGCTCAATATGTAAAATGCTTTTAAATCAAGTTTAAAAGATATAACAACTTGGTATATTAAGTAAAGAGCCCCAGAGAGTAAACAGTTAGGTGGCTGTCCTTAACTTTCAATTTTACATAGCCTACAGCCACCTGAGAAGGGAATCTCCACTGCAGCACTACTCAGAGCTGATTCAAACTGACCTAAGGGGTTATCTTGATTGTTAGTTTGCATAAGAGGGCCCACACCACTGTGGGTGGTACGATTACTGGGCGGGTGGTCCGGGGTCATAACTAGATAAGCATGAGCCTGTCATCTAGCAAGCAACATTCCTCCATGATTTCTTTTTCCTGCCCTTATTTCTCTTAGTGATGGATGATGAGCTGAAAAAAAATTTTCTCCTCTTAATTGCAATTGTTCATGGTGTTTGTCATAGCAACAGAATGAAACTAGAACAGAACGTGGTATTAGAGAAGTGGAATGTGACTGTAATAAATTTGACTATAGGCTTTTATGCCTTGGACTGTTTGTAGAAGGAATGTGGAGGAAGCATTTGGTACTGGGTTGGAAAAACTGTTGTGTGTTATGGGTTTAGATTAAAGGTTGAATATTGTGGGAAATTGGAAGATAAGATGCTTAGAGAAATTGAGATGATGGAGGTCTGGGTTATGTGGTTTCATACGGAAGCAAAGAGTACCTAAATGTAGGATGGTGTGTTTATGAGCTCTCTCTCTCTCTCTCTCTCTCTCTCTCTCTCTCTCTCTCTCTCTCTCTCTCTGTGTGTGTGTGTGTGTGTGTGTGTGTGTGTCTTTAAAGTCAGGTGTGATTGATAGACATTAGCACCACTGAGATGAAATCTTCTGAGATTTTTTTGGCACAACCAAAAGCATTTCCTTAGAGTCAGCACAAAGAAGCTGTGCTCCAGGGGGTGAATATTACATCTCAAGCTGGCAGCAGAACTTGGCAATATATAATAGTTATCCTCATGGTAATAGTTTTGAGATCACAAAGGCTGTATGATTGGGGGCATCTTAGAGAGCTCCTGAGGCCTGGTATAGTGTCAGGGTCTGAGTCCCAAAGAAAACTCAGAAGAGGCAGTCTCAGGAAACCTTGGAATACTGGAGAAGACAGGACTGGGATACCCACCAAGGACAGTGGCAGATGTAAACTGAAGTTAACCTTGTGTGCTGCAGGTGGCAGAGCCAGAGTGGCACACTGTCCAAGTTTTCTTTCTCTTCTCCCTCTGGTAAAGAAAAGGCATTTATTAGTGGGTGAGAAACCTGATATACATACATACAACAAGCACACAGAAAGGCCTTCCCCAAAGCAAGCTGAAGCTTGGCCTCTCTGTCAGGACTGGAGGAAGGTTCTAAAGTATTTGAAGGGTCTTCCTTCCCTAATTTAGCTTTTCCAAATCTAAAGAAAGACAGGCTGACTAACTGGGCCACTACTGTTGGGTAAACATATATAGCTCTGGCCTTGAACTTGTTGAGCTGTTCCACAGAAAGGGTCTTCTAGATAAACATGATAAAGTAGTCCCATACTAGCTTTGAAATAATTTTAATTAGAATTAAGTATAATAAATGTTTTTTTTTATTTAGGGATTGACTCACAGATCAACAATTTTCTGTTGAGTGGGGAACAGAAATGAAACCAGCAGCCAAAAGAGAGCAAGTAGCTGAGCAAGCTTTATGCCTGCATTTATAGTACAACAGACCACACTCAAGTGGCCTAGTATTTTAAAGGCTATTGGCTGAAGGAGTTCCCACAGAACCTCCCTCTTTTGTCTAAATAAGGGAGTTCTAAGCCCAATGCAAAACTATATACAATAAGAACAAATATCAAGCATAAAAATTAGAATTACAACCAGCATAAACAATATCAAGCAAATAACATATGCTAAATGTTTCAATAATTATCTTATCCTAAGGAGTCCAAGTCTTGTATTAGAAATGGCTTAGCTAAGTCATGAGAGGAAAGTAACCATGACTATTTAGGCTTCAACCCCATCAAAGACCTGAAAATGGAAATAATATTATTTGTGTAAACAGGAAGTGCAATTAAACAACTTCCAAAATGTGCAATAAATGACAGAGACAACTGACTACCTGGGCAATTGCCTAAAGTCTCATTTGCAACATTGGAGCAACCAACTTTGGCTAAGGCTTAGAGTAACTTGTAGACCAAGTTTCAGAGGCAGGAACCATCTTACCCTGTCTTGGCAAGGTTTGACACTCTTTTTCCCTGTATCCTGCTTGGCATGTCTGGACATTGTGCATTTTGTCAGTGGTCGAGGCACGGTCACTTCTTTGCCCAAGGTCAGTTTTTCCAAGAAGAAAACAAACTCCAAGTGGAGTTTCTTCAGTGCCCAACATACTCTTGGGAATAGATCAGTGCTGCCAGGAACAATCATGTCTCATGTCAACAGAACTATGAGATACTTAAATGCTATAGTCTACAGCTCATTGAAATGGTTGAAGATTACCTATCTATGCAGAATATAATCTCTATGTATCTAAAGAACCTGATTAGTATAACTATAAGTATGACAAACATGGATTACTACTGACCAATAATTCTTAAAACCTATATAGTTAAAGAGTAAGGCTTCATATCAGAATATTAAACAATCTTTAAACAACTGTGCAGCAAATGAGGACAATGACCTCAAAATGGAAACAATGTGTAAGTATTTTGATCAGAGGTAGAAATGTATATTGTAACATGATAAATATATCCTAAAATTATATCGATATACCAAATGTCTTAAATAGAGGTAGAAATAAGCATGCATATAATATGACAAAATAATTTTGCATAAGTGTACAAATATTGTAAACAGAAATAGCATATTCAATATTACAGATATAACTTGAATTTGTATCATTATATAAGAATCTATACCAATGTAAACTGTCTATAAATAATAACTCACAAGTATTCATTCTAATATTCATTATTAATATTAGTGTGAGTTAAGCTCACACTAATCTGCCATTACCCTATTCAATTTCTCCTTTTTCCCCAAAAGGAGATCCCTGAAACTACATAATTTCCAACCCAACCCTCAACCCTATACTAGTTATCATCAACCCCTAATTGATGTCTCTAACCCTGAGAACAAACTTTGTTGGGAGAGGGGATGTTGTCTTCTAGAATTATTTCCAACTGTCATGGAGTGGTGTTATTTATATGGGATCCTGTAAAGATAAAGTAATGGCTAAGTTTTAAGATTACAGTCTGAATAATTGCAAATAGTCTCTGAGTAGTTGATAGGGTTTTTTCTTATTTGAAGTTCGGGCCAGAATGTTGCAAGAAAATGCACCATTTCAGCTAAACAAGTTGGAGTCATCTTGAACAGCTGGTACCCAAAACTGATCTTAAAGTAGGGCTATCAGCATCATGACATTGTATCATCAGGTGGAATTAGTGTTATGGTACCCCATCTTCTTCCTGGAAACTTGATGTTATTGTAGGGAAATTTATTGTTCATTGTGGAAAACCTAAATATTATTCATATAGACATATATTCAATGAAAGATACTATAGAGACAAAAATCGGTGTGGAGAGAAATAAATTTTTCCTAAATTCTTTCTTCTTTCTGTCCCATACCATATGGCTCCTGATATGAGACAAAAACTCTGATTTTTTTAACAGCATGCTTGGATTTAGAGAAGGATAACCATAGTTATCAAACTATGTCCAACTCCAACTCCAAAGCCAGCTTTGATTTTTAAGTGATTTACACTTTTAGTATACTGAGAAGTGTGTGTGTGTGTGTGTGTGTGTGTGTGTGTGTGTGTTGAGGTAATGATATTTTACCCTGTAGAGAATATGGTACCATAAGTCAGATTTCTTTTTGCTTGGGGATTCTTTCCGGATAGCTATATTTTCTTCTTTAGGAATATAAATGTCCAAAGTCCCTTGACTTTTTGAAGATGAGTATTTTTCTGCAAAGACAAGACCAAAACCTTGCCCCAATCCTTATGAGGTTTCCTTACTACATGTATGGTTGTCACCTTTGTAGATGAGCTGTCATTTCTATGTCTTAACAGGTTTCTTTTTCAAACCAAATCTTTATTAATCTTAAAGGTATTCATAGCTTTTCTTCTCCCATGGAAACAAGAGAAAAACCCCTTCTCTAACAACAGCATATCTCCTGGTTTCATTGTAAGGTCAACATATCCTTGAAATACACTGGCTGATTTAATTCAGAAGTTACTTCTATTATCTCTGCTGATGTTGTTTCTTTCTCATTAGCATTAAGAAAATTCAAGGTTAATAAAGCATTATGCAATTTATTTCTGGGGGTATTTTTCATCCCTTTCTGTCTGTTAAACATATCCTTTATAGTTCAATGTGATCTTTCTATAACGATATGACATGTAGAATTGTTTGGTATACCTATAATTTATATTTTAGTAAGCAAAAAACTATATCATTTTCTTAGAGACAATGCTGGACCATTATCTGTCTTTATTTGTGCAGGTATACCCATGATGGCCATAACTTCTAATAAATGTTTTATTACTGAATCAGCTTTTTCTTAGGTCAAAGCAGTTGCCCATCGAAAACTTGAGTAAGAATCAATGGAGTCGTGTACATATTTTAATTTTCCAAATTCTGTAAGGTAGAACACATCCATCTGCCAGATTTTATTGCTTTGAGTACCCTTTGGGTTACTCCCTACAGGTAGTGGTGTTTGGTTTTAGTACAAGTAGGACATCTCTTTATAATCTCCATTGCTTGTTGCCATGTAATAGAAAACTCTTTCTTTAAACCTTTGGTATTGACATGATGCTATTTTATGAAATTTTGAGGGCTTCAACACATTTTCAACCAATAGTCAATCAATTTTCTGCATTACCTTGTGCTAGAGGACCTAGCAGATCCATATAGGATTGGATGTGTGCTATGTGTATGGGACAAAACCTATTCCTAATTATATCTTCAACCTGAATGAATAATGAAGTCAATTCTGTCTCATCTTGTATAATTCCAGTGGTTTCAATATGTAAAAAAATTCTTTATGCTTATTGTGCATCAGTAACTATATTGACAGGTTCTCTAAAATCCCTTAGTACCATTAAAATAGCTTATAATCATGGCTTTTAGGCATAATTATAAGGGCTTTGTTCCACCTTACTTAATTCTTCAGGTTTGTAACCTGCCTCTACTGATTTATTTGAATCAGTATAGAATGTATGGACTCCAGCTATTTGTGTGTCAGGTACCATTCTGGAAATAATCCAATTAGCCCTCTTTATAAAGTTAATTTTATTACTTTTGGGT
Source organism: Microtus oregoni (assembly GCF_018167655.1). NCBI lineage: Eukaryota > Metazoa > Chordata > Mammalia > Rodentia > Cricetidae > Microtus > Microtus oregoni. The sequence continues at coordinate 21,222,217 of NW_024543210.1, forward strand.
AATTGCTATTAATCACTCCTAAAACGTTAGCACAAACTCTTTGCCTGGATTAATAAATTGTCTTCCCATAATTTTTTAATTTCATCAAGTAGTAAAGGGCACTATAATCTCTTCTGGGTCTATTCCTACTAGTTTCAAAGTCTCAATTTTCCTTTTACAATTAATTCAGAGACCTTTTCCACTTAAGTTTTTAATTTTTTACTTGGTTTATGTGGTTAAAAGATCCATTCTAAAACAATATCTTCCCTCTGCACTAAAATTGTTGCAGGGGAAATTCTGGAAGGCAATATGACTAGAATGAAATTAAGATTTGGATTCACCTGATCCACATGTGCCTCCTGTAATTTCTCTTCAACAAAATTAATTTTTTCTCAGCTTCAGTTGTTAATTTTCTGGGACTATTTAAGTAGTTGCCACCATCTAAGGTTTTGTTTAAATGAATTATTAGATCAGGTGTTATCCCAACAGCAGGTAATAAATTGGAAATGTCTCCTAGAAATCTTTGAAAGTTATTAACAGTCTGCAATTGGTCTCTCCTAATTTGAGCTTTTTGTGTTCTAATTTTCTGTAAACCTATTTTATAACCTAGGTAATTGATAAAATCTCCTCTTTGTATTTTTTTCAGGAGCAATTTATAATCCCCATTTAGGCAACACTTTCTTTACTTCTTCCAACAATCTTTCTAAGGGATCTGCATTTGAGTCAGATAGCAAAGTGTCATTAACGTGATGGCAAATTATAGATTTAGGAAATTGTTTATGTATTATTTACAATGGTTGACTTCAAAGTATTGACACAGGGTGAGGCTATTAAGCATTCCCTGTAAGAGGATGGTCCATTGATATTTCCTAGTAGACTGAGAATTATTATAAGTAGGCACTGTGAAGGAAAAGTTTTCTCTATCCTTTTCTTGGAAGGGTATAGTGAAGGAACAATCTTTTAAATCAATAACTATAAGAGATCATCTTTTAGGCAATAGGGAAGGCAAAGAAATTTCTGATTGTAAAGGACCCACAGGTTGAATTACCTTATTAACAGCTCCTAGATCTGTCACCACTCTCCATTTTTCCAGATTTCTTTTTAGCAACAAATAATGGACAATTCCAAGGGTTGGTTGATTCTTCAATATGGTGAGCATCTAGTGGCCCCTATACCAGCTGTTCTAAATCCTGTAGTCCCTTTTTTGTTAAAGTCCATTGATTAACCAATATTGGTTCCTCATTTAACTATTTTAAATGTAGGGTCATTGGTACCTCTGAAGGTTTGCTAGTTGTTTTGTGTTCTTGTACAGCCTGAATGGCTGGTGACCTTTTAAAAATAGTACCTTATAATATCCTTGCAGAAACATGAGTTTCTGGGACTGCAGGAATGTTAATCTGGGTATTCCATTGCTGCAGCAAGTCATGACCCCATAAATTCACTGTGATATTCGTCACATATGGCCTCAGCCTTCCTCTCTGTCCTTCTGGTCCTATGTACTCAATCTATCCCATGCTTTATTTCTCTTAAGATTGGGTTCCAATTACTAGGAATTGAACATCTTCCTCTTGAAGAGGCCAATTTGAATGCTAAGATTCTGGGGTAATGATAGTCGTATCTTCAACTGTATTCAGTCATCTTTCAATTACAATGTTATTTATATTCACTCTTAGCTTTGGTCTTTGATCATTTATGGAAGTCTGCCAAGATATATGTTTCCTAATTCCTTTTGGAATTTTTGATTCATCCTCCATGTTTAATAATTAATTATCAAAAACAGTATGTTTTTTTTTATAGCAGGCAATGGATTTTTTTAATTTTCCTGGTGAGACATGTCTTCCACAGTGACTGGGAATGACTGGACCACATTTGACCTGGGGGCCTGCAGGAGGTCGCACCATGGAGTTTTCAGATGGTATTGGATTCCCTTGTTTGTCTTTTGTTGATCTACATTCATTGGTTTAATGTTGGCCTTTGCCACATCTTCTTCATAATCCAGAAAACTGAGACCTTCATTTTTGTCATTCCAAAAGGAGACATTATTTCTGGGAATGCCTTGTCTACAATCCCTTCTCAGATGTTTTATTCTACCACAATTAAAAAATTTGGCATTTTGATATCTCCTTATACCTTTGGAAATTCCTTCTTCTACCCAAGCCTCAGTATTATAGTCAAATGTCTCAATGTTCATTGTATATAGGATCCATTCATTCATTGGTGCTGATCTAAAAGGATATAACAAATATCCTTTTGCATTCTAAGTTGGCATTTTCAAAAGATAGCGATTCAATAAGTACTCATCTAGCTTCTGGGTCTGTTATTCCTATTTGTATAGCCTTAGATAATCTTTGTAAAAAGTCATTAAAGGGTTCTCTTTGGCCTTTTTAACCCTAGTATATGATTCAATTCTTTTTCTTAGTTCTTGAATCCTGTGCTAAGCATTTAAGGCTGCTGTGTGACATAGGGACAAGATGTGTTCATCATAAAGAGCTTGATCCTGTGGATCAGCATAAGTGCCCTTGCCAAGAATTTGTTTTGGGAAGCCTCAGTTCCTTTTGTTCTTTCCCATTGTTCTAAAATTTTTGCCTTTTCTTGCTAGTAGTATTTCCAAAGTAGTTGTGGCTCATCTTCTAGGATTGCTGAAACTAATTCAAAGCAGTAGCCTTATTGCTTAAAGCCCACATTTTCATCATCTCCCTAACAAATGGTAAATGCAAGCCATAAGATACTACTGATTACTTAATTTCCTTTAGATCATCCATACCTATAGGTTTCCATTTATATTCTCTGAATCTTTTTGGGTACTTAGTACTGAATGGTTTGCAAGAGATGATCACAGGGTAGGTAGCTAAAACCCTTGGTAAGTCAAATTGGACTTTGACATATACTAGCAATCCTAAATATTGTTGTTTTACCTCTTCTCCCTGCTCATCAGTTCCTATAATTTCCTCAATTATTTCAAATATTTTTACCACTGTCTTTTGTAAAGCCTGAATTTCTTGACCTGTGAATATTTCTAATGATTTCATCAATTCATATAACCTTGGTCTTCATTATTCACATATGATTCCAAGGTATGAAATTTTTCCATTAATGATAACTTCTCATCCTTGGATAATTTGGATGGTGTGCAGAGTGTTTTCCTGGAGAGATACTCTATGTGCTATCTTATCATAAGTTTTAAACAGATATTGATTGTGAAATTCAACAGTATGAATTCTTTCGGATAATTTCTCAGCACTCTTTGACATGGATTTAATTTTATCTGTCAAATAAATTTTATCCTTTTCAATGGTATTTTTCAGCTAACTTTTGATTTTCGATGGTATTAATCCTATCAGCCAGTTGTTCATTATTAGTCTATAAAGACTGTATCATTTATAAAAGTGTCTCATTCTTGACTCTGTTATCAAACCATTTTTAAGGATATAATATGAAAAACAAAGCTAAGTCCCAATATCAAATAAATGAATGCATAGAAAAACCATATACACCTGAAGAATACTATTATATAAACAATACAGTTATTAAATTCCAGGATAGTGATATTGTCTGCATATATATTATAACTTTCAAATTTATTGATTTGTTTATTAACCGAATGAACTTAGCTCTGTTATGAGATTTCAGTAAATTGTTGTAGGTGCAATAATCTTTATTGGCCAGTAGGTGTCACTGTTGCAGGTGCATGGCCGAGATAAGCGACCAGTAGTGGCCTGAACAGTCCTGCTCGGTTCCACATTTGACATCTGCTTAAATACTGACAAATATGTTTGACAAATTAAGAGTAATTAAATCAATTTCATACATGGACAGAGATTGTTTTGGTGGCCAGAATATCAAGAAATCCAGAGGTCATGAGCCAGGAACACAAACCGTATCCTGGGAGCACAAATCAGAAGCCATGTAAGTCACCACACTGCAGGGAAAGCTGCGGGAGATGGGGAGAGAATATGAGAGCCTGGGAAATTACCAAGTCACCACATGGCAAGGCCACCAAAGGGGTAGCTCTGCTGTGGTGGGGTTTTGGCAAAAAAACTGCTTAGTAGATAAAGTCAAGCCAGGCAGGTAGGGTGGGAGACCTTCAGCCATGGACATTTTGAGCTGGTCCCAGTATGTGTGAAGTTGTTATCTAGGTGGGCACCAGATGTAGATGAATGTGATAAAGTAGTCCCACACTAGCTCAGAACTGAGTATAATAAGGGTTTCTTTGATTAGGGGTAGACTCACAGATCAACAGTCCTCTGCATGAGTAGGGAACAGGAACTGAATCCAGCAGCCAAGAGAGAGAGAGAGAGAGAGAGAGAGAGAGAGAGAGAGAGACTGTGCAAACGTTATGTCTGCACATTTTCCAGTTTTGTGGCATACAGGCTTTTGTAGTAAGATCTAATGACTCTCTGAATTTCCTCTGTGTCTGTGGTTATGTCCCCCTTTTCATTTCTGATCTTATTTATTTGCGTGTTCTCTCTCTGTCGTTTAATTAGTTTGGATAGGGGTTTGTCGATCTTGTTGATTTTCTCCAAGAACCAACTTTTTGTTTCATTGATTCTTTGGAGTGTTTTCTGCGTTTCTATTTTGTTGATTTCAGCCCTCAGTTTGATTATTTCCAGTCTTCTACTCCTCCTGGGCGTGTCTGCTTCTTTTTTTTCTAAAGCTTTCAGGTGTGCTGTTAAGTCTCCGATGTATGCTTTCTCTTTTTTCTTTAAGTGGGCACTTAGTGCTATGAACTTTCCTCTTAGCACTGCTTTCATAGTGTCCCATAGGTTTGAGTATGTTGTCCCTTTATTTTCATTAAATTCCAGGAAGACTTTAATTTCTTTCTTGATTTCTTCCTTGACCCAGGTGTGGTTCAGTAGTTGACTGTTCAGTTTCCATGAGTTTGTCGGCTTTCTGGAGGTAGGATTGTTGTTGAATTCTAACTTTAATCCGTGGTGATCTGATAAGACACAGGTGGACACTGATATTTTTTTGTATCTGTGGAGGTTTCCTTTGTTTCCGAGTATGTGGTCAATTTTCGAGAAGGTTCCATGGGCTGCAGAGAAGAAGGTATATTCTTTTCTATTTGGGTGGAATGTTCTATAGATGTCTGTTAAGTCCATTTGCTTCATTACCTCCAGTAGTTCTCTTATTTCTCTATTAGGTTTCTGTCTGATTGACCTGTCCATTGCTGAGAGAGGTGTATTGAAGTCTCCTACTACTAGTGTGTGTGGTTTGATGTCTGCCTTGAGTTTTAGTAATATTTGTTTTACATACGGGGGTGCTTTTATATTAGGGGCATAAATATTCAGGATTGAGACTTCATCCTGACAAATTGTTCCTGTTATGAGTATAAAGTGTCCATCTCGATCTCTTCTGATTGATTTTAGTTTGAAGTCAGTTTTGTTAGAAATTAATATGGCCACACCTGCTTTTTTCTTATGACCATTTGCTTGAAAGACCTTTTCCCAACCCTTTACTCTGAGTAGATGCCTGTCTTTGTGGTTGAGATGTGTTTCTTGCAAACAGCAGAATGTTGGATCCTGTTTTCGTATCCAATCTCTTAGCCTGTGCCTTTTTATAGGTGAATTGAGACCATTAATATTAAGTGATATTAATGACCAGTGGTTGTTCATGCCGGATATTCTTGTTGTATTTGGAAGTAGAATTTGTGTGTCTCCCTTCTTTGTGTTGTGCTAGTGAAGGGTCGCTAGATGCCTGAGTTATTGTAGGCAGTGTTAGCAATGTTGGATTCCTTGGGTTGTGGTTTTCCTTCTATTACTTTCTGTAGGGTTGGATTCGTGGCTACGTATTGTTTAAATTTGTTCTTATCCTGGAATGTCTTGATTTCTCCATTTATAGTGAATGAAAGCTTGGCTGGGTATAGTAGTCTGGGCTTGCATCCATGGTCTCTTAGATTCTGCAGTACTTCTATCCAGGACCTTCTGGCTTTCATTGTTTCCATAGAGAAATCAGGTGTAAGTCTGATCGGTTTACCTTTATAAGTTACTTGGCCTTTTTCCTTTGCAGCTCTTAGTATTCTTTCTTTAACCTGTATATTTTGTGTTTTGATTATTATATGGCAAGGGGATGTTTTCCTTTGATCCAGTCTGTTTGGTGTTCTGTATGCTTCTTGAATATTCAAAGGAATATCTTTCTTTAAGTTGGGAAAGTTTTCTTCCATAATTTTGTTCAAAATATTTTCTGGGCCTTTGAGCTGTGACTCTTCTCCTTCTTCTATTCCTATTATTCTTAGATTTGGTCTTTTTATTGTGTCCCATAATTCCTGAATGTTTTGTGATGAGAATTTGTTGGCTTTGCAGTTTTCTTTGATCAGAGCGTTTATTTTCTCTATGGTGTCCTCAGAATCTGAGATTCTTTTTATAATTTCTTGTATTCTATTGATTATGCTTGTTTCTGTAGGCTCTGCTCATTGACCTAGATTTTCCATATCCAGCTTGTCCTCAGTTTGTGTTTTCTTCCTTGCTTCCATTTCAGTTTTCAATTCTTGAACTGTTTCCATTACCTGTTTGATCATTCTTTCTTGTTTTCCAGGGTATTACGTACGTATTTACTCATTTCTTCAAATTTTTGGTTATACTTCTCATCCATTTCTATAAGGGCATTTTTCACATGTTGTTTAAGGGACTCTACTGCTTTCAAAAAGTCAATTTTTTCCACTTCTTCTGTGTTAGGGTGTTGGAGACCTTCTGTTTTAAGATCATTGGGTTCTGGTGTTTTCATGTTGTTTTTCAGAGTATTGGGTGAATTCTTTCCTTGGCGCCTGCCCATCTCCTCCTATCGAAGCTATCTAAGGGGTCTGTTAAAACTGGTTCAGGTTTCCCTGCTGGCCAGGGCTCCTCTTACAAAATGCCCTTGCTCTGTTTCCTGGTTCCTGCAGGGGGCCAAGATCCCTCTCACCCCTCAGAAGGGTCTTTAGGAATAGGACCCGGCTCCTCCTTTGCCAGGGACCTCCCCAACCGAAGGCCTACCTCTTTGGTTTAATTGTAGAGGGGCGATCTGTTCTCGGTGTTTCGCGCGGTCCCTGCCGCCTGCTTCTGCTGCTGGGATGGTTCCTGCCTCCAGCAGCCTGTGTCCTCTGCTGCCTCTCCGGTCCCAGCCAGTTCCAGCCTGTCCCAGTCTGTCCCCGCCAGCTGTGCTGGGCGTCCTCGGTGTTCCGGCCGCCTTCCGCCACCCGGTGTTCCGGCCGCCTTCCCTGGGTTCACCTTCTTACTTAGCTTCTTTAGGTTCACCTATTGTAGACTCCGTGACCCTTATTTATGGCTAGAAACCAATTATGAGTGAGTCCATCCCATGTTCATCTTTTTGGGTCTGGGACACCTCACTCAGGATAGTGTTTTCTATTTCCATCCATTTGCATGCAAAATTCGAGAAGTCATTGTTTTTTACTGCAGCGTAGTACTCTAGTGTGTATATATTCCATACTTTCTTTATCCATTCTTCCATTGAAGGGCATCTAGGTTGTTTCCAGGTTCTGGCTATTACAAATAATACTGCTATGAACATAGTTGAACAAATGCTTTTGTCATATGATAGAGCATCTCTTGGGTATATTCCCAGGAGTGGTATTGCTGGGTCCAGGGGTAGGTTGATCCCGAATTTCCTGAGAAACCGAAACACTGACTTCCACAGTGGTTGCACAAGATTGCATTCTCACCAGAAATGGATGAGGGTACCCGTTCCTCCACAGCCTCTCCAGCAAAGGTTATCCTTGGTGTTTTTGACTTTAGCCATTCTGACAGGTGTAAGATGATATCTCAAAGTTGTTTTGATTTGCATTTCCCTGAAAACCATATGATCATTTCATTAGATGCTGAAAAAGCATTCGACAAAATTCAACATCCATTTATGTTAAAAGTCTTGGAGAGATTAGGGATACAAGGGTCATACCTAAATATAATAAAAGCTATATACAGCAAGCCGACAGCTAACATCAAATTAAACGGAGAGAAACTCAAAGCCATCCCACTTAAATCAGGAACACGACAAGGCTGTCCACTCTCGCCATACCTCTTCAATATAGTGCTTGAAGTTCTAGCAATAGCAATAAGACAACATAATGGGATCAAGGGGATTCGAATTGGAAAGGAAGAAGTTAAACTTTCGTTATTTGCAGATGCTATGATAGTGTACATAAGCGACCCCCAAAACTCCACCAAAGAACTTTTACAGCTGATAAACAGCTTTAGTAATGTGGCAGGATACAAGATCAACTCCAAAAAATCAGTTGCCCTCTTATACACAAAGGATATGGAAGCAAAGAGGGAAATCAGAGAAGCTTCACCATTCACGATAGCCACAAACAGCATAAAATATCTTGGGGTAAATCTAACCAAGGAAGTGAAAGATCTATTTGACAAGAACTTTAAGGCATTGAAGAAAGAAATTGAAGAGGATACCAAAAAATGGATGGACCTCCGTTGCTCTTGGATTGGGAAGATCAACATAGTAAAAATGGCAATTCTACCAAAGGCAATTTATATGCAATCCCCGTCAAGATCCCATCAAAATTCTTCACAGATCTGGAGAAGACAATAATCAACTTTATATGGAAAAACAAAAAACCCAGGATAGCCAAAACAATCCTATACAATAAAGGATCTTCTGGAGGCATTACCATCCCTGACTTCAAACTCTATTACAGAGCTACAGTAATGAAAACAGTGTGGTACTGGCATAAAAACAGAGAAGTCAACCAATGGAATCATATTGAAGACCCGGATTTTATCTCACAAACCTATGAACACCTCATTTTCGATAAAGGAGCTAAAAGTATACAATGGAAGAAAGAAAGCATCTTCAACAAATGGTGCTGGCACAACTGGATGAGAAGAGAGTCTTAACTGAGGGAATTGATCCATTGGCCTGTGTGCTGGTCCATGGGAGACTGTTTTGCTTCTGAGTTGATTTGACAGGGCCCAACCCACTTGGGGCTGCACAAATTTCCTGGATTGTAGAGAATATGCTAGTTAAACATGAGTCCACAAGCAGATTTCTCCAGAATTTTTGTTTCAAGCTCCTGCCCTCACCTCCTTCAATGATGGATTTTGACCTTTAGTGAAATAAGTCCCTTTGATTGATATTAAATTTTTCCTACAGTATGTCAGATTATAGTTTTCCTTTTCTTATCTTCTTCCAGATCCCTCCTACCTCCCCACCTATTCAATTTCATTCCTTCTTTCTTTCTCTCTTTAGAAAATTAACAAGCCAGAAACCAAACAAACAAACATATAAAAAAATAAAACAAAGTAAGACTAACAGAAGAAAAAATGAACAAAACAAGATAAAATGCAAGAAAAAGCAAACAAGAAAAACAAAAAAAAATGCAAGGAAAACGCACCTGCACACACACATAAACCCACACATCCCTGACCTTAAAAACACAAAATGTGAAACCATAATAATAAACAAAGGACAAGGAAGCTGAAAGCATTATGAGAGGTAACATCTATAACAATACCATTGAGGTGGTTTTGTGTTAGCCTCTATGGTTGAGCATGGGGCCTCCCTTAAGTGTGGTTTGTATATCCAGGGAGACTCCATTGAAAAAAAGCTAACTTTTCTTCTGTAAATAGTTCTCAGTTGGAGATAGCTACTGGATTAGGGATGGGTTCTTATGTCCACTTCCCCCCTGAAAGCTGGGACCCTGTTTAGCTTGGATCTGTGCAGGCTCTGGCCACACTGACAAGGTTTTTTTGAATTCATATGTACATTACTCTGGTTGTATCTATCTGGAAGGCACTGTGTTCTTTATGTCTGCCATCCCCACTGGTTTTTACAGTCTTTCTGCCTCTTCTGCATTATTTCCTGAGCCTGGAGCAGAGTAGTTTGATGAAGATAGCTCATGTAGGACTGAGTTTTCTAAGTTCTCCCTCTCACTACACACTGTCTAGCTGCTGGTCTGTGTTAGTACCCATCTCCTTCAAGAGGAAGCTTCTCTGATGATGGCAAAGCAAGGACTGACCTGAGTACAGCAGAATGATAGTAAGAGCCAGTTTATTGCCATGTTCCTTTAACAGAACAAATGAAGTCACCAAATAACAGGACAAACAAAGCCTGAACTAGACCAGCCAAAACTGTGCCCTGGATCCAACAAGAGACTCCGTTTCAACATATAAGATGGAATGCAAATAAGGAAGATATCTGAAATCAATTCCAGACTTCCACAGACATGCACAGATATATGCACATGCATTTGCACAATCATGAGCATATACACACACATACAGAGAAACATATACACCTTACACACAACACATACATACAGATACAATAAGATAAAATGAAAGTTCTGTAGAAGGATTCAGTATTGTTTTTTATAGCATTTTGGTTAATGATATTTGAGAGTAAATACATGCTTTGTGTTCAGGAACATGAATGTGCTCTCTGCCTCTAACTGGAATTTTACTTAGGTATCACATCACTCGGTACATTTCTGTAGAGATAAAAAATGTAGCACAAGATGCCCAAGCTCATAAAGAAATGTGTTTTTTATTATGTATACAGCTTGCTACTCTCTACTGTATAGAATACACCATAATTGATCAAGGAATTAAAAAAAAATCTCATTTCCTCCTGGGAGTTTCATGTTTCCCCCCTCTGTGGTAATGTCTTCATGAATCTTTCATTGCCTCACAGTTGAGTAATAGAGTGGGGGGCATGTCAGGATTAAAGATTTCCTAGGAGGGATGTCTGTAATCAGCTGATGGGTTGAATACAATTGCTATGCATGATGTAATTCTCATACAACACTCCACAGAAAGACCCGAGGAAGGGTAAAACAGACTCTTCACAGCATGGGCATCACTTACCCGTGATTGCCAGTTCTTGGATTATGCACCCTGGAATCCAAGGACTGTGATATGAATAGTAAGACTTTAGGGCAAGACTTTTAGGAACAAGGAATTTGATATAAGAATCTCTGCAAGTCTCTTATCATGATTGAGATCAAACTGTTGAATGTTCCTCTGTTCTTTCTAAGAAGAGATGAGCCAGAAAATTATTTTCCAAATCTTACCTCAAGCAATCAATTCAAATGCTTTCCTGACTATTTTGGGTACTGATGGCTTCTGAACTTTCCCCTGCACTCAGTGAGAGCTCCTTGCATTGTCTTTAGGATGAGTCTATTTACCCTCTTTTCAGCAGCTTTCCCCTCCCCTCCCAATTCATTTTTCCTATGGTAGACGAAGAACCAGGTTAAACACAATTGTTCTATTATTATTATTAACCATTTTCATAGTTGACAATTGTTCCTTTTACTAAGCATTTTCTCTAAGACTCCCTATTTTTTTTTAATGGATGAGCTGTCATAAATTCCTAGCATTTATTTATTTTGAGAGAGGTGGCCTCAGATTGGAAACATTGTGGTAACCACAGTCTTAATGGTCATATATAAGCCAAGTAAGATTGCATTTGTGAAATTATATGAAATCCCATGAGTACATTCCTCTAGTTTACATACAAATATGAATACAGCTTTCAGAATCAATTAATTGTAATTGGATATTTCTTTTTATTTTCAGAATATCAGCTATTGTTCATTTTTAAATCTTTTCCTTAAATAATTCTTCCTTCAAAGACAATTGTTTCATTTCTTTAAAAGACAAAATCACATGTATATATGCACACACATGTACACAACAATACACACAAGGTATGTATATGAGTGTGTATCCATTATATTGTTCTGAGGACATAAAGTGTGTCTAATAAGTGTGGATGAGGAGGTTGATAAGGGCTTAGTTAACTGTTGTGTCTGTCTTCTGGTAGCAGGCTTTTTGTTCAGCCTTTTTTCTTGTTAAGTCCATTTCCTTCATCTTGAAAAATGAAGTCAGAGGTGGGGCTATAACTTGGGGATAGGGTGCTTACATAGTATGTGTGAAGATAGAAGTTTGATCCATAATACTGCAAAGATAAAATGAGACTATAAAAAGTATTTACTTCTCAGCATTGCTATGAAGACTATGCCCCCCATCAGACCACCGAGAGCTGATATCAAACTGTTCATTGATGTATTTTGGACTCCTGGATAAGCACACTGTCCTCTCTTACCATGAGAATAGGAGTACTGAGCTGAAAACTCCTTTGTCCTGACGAGGGAACTGTAAGAAGCAGATGTGAAAAACACCATTTACTTCTATACTTGGAGTCTTAAATGTGATTATTCATAAACTACATATCATACTGCCAAGTGCCCTAAAAATGCCAAGTAAATAGAGATGTGCCAATTGTTACTGGCAATATATTTTTTTTTTCAGAATAGAGTCCATTCTAGGTTTCTTTCAGGTCCGACCTGATAATTTGAAGTGAGACGTGATACTTGGACTGAGGAGGAAATGGCCACTGTCACCATAGAGACAGACAGGCATGGCATAAACATACAGGTAGTACAAATAGTTAGTACAAATAGTGTTATTTTTTTAATGGGCAATGAGTTAACCAAGTTTGTTTAAAAAAAAAAAAACTACCATTAGCTTTTTTGTTGTTGTTGTTTTTCATGGTAGGTGGGTGACATAAATAAGAAAGCTTCTCTTTCCAAGAATTATGATGTTTGGATATAAGGAACCATGTGTTATCAAATAAATGTGAAATGTGCTTTCTCTCTGACTTACTATTCAGATGGAGGTTCCATACTTGGAGACTGTGGAGCCTCTAGACTGTGGAGCCAGGGTCTGCCTGGCTGATGTCATCCCTAGATGACCATTGGAACTTACAGCTAGTCCCTGGTTCTGGTCCCTCTTTTTTTGCTCCTGATCTGCTATGATAGCTAATCTCTTGCACATGCCCTTAGGATCATGAACTCTGCCATGTTTTTCCTGCCATGATGTATTGAAGTCTCTGAGTCTATGAGCCAAAAAATATGTTCCCCTCTTGTTTGAGTCACTTATTTTGTTTTCATGTTCAAGTAGCCAAGGTCTAGTCCTAAGACAATCTGAAATCTTCAGCAATTTAAGCTAGGAAGAGAAATGAGTCGATCCAGTTGGATAGTGTGCCAAAATGGGGAGTAAAAAGCAGTGATTTTAGGAAAGGCATCCAAATTAATGTGCTGAAACTGTAAACATAGACGCTTGTTGGTTTCCTGGCTGCCCAGACCCAAATAATCACAGAGAAACTATTTTAATTACAACACTGCTTGGCCAATGACTCAGGCATATTCCTGGCTAACACTTATATATTAAATTAACTAATTTCTATTAATTTGTGTAGTGCCACAAGGCTGTGACTTACCAGTAAGGTTTTCAGGTATCTTTCTTTTTCAGCAGCTACATGGCATCTTTCTGATTCTGCCTACTCCCTCTGTATCTCTTCCAGTCTGGTTATATTCTGCCAAAGCAACTTCTTTATTAACCAATGGTAATAAAACATATTGATAGCATACAGAAGGGAATCCCACATCAGAAACTAACTTCCAATGTGAGGACATCATGTCTGATCCTTGCTTAGTTCCTCTGAGCAATAAGAGATAGTTTTACAGTATACCTAAAGCAATATTTGTTCATCGATAGCACTTATTTACTCTCTTTCACAGTAAAGTAATCTCTAATGGTCAACCAAGTTCTTAGGTGTTTTAATTCATGTTTTCATAGCAAATGATCATATAAGCTCCTATATGATTTGAATATGCAGAGGAACAATTAGAATAGGCAAACTCATACAGGACATTGTAAAAGTTTTAAAATTACCACCAGGAAGCTACTAAGAAAGCAACAGCTTTCCAGTCTGTCAAGTGAGAGACTTTTATATCTTGGTAAATTGATCATTTCCTGAAACCAAGTATTCATAAGACTAGCAGTAGGGATATGCTAGATTTTTAGATTACATTTTTTAATTCAATTTGCACATCAACTTAAATTATAGTTCACAGAGTAAGGTGTCAGGGAACTACCAAAATATTATTGGGTAAAGAACATAAAAACACCCGCTCTTACCAGGCATCATCAAATTTCCAGTGTAGCCCTCCCAAACTAGGAAATGCTAACCAAATTAAAAAGGAAATACTCACTATCTCTTTGCCAATTCGTTCATTCTTAGCACTAAAGATCATAGCTACTGTTTTGTATTTAGCTGCCTCTTGATTAAAAAAAATCACCATCAGTAAATCTTGCTCACAAAACAAACATACTCATGACTGAAAAAACATAACAGTTAATAATTAGTGTTTTGTGAAAATGTCTTCACTGAACAAAACGACCATTATTTAAACATTTCTGGAATATCTAAGGGGGTTACAGGGAAGTTTGCTTTAACCTCATTGATTTGTGGCACTTGTTGCTTTGGGAAGATCTTTAAAGTGACTGTTCATGTGACAAAGAACAATCAGAGGCTAAGCACAGCTGAAGATCCTGGGGGCAACCAATTGCAGCTGTTTAGTAAATAAAAACATAAATCAGGATTATTCAATAAAGCATTTCTTTTTTCTTTTCAAGTGGAATTTGAAAATTCCTCTAGCAAAAGCTAACTCATAATTAGTAGGACTTTTATTAAGGGTAGATGGCCTGATTAAGTCCTGTAGCATATTTATCATCCTCAAAGTCAAGAGAAAATGCTTTTGAAAATAGGCAGAGAGGTGAATTAGGTTTTCTTGAGCTATTGTGTAGTCTAATATTACTTGATTGCTGTATTGTAGAGTGCTAGACCACAACAAAGACAGCATATGACTTATTTTCAAAGAGACAGAGAAAAAAGATTTATATTCTACAGAGTTCACAGCTTCTATTGTTCTCTCACAGTTATTTCCAGCAATTTTTAATGCATTGAAATGGCCACACACACAGTAAGAATAATCTTGACATAGCATTTTTTTGAAATTGGTTTCATAATTCTAGATTGTTGCACACACACAGGATTTGTCCTATTTGTGGGAGTTTTGTTATTATATCATATATTGTCCAGTATTATAAGAACTGAGCTTTATGAAGTTGTCATGAACTTATATTTTGCAGCCATTAAATGAATTTTGATTCTTCAATTATGTTTTTATATTTAGAGTCAGTTAAATCTTTTTATCATTAATACTCTTAGAGGACCTAACTAATTTGTTCATTGATAAATAGCATTTTTTAAAAATACTAATTACTTTCTTCTATACTTACATTTCACAGTTAATTGCTTTTACCAATCATGTATATGCATCTGTTATTGACTACTTATAAAATGCAATTATGTCTTCAACTTCTCATCAAGTCTGAAATAACTAGCTGCCTATTGGGTAATTATAATTGTAATATTTTACATTATGGAAATACTCAATGTTAGCCTCTTACACATTCAACAAAATCAACATAAAAACCAAGCTGACTTTATCTTAGGAAAAGAACAAACTGATCCTAAAATTCATATGAAAATGTTAGAAGTCTAAACTAGCTAAAACAATCTTGAGGAACAATATGTGAGTTTACAGTTATCATTCTCCCTTATTTTAGAAAGCCACTACAGAGCTGGAATAATCAAGTCAGGATGGTACTGACACATGATATATTTATTTATTTATCTTGGAGTAACAGAATTAAATAGCTAGAAATATATTATAGTGTTTGGTTCATTTAAATTTTGACAAAAAAGCAAGTTAATTCATTGGAGCAAAATTAATTGTTCGAAAAGAAATGGTGTGTGTATAACTTGATATTTATGTGAAAAATATGGATTTAAACACATATATAATGTGATACACACTATAAAAACAAGTAGATTGCAGACCAACATGTAAGATCTAAAAGGAAAACAATTCTAAACATTCATGGTATTGGGTTAGTAATGGCTTCTTAGGAATGACATTGGAAGCATGCTAACAAACCAGAATCTGTATAAAAAAATAACCACAGAATGGGAGAGAATATTCATCTGTCACATATAACTGGTAAGAGGCTTGAATTTAGAATATATGAAGAACTCTTACAACTCTACAAACAACCTAATTAAAACTTTGGCGAAGGATCTGAATAGGCAGTTCTTAAAAGAAATCTGGAATTGATTAAAAGGCATATGAAAAGATGCATGGCACCACTAGTCACTAGGGAAATACAAGTGAAAACCACAATGAAATACCACTTCACACCAACTCATTGCTATAAAAGAAAAGACAGACACAACTGTTAGTGAGCACATGAGAACTGAGAACTCATGCTCTGCTTGGTGTGTAATGCTTTCAACCATTCTGGGTGAAGAGTCTTATTTGTTCTAATGGTTAAGCAGAGAATTATCATAGAACCCCCAATTTTCATTCTAAATATTGCTTGATACATAAAAAATGAATATTTCACACAAATACTTGCATACAAGTTTTCATATAGTAGATAAAATGGGAAACACAACCTTAATGCTTTCATATAAAGTAAAAAAAGACTAATTATGATGTATCCAAATATTATACCAACTATTTGGTATAATTTGCAATGTATTTGTTTATGAGATGGTTTAGTGGATATGAAATTTGCTGTTTTTACAAAGATTTGGAGCTTATTTCCCAAAACCCATATTGGGCAGCACACAGCTGCCTCTAACTCCAGCTCCAGGGACTCTGATACCCTCTTTTGGACAATGTGGGCATCTTCATTAATATGGGCACAGAACACACACACACACACACACACACACACACACACACACGGAGAGAGAGAGAGAGAGAGAGAGAGAGAGAGAGAGAGAGAGAGAGAGAGAAAATAAATTTAAAAACAAAAGCAGAATGCCACAACATAGATGCACTTTGAATGTAAATGTAGCACATTTAGTAAAAAGAAACCTGCCACAAAACATTCTGAATTCCATTTATATAAAATGTTCAGAATGAACTAATCAACCAAAACATTAAAGCAGATTAGTGATTTGCCTGGGGATGGGAGGAGAGAATGGAGGTACCTGCTGAGTGCATGAAACCACTTTGTGCAGTGATAAAATATTCTAAAGTTAGATCGTGGTGATGATTGCTCAAATTCTGTAGGCTTACTAAACCCTTCTAAATTATATCCTTCACACAAGTGAACTTCGCAATGTAGATTCTGTACCCATGGCATTGCTAAGCACGAGACCACCTCTGAGAGGCATAGGACTGTTTTCTTTTTTTTTTTTTTATTGAGAAAAGGAGAAAAAAAAAAAACAAGTTTCCACCTCCTCCCAGCCTCCCATTTCCCTCCCCCTCCTCCCACTCTTCGCCCCCTTCTCCCACCCTTCTCCCCCTCCCCCCACTCCTTTCCCCCTCCCTCTCCAGTCCAAAGAGCAGTCAGGGTTTTCTGCCCTGTGGTAAGTCCTAGGACCTCCCCCCTCCGTCCATATCTAGGAAGGTGAACATCCAAACTGGCTAGGCTCCCACAAAGCCATCACATTACACAGGATCAAAACCCCATGCCATTGTCCTTTGCATCTCATCAGCCCTCATTGTTCGCCATGTTCAGAGAGTCCAGTTTTATCCCATGCTTTTTCAGTCACAGTCCAGCTGGCCTTGGTGAGCTCCCAATAGATCAGCTCCACTGTCTCAGTGGGTGGGTGCACCCCTCGTGGTCCCGACTTCTTTGCTCATGTTCTCCCTCCTTCTGCTCCTCATTGGGACCTTGGGAGCTCAGTCCAGTGCTCCAGTGTGGGTTTCTGTCTCTATCTCCGTCCATCACCAGATGAAGGTTCTATGATGATATGCAAGGTATTCGTCAGTATTGCTCTAGGATAGGGTCATTTCAGGTTCCCTATCCTCAACTGCCCAAGGAACTAACTGGGGACCTCGGTTTGGGCACCTGGGGGCTCCTCTAGGGTCAGGTCTCTTGCCAACCCTAAAGTGGCTCCCTTAACTAAGAATTGTGGTTTCGTGCTCCCCTGTCCAACCTTCCTTTATCCCAATCCTCCTGTTTTCCCAAGGACGACCTCCTTCCCTTCTAACTTTTCTTTCCCCATCTCCCCTTACCCCCATCCCACCCCACCCCCATGATCCCAATTTTCTCCCCGGCAATTTTGTCTACTTCCCTTAGCCAAGAGGACAACTATATGTTTTTCCTTGGGTTCCCCTTCTTACTTAGCTTCTTTAGATTCACCTATTGTAGACTCTGTGACCCTTATTTATGGCTAGAAACCAATTATGAGTGAGTACATGCCATGGTCATCTTTTTGGGTCTGGGATACCTCACTCAGGATAGTGTTTTCTATTTCCATCCATTTAAATGCAAAATTTGAGAAGTCATTGTTTTTTAACGCAGCATAGTACTCTAATGTGTAGATATTCCATACTTTCTTCATCCATTCTTCCATTGAAGGGCATCTAGGTTGTTTCCAGGTTCTGGCTATTACAAATAATACTGCTATGAACATAGTTGAACAAATGCTTTTGTCATATGATAGGGCATCTTTTGGGTATATTCCCAAGAGTGGTATTGCTGGGTCCAGGGGTAGGTTGATCCCGAATTTCCTGAGAAACGGAAACACTGATTTCCATAGTGGTTGCACAAGATGGCATTCCCACCAGCAATGGATGAGGGTACCCCTTCCTCCACAGCCTCTCCAGCAAAGGCTATCCTTGGTGTTTTTGACTTTAGCCATTCTGATAGGTGTAAGATGATATCTCAAAGTTGTTTTGATTTGCATTTCCCTGATTGCTAAGGAAGTTGAGCACGAACTTAAGTGTCTTTTGGCCATTTGAACTTCTTCTGTTGAGAATTCTCTGTTCAGTTCAGTGCCCCATTTTTTTAATTGGGTTGATTAGCATTTTAAAGTCTAGTTTCTTGAGTTCTCTATATATTTTGGAGATCAGACCTTTGTCTGTTGCGGGGTTGGTGAAGATCTTCTCCCAGTCAGTAGGTTGCCTTTGTGTCTTAGTGACAGTGTCCTTTGCTTTACAGAAGCTTCTCAGTTTAAGTAGGTCCCATTTATTCAATGTTGCTTTTAATGACTGTGCTTCTGGGGTTATACATAGGAAGCGATCTCCTGTGCCAATCTCCTGTAGGGTACTTCCCACTTTCTCTTCTATCAGTTTCAGTGTGTTCGGGCTGATATTGAGGTCTTTAATCCATTTGGACTTGAGTTTTGTGCACGGTGATAGATATGGGTCTATTTTCATTCTTCTACAGGTTGACATCCAGTTGTGCCAGCACCATTTGTTGAAGATGCTTTCTTTCTTCCATTGTATACTTTTAGCTCCTTTATCAAAAATGAGGTGTTCATAGGTTTGTGGGTTAAAATCCGGGTCTTCTATATGATTCCATTGGTCGACTTCTCTGTTTTTATGCCAGTACCACACTGTTTTCATTACTGTAGCTCTGTAATAGAGTTTGAAGTCAGGGATGGTAATGCTTCCAGAAGATCCTTTATTGTATAGGATTGTTTTGGCTATCCTGGGTTTTTTGTTTTTCCATATAAAGTTGATTATTGTCCTCTGCAGATCTGTGAAGAATTTTGATGGGATCTTGATGGGGATTGCATTGAATCTATAAATTGCCTTAGGTAGAATTGCCATTTTACTATGTTGATCCTCCCAATCCAAGAGCAAGGGAGGTCCATCCATTTTTTGGTATCCTCTTCAATTTCTTTCTTCAATGCCTTAAAGTTCTTGTCAAATAGATCTTTCATTTCCTTTGTTAGATTTACCCCAAGATATTTTATGCTGTTTGTGGCTATCGTGAATGGTGAAGCTTCTCTGATTTCCCTCTCTGCTTCCATATCCTTTGTGTATAAGAGGGCGACTGGTTTTTTGGAGTTGATCTTGTATCCTGCCACATTACTAAAGCTGTTTATCAGCTGTAAAAGTTCTTTGGTGGAGTTTTGGGGGTCGCTTAAGTACACTATCATATCATCTGCGAATAACGAAAGTTTAACTTCTTCCTTTCCAATTCGAATCCCCTTGATCCCATTAGGTTGTCTTATTGCTTTTGCTAGAACTTCAAGCACTATATTGAAGAGGTATGGCGAGAGTGGACAGCCTTGTCGTGTTCCTGAGTTAAGTGGGATGGCTTTGAGCTTCTCTTCGTTTAATTTGATGTTAGCTGTTGGCTTGCTCTATATAGCTTTTATTATATTTAGGTATGACCCTTGTATCCCTAATCTCTCCAAGACTTTTAACATAAATGGATGCTGAATTTTGTCAAATGCTTTTTCAGCATCTAATGAAATGATCATATGGTTTTTTTCTTTCAGTTTATTTATATGCTGGATTACATTGATAGATTTTTGTATGTTGAACCAGCCCTGCATCTCAGGAATGAAGCCTACTTGATCATAATGGATAATTTTCCTAATGTGTTCTTGGATTCGGTTTGCCAGTATTTTGTTGAGGATTTTTGCGTCGATGTTCATGAGTGAGATTGGCCTGTAATTCTCTTTCCTGGTTGAGTCTTTGTGTGGTTTTGGTATCAGAGTAACTGTAGCTTCATAAAAGGAATTAGGTAATGACCCTTCTGTTTCTATATTGTGGAATACATTAAGGAGTATAGGTATTAGCTCTTCTTGGAAGTTCTGGTAGAATTCTGCATTGAAACCATCTGGTCCTGGGCTTTTTTTGGAAGGGAGGTTTTTGATAACAGCTTCTAATTCTTCGCGACCAACAGGTCTGTTTAGATTGTTCACCTGGTCCTGGTGAACATGCATTGAATCTATAAAATGCCTTAGGTAGAATTGCCATTTTACTATGTTGATCCTCCCAATCCAAGAGCAGGGGAGGTCCATCCATTTTTTAGTATCCTCTTCAATTTCTTTTTTCAATGCCTTAAAGTTCTTGTCAAATAGATCTTTCACTTACTTTGTTAGATTTACCCCAAGATATTTTATGCTGTTTGTGGCTATCATGAATGGTGAAGCTTCTCTGATTTCCCTCTCTGCTTCCATATCCTTTGTGTATAAGAGGGCGACTGATTTTTTGGAGTTGATCTTGTATCCTGCCACATTACTAAAGCTGTTTATCAGCTGTAAAAGTTCTTTGGTGGAGTTTTGGTATATGGTATTTATCTAAAAAAGTGTCAATTTCTTTTACATTTTCCAGTTTTGTGTTATACAGGCTTTTGTAATAAGATCTAATGTTTCTCTGAATTTCCTCTGTGTCTGTGGTTATGTCCCCCTTTTCATTTCTGATCTTATTAATTTGCGTATTCTCTCTCTGCCGTTTGATTAGTTTGGATAGGGGTTTATCAATCTTGTTGATTTTCTCCAGGAACCAGCTTTTTGTTTCATTGATTCTTTGGATTGTTTTCTGTGTTTCTATTTTGTTGATTTCCACCCTCAGTTTGATTATTTCCAGTCTTCTACTCCTCCTAGGAGAGTCTGCTTCTTTTTTTTTTCTAGAGCTTTCAGGTGGGCTGTTAAGTCTCCAATATGTGCTTTCTCTGTTTTCTTTAAGTGGGCACTTAGTGCGATGAACTTTCCTCTTAGGACTGCTTTCATAGTGTCCCATAAGTTCGAGTATGCTGTTTCTTTATTTTCATTGAATTCAAGGAAGACTTTAATTTCTTTCTTCATTTCTTCCTTAATCCAGGTATGGTTCAGTAGTTGACTGTTCAGTTTCCATGAGTTTGTAGGCTTTCTGGGGGTAGCATTGTTGTTGAATTCTAACTTTAATCCATGGTGATCTGATAAGACACAAGTGGTTACTAATATTTTTTTGTAACTGTGTAAGTTAGCTTTGCTACCGAGTATGTGGTCAATTTTCGAGAAGGTTCCATGAGCTGCAGAGAAGAAGGTATATTCTCTCCTATTTGGGTGGAATAATCTATAGATGTCTGTTAAGTCCATTTGCTTCATTACCTCCATTAATTCTCTAATTTCTTTGTTAGGTTTCTGTTTTATTGACCTGTCCATTGGTGAGAGAGGAGTGTTGAAGTCTCCTACTATTAGTGTGTGTGGTTTGATGGCTGCCTAGAGTTTTAGTAATGTTTCTTTTACGTACGTGGGCGCTTTTATATTAGGGGCGTAGATATTCAGGATTGAGACTTCATCCTGATGAATTTTTCCTGTTATGAGTATAAAATGTCCCTCTCCATCTCTTCTGATTGATTTAAGTTTGAAGTCAACTTTGTTAGAAATTAGTATGGCCACACCTGCTTGTTTCTTAGGTCCATTTGCTTGATAAGCCTTTTCCCAGCCCTTTACTCTGAGTAGGTGCCTGTCTTTGTGGTTGAGGTGTGTTTCTTGTAAACAGCAGAATATTGGATCCTGTTTTCGTATCCAATCTCTTAGCCTGTGCCTTTTTATAGGTGAGTTGATCCCATTAACATTAAGTGACATTAATGACCAGTGGTTGTTAACTCCGGTCACTTTTTTAGTAGTAGGGTTTGTGTGTTTCCCTTCTTTGAGTTGCACTGGCGAAAGGTCTCTAGATGACTGAGTAATTGTGGGTATTGTTGGATTCCTTGGTTAGTGATTTTCCTTCTATTATTTTCTGTAAGGCTGGATTTGTGGCTACGTATTGTTTAAATTTGTTTTTATCCTGGAAAATTTTGTTTTCTCCATTTATAGTGAACGAAAGCTTGGCTGGATATAGTAGTCTGGGCTTGCATCCATGATCTCTTAGTTCTTGCAGTACCTCTATCCAGGACCTTCTGGCTTTCATGGTTTCCATAGAGAAGTCAGGTGTAAGTCTGATAGGTTTACCTTTATAAATAACTTGGCCTTTTTCCTTTGTGGCTCTTAATATTCTTTCTTTATTCTGTATATTTTGTGTTTTGATTATTATATGGCAAGGGGATGTTTTTTTTTGATCCAGCCTAATTGGTGTTCTGTATGCTTCTTGAACCTTCATAGGTACATCTTTCTTCAGGTTGGGAAAGTTTTCTTCTATAATTTTATTAAGTATATTTTCTGTACCGTTGAGCTGCACTTCTTCTCCTTCTTCTACTCTAATTATTCTTAGGTTTGGTCTTTTTATTGTGTCCCAGATTTTGTAGTAATAAGGGTGGTGGGGCTGCGTCCCCAGCACCCCAGCTGCCCGCACAGCTAGCTTTACCGGAAATAACAACACACAAACTGTATTCATTTAATCACTGTTTGGTCCTTTAGCTCTAGCCCTTACTAGCTAATTCCGATATCCCGATCAACCCATCTCTAATAATCTGTGAGCACTGGTCTTACCGGGTAAGATTCAGCATGTTTGACCTGGCTGCTTGCTTCATAGCGTGCCTCTTCCCAGGAGCCGGGGAGCATGGCCTCTCTCTGAGGCGTCTGCTCCCGAGAGGAGAGCTGTCGAGACTCTGAGCTCACTTCCTCTTCCTCCCAGCGTTCTGTTCTGTTTACTCCTCCCACCTATCCTCTAACCAATAAAATGGGCCAAGGCAGTTCCTTTATTAGCCAATGGCCTTCCTCCATCAAGATTTCCTGAATGTTTTGTGATGAGAATTTGTTGGTTTTGCTGTTTTCTTTGATCAGTGTGTTTATTTTCTCTATAGTATCTTCAGTGTCTGACATTCTCTCTTCTATCTCTTGTAATCTGTTGTTAGTACTTGTCTCTGTAGTTCCTGTTTGTTTACCCAGATTTTCCATCTCCATTCTTCCCTCGGTTTGTGCTTTCTTCATTGCTTCCATTTCATTCTTCATGTCTTGAACCGCTTCCCTAACCTGTTTGATTGCTTTTTCTTGTTTCTCTTGGTGTCATGTTGCCTTTTAGGTTGTTGGAGGAATTCTTGCATTGGCGCCTTCCCATCTTTTCCTTCAAATGGAGCCAGGAGAGGCCTGGTGTCTTGGTCCAGTCTTTGCTGTGATTGACTCTCTGGGTATATCTCTTCAGTGTAGAAGCAGGAACCGTTCCCATCCAGATGGGATTCCTCAGCAACCGTCCTGATGGGATTCCTCAGCAACTAAACAGGGCTGCCGGTAGCCCAATGATCCAGGGCCTGGCGCCGGAGCTGAAGGTGCCCTGGCTCCCTTACAGGGGACCCTGAGGCCTGCCCGCTAGGCAGGCACTCACCGCTCTGGGTGGGTAGCCTTAGTGTAGGAGCTTAAAATTGTACTTGAGCACTGGTCCTAGCATACAGCAGGGCAGGGTTGGGGAGGGGTACTGGGGGGGGGCTGGGTCGTGCAAAAGAAAGACAGCCCTGCAGAAGGAGCTGGGGGAGGGGGGTTTGTGCTCTCTTCCGGGACAGTCCGCTCCTGGATAGCACACACTCACCCATCCTGATGGGATTCCTCAGCGACTAAACAGGGCCTCTGGTAGTCCAATGATCCAGGGCCAACAGGATGAATGGAGCAAGCGGGGGCGGTATCCAGGAGCGCTCAGGAAGCCTGGCGCCGCCGGAGCTGAAGGTGCCCGGGCTCCCTTACAGGGGACCCTGAGGCCTGCCTGGTAGGCAGGCACTCACCGCTCTGGGTGGGTAGCCTTAGTGTAGGAGCTTAAGATTGTTCTTGAGCACTGGTCCTAGCATACAGCAGGGCAGGGTTGGGGAGGGATGCTGGGGGGGCTGGGTCGTGCAAAAGAAAGACAGCCCTGCAGAAGGAGCTGGGGGAGGGGGGGGTTGTGCTCTCTAGGACTGTTTTCTAAGGTTGTTATTTCTAATGACTTTGGCATGTTTCGTATAATCTCCTCATGTAGTCTATACTATTCTAATTTCATATTAGTCTTCTCTCTTGCCTGGTTTTTGTCAGTGCTTCTTCTTTTCCAAGTTATGCAGACTACAAAATTGGAATTTTAGGGTAGTAGACTTTGGGAAATCTAGATAATATAACTATGCTCTCCCATATTTTTAATAAGAATAAGTATAGATTATTTATTTACTCGTTTTTATTTATCTTTGAGACAGGGGCTCATTATCTAGTCCAAGAAGGTCAAGAGGACCTTGAACTTGGGACAACCCTTTCTCAGTCTCTCAAGTGCTGGGATTACAGGTATAAGTCACCTTCATTAGCTAATTCAAGTTATTTCAGTTTAATGTCTACTAAATACATAATACTACTTCCATGTTTATGCTTGATATTGGCATGTATACTTGACAATTATAAATCATAACTCATACTTCAGGACCTCAGACAAATGGTCTCTTTCTGAGTCTTGACACTTCTTATTAAATTTGGAAAAAATTTGATTTTAGAAGATAGGAGAGAAGAAATTAAATTTATTTCACCTGGGGAAAGAAAGTTCAATGAGAATATTATAGCACTTCAAGTGTCTTGGTCACTTAACTTCCATGGTTTCTGAGACATGTGTGTGTGTGTGTGTGTGTGTGTGTGCGCGCACTCGCGCGCGAGAGAGAAAATGCATAAATGTGTATATGAGTGTGTGAATATGTAACTGTGTGTGAATGTGTGTGAAGTGTGTGTGTGAATATGTGAACATGTTTGTATATGAATGTATGAGTATGTGTGTGAATGTATGTGTACGTATAAATGTATGAGTGTGTGTGTGATTGTGTGTATGTGTGAATGTATGAGTGTGTGTATGTCATTGTATAAGAATGTGTGAGTGTTTATGCATGTGTGCGAATGTGCACGCATGCGCACGTGCATGTTTGTTTGTGTGTGTGTGTGTGTGTGTGTGCGTGCTCAGGTGTGTACAAGTACACATGTGTGCACGCCAGAGATCAATTTTCAATATTATGGCTCAGGAGCCATCAACCTTGTTTTATAAGACAGAGTCTTGTCGTGGGTCCTGGGAATCACTAGCTAGGCTAGGCTGACTAGCCAGCAAACCACCAGGTCTGTTCATTTCTGTCTCTTCATCGCTGGGATTCCAAGCATGTGATCCTGTGCCTGACTTTCTGTGTGAGTGCCAGATATCTGAACTCAGGCACTTGCACTTTATGATCTAACACCCCTTCCCTGCCCTGATTTACAAGAACTATTCTTAAAGACCCGCTCAGTGAGCACTAAGGTCAAAGTCTATCTTCAAACCATGAAGTGATTTGCCAAATGTAAGCCTGCGTCATCCTTGTCTTCTTGCCTGAAAGATGTCATCAGTCTAGACCATAGATGATGACAGCCGGAGATGGAGGCTTTCCTTGATAAAATACGGTCACACTCCCCTATCTATGATAGTTTGTGCTTGTATAGTTACAATGCAATCACTTGCTTCATTCCCCCTCCCCCATGAATCTTTCATTGTCGACTGCTTTTAGTCCAGCACAGGGTAATATTAAAATTACTTTTGAGCTATATCACATCATTATTTTAGACTAAGAACCAGCTCAAGTGAAACAGATGGTCTAAACTAGCTTTGGTAAAATTAGAAAGTTTATAGAATTTTTCTTCCATATTCATTTTCTTCTCCCTTTTCATCCATGTGGTGTAACTTGTTCCTGGTGTGCATAAGGTATGGTAGGAAAAGCTTTATTTCTGCAAACAAAGTTGGGTTTCCTTCATGAAGGTTGTTCATCTGGTTTCATCTGCTTAACCAGCCTCAGCCTCTACTTCCTCATCATGGGGAGGATTGGCAGTCCTACTTTATCAACTGGGCGTTTGTGCACACCAGGGACAAGATGTGCACGAAATGTTTCCATTCTGTTCCCACTGAGGTCCCGCTTAGGAAGGAAAGTAAAGATTTAGCCTATCCCAAATATTTTTGTTTTAGTATGACTGTTTCCCAGAAACCTTTGAGTTAAAAAGATCTCTTTGCAAAATTATATATAATAGGTTAGAGGTGAGCATGGAAGACATTTTAGGACATAGATAACATCTTAAATTCCTCCAAATATTATTATGGAGGTAATGTGTACATCATTTTGGCCAGTTTTCTCACAGTATTACAGAAGATATCAGCTAGCTGCTGAGGATATTTGACCTAATGGCTTTTGTGTAATGGCAATTTATGTGACTTTTAAAACTGATGACATGCAATAGTATAGGATTCAGTTTCAAACAAAATGGCATTGTAACACAAGATATCTACATGGCTAAACCCAGAAATCATTGTCTTAACTGTCCTATCACAACAAAAATAATGTGATACAGGTCTTCTTGTAGGATGGATAATTCAGCAGGAACCCTGGCAAGTTGAAGGAGAAGGAAGAATAGGAAGTTATTTAGTGGGTACTGTAGTTTATTTATAATGATGAGAGAGTTCTGGATACAGGTAGTGTTGATTGTTGCTTGATGGTGTTTAAATACTTAATGTCACTGAATTGTATATTAAAATGGCTAAGTGATATACCTTAGGTTATGCACACGTATAAAATGTAAATAAATATAATGGGTTATATACATATTTATCTATATTTAATGATATAGTATAAACCCTGGAAAGTGCTTATATTCAAAAGTCCAAAGAAACAAACTGCAGACTGGGAGAAAGCATGTGTAAAAGGTTAATGGCTTGTTATCTAAGATACACGCAGAATTTTAAAATTCAAAGATAAAATGACTTACTTAGTTTTAAAATGGGCCAAATACATTTATAGATACTTCATTAAAGAAGACATTTAGGTGGCAAAGGAACTATCATACACCACCAACAAAATGAGAACTAAAATAAGATGTTGTTTTGCAATAATCATTCCAATGTGGGAACCAAGACCGTACCAAAGGCTGGTGGGGATGTAAAGGATCAGGAGTTGTCATTCGCTGCTAGTAGGGACACATAGTGACGATAGCCATTTTGAAGGCAGTTTGAGAGTTTCTTAGAAAACTAAGCATCTGCTTAGATGACCTAGCAGTCAGAATCTTTCATTTTTAACCCCAAAGGTGAAATTTATGTGCCCACAAAATCCTGCATATGAGTGTTTGTAGCTGTTTTCATTCCTAATTAGAAAATCAAAGAGGTATCCAAGACAAAGTTAAGTGGATGAATTGTATAAAAAATAATTGAATGTAATGTAATGTTAAAAAGAAGTATCATCTACTGTGTATGAGATAATTGGACATGCCAAATAACAGATAGATAAGGGTATTATAAAAAACTTCCTGACTGAGAGATGAACATATTAAATTTGAATGCCATAAAATTTTTAGTTTGGTGACTTCTGAGTCTATATAGCACTAAGATGTCAAATATATAAATTTCAAAGATTTTTTAGAAAATTGACAAGAACAATTCACAATACATTAATTGAAGACTGATATAACAAACTAATCAAGGAAATTTACTTTCCTAGACAAATAATTATAAATCTTGCAATTCTCTGTATGATAGTACGCTGCTTTTTCCATGCCTTTTTTCCTTTAGCCTATTCAGACATATCATAAATTTAAAATGACCCAGTCATGAACTTACTGATAAAAAAGTTCGTTTTGAAAATGTTATACATGTACACAGTATATCTTGGTCTGATAACTGACTGTGAGCACCCAGCAGCAGACAGAAGATATCTTATCACTGCCTGCCCCATCGAGCCTTGGGAAACACCGAAGAGAGGCCAGAGGGGATATCAAATCTGGAGGATGGAGAGGCATGCTGTCAAAAGCTGTCTTCTGACATGAGATGACTACTGTACACATGAACTTGGAGTTCCTGTGTTTGACTACCCAAGGCCCACCCAGGATCCAGTCAGTTAACAAATAAAATGTTTTAACAACACTCTGATCTTCACTGATTCCCAGGATTAAAATTAAAAGCATAAAGATAAAGTTGCATGTCAAGTTACTTTTAGAGATTTATAACACATTATGTATAAGTTCTACAAGTCAGTTATTTTCATTTTATGTGGCAGAAACTACCAACAGCATGATATCATTAATGTTGTATTTCTAGGTAATCACGGTATTACAAAACCCACTAACATTCCTGTCCATTGTGTTGAGTCTGTCTTAGTTTCCACTGAAAGGGAAGACAATGTAAATGCTGAAGATGCTTTTTCCTGTACACAGAGAATTAAGCCACAGTACCACATTACTTTGGGATGGATTATTGTCTCTGATTTGATATGAGAACCAGAATGAGTTTTACTTTTAGTTCCCCTTCAGGAGCATATAAGGATATCCTTGTGATAGTTAATTAGATTGAGTCACTGTCCTGTAAAGTAAAAGCAATAATTTATTCCTGTAGCTTTCTATCAATACCTATCTCATTCATCATTAAGTTTTGAAAATTTAGTTTCTAACACAACTGCTAGAACCAACATCAACATCTGATCCCTGGAAGAACAATAATATTTGTTTGTTAAATAATTGATGACTGAATGAACAATTGACCATTGGTCAATTTATATGAAAGTTGTCTGATGGGTAACATATATTTAAGAGTAATCTTAAGGCATGAAAAATATTATTCCAGAACTGTCTTTGCACTAAAATTAAAGCATATAAAATTGAAGTATACAAATATTTGATGGTGTTTATCCTAGCAGGATGTTTTTCCATGATGGAATCATATTTACTATGGAACACAAATAAAATGCAGCCATTTTGAAGTTTCCCTGAGAAGCTGATGCTGAAGTCGATAGAGGTCAATTGCCAATATTTTCTTTTCTAACAGCATTGTTTAGGGAAACAATGAGAGAAAAACATGGGAAGCATCTGAGAATATTGGGTCATATACCTTATTTTATATGTAGTTTCTCTAGGGGAAAATCATGAGGCAGAAAATGATAATATCAAGACCATTTCAGTTCAATAGTCCACAATGATAGTCTGAACATTTTTTCCTTTGGTAAATAATACTGTTTGAAATCATGAACTTTTTTTCTATGACCCATCTCCACATCCTAGAAAAATCATTTATATGCTGATGAATTTAATACCTTGTACCCTCATTTTTTAGGCAAACATCATTAGGTTACTTGGAGGTTGGCAAGAAAAATTAAACTCCTGCAAGTCTTCATCCAGGAGTAGAAATTGAGTGTTGTATTATATTTCTCTCTAATGGAAGAAATACTAGAAAGGGTGAACTGCATGTTTTATGTATAGGAATCTTGTCTTTTATGCCTCAAATGTGTTTTACTATTGCTTGGAAGCTGTCATAAAGCTTTTTATCTATCCCTGTGTTCATAAATGCTTGTGTGTATGCATCTGTGACAAGATAAACACTCCACAAGCCCTTTGCATGCATTTATATCTGTTAATTCCTTTTCTACTTCTGGGCTAGGATTTGCGGTAACATACTTAGAGGGGGAACTGTGCAGTGGAGTGGAAAGAGCATATGCTCTTGACCTTGACTCTAAACCTGCTTTTACTCTCACCTGGAAAAGTGTGTTGCTGGAAGCAAATCACTTAGTGTTTCTCAACCTCATTTTTCTCATCTGTACAAATGATTCGGTTGGAAAAATAACTTCTAGGATTACTTTTAAGATTCTTTTATGAAAAATAAAAATTGAATTGCTACAGGGAGGTTGAAATGATTTATCTCAAGCAAGCAATAGGGACTGAGCACATCAAACCCATGTTTGACAAGAGAAGGGATCTTCTGTATTTTTAATTGAAAAGAAAACTTTCATACAATATTTTCTAAACGACTCCTCTACGACTCTCCCCACATCCTTACCCATCCATCTCTTCTCTCTCTCTCTTTCTTTAGTAAACAAATAAGTTAAAATAAATGAAATTTCCGAAAAATAACAAGAAAAAACAAAAACACACATATACAGCACATACAAACAAAATCCATAAAAACACAAATTCAGAAACATAATATACATGCAAAAGGCCAGTAAACAAAAACAAACAAACAAACTAATAAATAATATGCCCAAACAAAACAATTAGAGACAAAACATGTACAAAAATGCCATTGAGTTCAATTTTGTGTTGTCCATCTCTTGTTGAGCATGCCCTTACCCTCAAGTGTGGCTAATATAGCAGTGTGTTGTGATTCCATTGGAGAAATCAGTTTTGCCTTTGCAAGCAGATGTCAATTGGAGATAGCTTCTTGGTTAGGGAATGAAGAAATCTTAAGTGGTGGTAAGTTGTACATGTCAACTTGACTGGGCCTAAATGTTTGTCAAACATTATTTTGGATATTTTGTGATGGTGTTTTGAGTCACAATTGAGACTGAAACAATTCTAAAGAAAGCATATTCTATAATGTCAGTGAGTCTCATCTAATTAATTGAAGCCTTGCCCAGAACCAAAAGGATAAGTAACAGAGAATGCTTTCTGTTTGACAAATTGAACTGAAACTCGTGTTTTTTTAGCCTGTGAGTTTAGATGTGTCTCAAACCCACTAAATTGAAATAGAACTGATACCATTTTCTCTTCTTGGTCTTGGGCCTTTGAACTTGAGCTAGAACTTATATATTGGCAAGCAAACCTTGGCACTTCACAGAGTTCAGTCACCATGAGCCAAGTCTCTTCTCTATTTCTGTCGCCATCTCTCTCTCTTCTTCCTCCTCTCTATATGTTCCCTCTCTGTTACCCTAGAAAAGACAAGATCTGAGTAAATTGGGAGCATGTGGGTCACAGGAGAGAATAGAAGGGGATTGGGGAGGAAGGAAGGGGGACAGAGAAAAGTGTATAGCACAATAAAAACAATAAAAATAGAACAGGAACAAAGTTTTAAAAAAGTAAATTCTAATACATCCTGTACATATTACAATTCTTCCTTCTCCATCCTTATCCAAGTAGCCATTAAGCTTTGTGAGTTTGGCTCCCAAAATATGTGTTATCTTTACAGACTAGATTTTATTGAATTAAAGCTATTTTAAATATTCTAAAAATAATAAATTTTTGGAAAATAAATTTCTAACATGATATTTTATAGTAAATACGTAGTTTTTATCTAGAGGATTTTTTATTGCATAGACTCAGTTGAAACTAAGACTTATAATTGCTGGGAGGTGGTGGCACATGCCTTTAATTCCAGCATTCGGGAGGCAGAGGCAGGCGGATCTCTGTGAGCTCGAGGCCAGCCTGGTCTACAAAAGCTAGTTCCGGGATGGGCACCAAAGCTACAGAGAAACCCTGTCTTGAAAAACAAAAATAAACAAACAAACCAAAACAAAAAAAAAAAAAACAAAATCAAAAAAAGACTTATAATTAATTGACAAAATACGCAAGTATTCCCTATAGGTAATGACAGAATATGCATCAGAGGTTCTCTTTATACTTAAAATAAAAGGGCATTTACAGGAGCAGAGAGCGGCTCATCTAAACTATTGATGTCAAAGTATTTAAAACACGAATAATGAAGACACTTTAGTAAATTATAAATCCTCCTTCCAAGAGCATACTTCATCCAGAAAACAATGTGTAAGGTGCTTGGCAAAGAAAATATAAACTCTTTATCCTGAGGGAGTTCAGTGTGATGAAAGAGACATAGGTATCTATTATGTGAGGGAACAATATCAGTCCTATAATTGATGATGATTTCCTCCAATTTTTAATAACCATAGTATTTTTTGTTAATATCATTCTAATTTGCCCTTTTTATGAAATTTAGAGTCAAGATTAACGTGATGAGTTTGTGCCCATCACCCTAAGGATTTGGTGAAGGTCATTCATGTTTCTTCTTGTTATGTGATGACAATGAATTATCTGAGGTTTAATTTGACCGTTTTAGATTCTGCTAAGTCTCGTATGTTGATGTGGGAGTGTCATATATCAATCTGTTGATTTCATTGGTTAAGCAATA
Organism: Microtus oregoni; assembly: GCF_018167655.1. Classification (NCBI taxonomy): domain Eukaryota; kingdom Metazoa; phylum Chordata; class Mammalia; order Rodentia; family Cricetidae; genus Microtus; species Microtus oregoni. The sequence goes on from NW_024543210.1 coordinate 21,254,573, forward strand.
AAGAAACTGCGAGGCCCATTTGATAGGCCCACCCTTAGGTGGGTGGAGTAAACAGAACAGAAGGCTGGGAGAAAGAAGCTGAGTCAGTGAGTCGCCATGATTCTCACACTCCAGACAGACGCAGGTTAAGATCATTCCTGGTAAGCCAGCTCGTGGGCTACAGCAGATTTTTAGAAATGGGCTAGTCCAGGTGCGAGAGCTAGCCGAGAAGAGGCTAGATAGAAATGGGCCAAGCGGTGTTTAAAAGAATACAGTTTCCGTGTAATTATTTTGGGTAAAGCTAGCCGTGGGGGTGGCCGGGTGCCGGGGACGCAGCCTGGTGCTCATAATACAACAATATGTCCTCTCACTCTGGAATTTGTTTTAAAGGAACTTGTCTGGGATATCTTTTTGTTATGGTGAAGAGGAAACAGTTGGATTCTGTGAGGGCATTTGAAGCGTCATCAGATGTCATGAGTATCTGGTTCACTCAGAGTTGATTAGCTATATCTAGATACATTGCTATCTTTGTTATGGTTTCTATTGCTATGAAGAGACATCATGACCACTGCAACTCTTATAAGGAAAACATTTAATTGGGGTGGCTTGCATCCAATTTCAGAGATTCAGACCATTATCATCATGGTGGAGAGCATGGCGATATGCAGGCAGACATGGTATTGGTTGCACCTTGATCAGAAGGCAACAGTAAGTAGACTCTGTATCACACTGAGAGAAGCTTGAGCATATATGAGACCTCAAAGCCTACCTCCACAGTGCCGCATGTTCTTTGAAAAGGCCATACCTACTTCAACAAAGCCACACCTCCCAATATTGCTACTCTCTCTGGAGGCCATTTTCTTTCAAACCACTGCAATTGCCAAGCACTAAATTCAGTGGACAGGTTCCTGATACAACTGAGAAGAAATTGAATATTAATAAATAAAGAAATCAATCTACCACAAGACAGGGTGCATGTAAAGTACACAATGCACCTCACATAGTGCCTGTCACAGAGAACTGCATGATGTCTGGTAATCAGATTGTAATTGCAATAATAATGTTAGTAGCTGATTGTATAGAAGCACAGATGATGGAGCAATTCAGTCCTAGCGTGGTATAGGACAGCATTACAGAGAAAGAGAAACTGACTCAGCCATTCAGGGTAGAATGATGGATCGTCTAGACAGAATGAGCACAATGAACAATACGAAAGGGAGCTTTTCTAGTTTGGCTTTTGGTGCTTTGATGAACACTGACCAAAATTGACTTGGAGAGAAAAGGTGATATTTGTTTGTTTGTTTGTTTTCACTAATGTTCCAGTCCATTATGATGAGAAACTAAGGCAGGAGCTCAGGAACTCATCTGTAGACAACGGAGGAATGCTTACTGGCTGTGTCCAGGCTCACGTTCAGTTGCCTTTCTTTCTTTTTCTTGTTTGTTTTTGTCAATTTGTTTGTTTGAGATAGGGTCTCATTTCTATAGCCTTGGACGGCCTGGAAATTGCTACATGTAGAACCAACCTTGTGTATCTCTCATACTCAAAAAGATCTGCCCGCCTCTGTTACCAGAGTGCTAAGATTAAAGCTGTGTAGCAACACCTTTGGTCAATTGCTTTTCTTATACACCTGAGGTCCACACTGGGTTGGGTTCTCCTACGTCACTTAGCAATCATGAAAATGCCCCACAGATATATCCACATGCCAATCCGATGGGGACAGTTTCTCAGTTGCAGTTCCCTCTCCTCAGGTATTCCAAGTAGGCAACCGATGTTAAGTATGACAGGGACTAAGCTAGGACCTAAGCAGACATAGAGTCTCTCTCTTCCTAGAAGTTGATCTCATGTCTAGTCAGATAATATGCATGTGATGACCTCAGATGCAAGTAATGGAATATTTAATTAAAGGCAACTTAAATAACAAAATGATTTAAACAAAAATAACAAAAAACAACCAGATTGTCTTACTAAAGAAGAAATCTGAAGCTGGGTTTTTCAAGAGTCACTCAGTGTTATGAGATGTCTTCCCAGTTTAGGGAAGACATGCTTCTCTATCATTTCACACTTGGCTTCACCAAGCCTGGGTTCTCAGGGCTCTCTTCTTGTATTCCCAAGTTGGCATCTGTAGCTCTCCTTATCTGTTGTCACAGGGTAGCATACCAACACAAGCTAGGAGTTCCTTTTCTATTTGTTTTTATCACCCTAGGAAACAATTTTCTCAGGACCTTCCTTTGAGAACTCAATTGCCTTGTCTCACTGGCTAGAGTTACTTTAGATGTCCATTTCCAAATTATCACTGGCCAACAGAACTGGAAACACACGATTAATATAGAGCAATAATGAGTCTAGGGAAATTTTCATCTCAGAATTTTTCTCCTCATAGAAAAGAATCACATCAGTGTTCTCTTAGCAAAAAAGGTGATGGCTGTCAGATCCCCAACAATAACATATAAGGTTATTCTTTTCTACTCAATTTTAAATCTTTGAGTCAACCAACATTTTAGTGATTAATAGCATGAATTTAATAATTTACACGTATTGTCAGCTTTGAATAGCCTCTGGTACTAAGTTATTATTGGTAATTGAAAGCAACATTCACAAGTTGGCCCCACAGATTTTACACAATTCATTTGTGTATCTAGGTAACACAGAATCAGAATAGTAATCTAGGAGAGTATCATCTGGTTTTATAAATGAAAAATGATCTTTATTGATAAAAGAATATTAAGTTGCCTTCCTCCATTCCTTGGTAATTTCATAGACTAAACCTCTTATTCTGTTTCTCCCCCTGCCCCCCCCCGTTGGCTATGGCAAACTTCAGCATTGCCAACTTAGTAAGTTCCCTGAAGAACATCTTTTAGTTCTGTATAAATACAAAGGAGAAAGAATTCTGTGCCCTCCCTTGAAATTTGAAATTTATCTCATACCAGGCCAGTTAGACTATTATCAAGTCTGTGGTTTCCTGAATGGATACCATCTGTTCAGAGAATGATCTGTAAAAGCAGTGCCTTTTGTTTCAAATGAATGAGTAGAATGTACAGCAAGTAGCACATAAGTAGGAGAATACCAGATTGGGCACTTACAACGTCCAGCAGAAATGGCCAGAAAGCTCAGCTGAAACAGTCCACCTGTAGTATCTACTTACAATTCTAGATAGAGTGACCTCCCTGCATATGACGCTTGTCACTCCCACCACGAACACTTCTCTATGACGGGATAATCGATAGTGACCTCTGCTAGAAATGTCTTACCTTCTAGCTCTTCTTAAGGGGACGTTGTTTTCTTTTGCCCATCACAGTCTCAAGGAAGCAACCTTCCAAGGACAAACAGTCTTAGAGGACCCCTGAGAGCAACCTTCTTGAAACACAGGGTCTCACCTTGCTCCCAGAGGTCATTCTTCACAAGAACCACATGACAATTAAAAAAATGTCATTTAGTTTACTGAGGCCCATTCCAAAGGGTACCTACAGAGAGAATGCTAATACTGAATAGATGAGATGATCCTATATATGTCTTCACATCACATGTTAAATATCAAAGCTTAATTTATCCACAGGGAAAAGGTGAAATTTCCAAAGTAAAAGGTAAAAACCCAACTCTGTTCTTTTCTCCATTCAATTCTTATATTCAAACAGCATGGCCCTATGACTCATTAGACTAATCCCCTCCGCTCATGACATAGTTTAGTGCCCACACATATTCAGTTCTCATGACTTTTGCTCGTACATTTGAGTCAATTAGTTATTCATTGGGGTATTAGAAAAACCTCTATCTTTTTCTCCCGGCATCTTTTAGTATAAGCTTTTCAGCCTCCACGTCTCCTGCCTGGTGGAATTTAAATCACAAAGTGGAACAGAAAACAGGGAGTCAGGAGAGATGATTCATCAGGGAAGATCTGAAAACAATGACTGCAGAGAGATTTTATGTGACTATTTTAGTGGGTGGAGCCTTGGACAGGGCGGTCCTGGTAACCTTGAACACGGAGGAAAATGGCAAAGGTTAGACAGCATGGTATATGTTTTCTAGGCAGATTTTCTTTTTCTTTTTTCCTACTTTGAATCAGTAATTTGAGTGTTTAATGCTTGGAAGTGATAAAGTTTTCTTTAAATATTTATGCCAGGATTTATAGTCCTTCTTAATACTTTTTGACCAACAGAGTGGACTCTAGTGTTTGGATTCATTTCAACTTACCAGTAGTTTCCCATGACACTTTTTAAAAGACCATGAATAGAAGACTTGCAAGTAGGAAGGAGGTACTCTTGCGGTGAGGACCATTAGTTTAAGAAAAACTAGATTGGGTCTTGTCTTTGTTCTTACTTTAGTATTCTTCCACTTTAAAAAAAATTTTTTCTACCTAAGAGCAGACATTGTTATTTTGAGTTGCTAGAACTTTAAGGTTTTTGTCTTCTTACTTAGCCAGTATAAGCCTTCTGACAGTGGGAGACAAACCAACATGATCTTGATGGTTCCAAGTTAATCATATGTATTATATGTCTTAAAATATTTATATCCTTCAATCTAATAGTTTGCTTTATATTTGATTGCTCTAAAGGAAAAGCCATGCCTAACCACCAAATAATGCCAAAGTGCTTATGGGCCCCTTCTCATAGTTGGAAACAATTTAATGGCAATAATGAAGTGTAATTGCTTAATTGTTTTATGATTGCTGATGAGAGTCTATGTATTAAAAGAGTAAAACTTGATATAAATTCTTAAGACTAGTTGTGAAATTTAGTTTATTGTGTATGCTAGAAATGCAATTTTATTTAGATCACTCAACTATATTTCTGTAAAGTATAATGAGCATGAACTTCACAACGTTAACTATGAATAAGTGGGTAGAACTATTACAGAAGGTTTTAATTTTTCCCTTGTGTTCCAAAGACAATAAACACATGTTACTTTGTCATCTTAATGAAAAATAAAAATTAAGATTTCTGACTGATGAATTTTAGAAATGACTTACAAATTTAAAAGTAATAAATGAATCATTCAAAGGACTGAATCCTTGAGTCTTTTCAGTTCATATTTTCCAAAGGAGTAGACAACGTAATATTAATATTCTCATGATTCTGTTTCAGCTCGATTGCTTTGTCTCTAACTTGTATCAGATTTCCAAATAAACCACAAAGGAAACTAACTCATCCATCCCATTGAAATGTTTGAAGGAGGTGGCTTCACAGCAGGGAGAAATGAGCCAAAGACGGCAAATCCCTAGAAAGCCCAATTCCAGTTTTAAAAGGTTTTCAAGACCCAGGGTATCACTGTGGGATAGTCAGAGCAGTGCCTAACAGTCCGCTTTCTGAATGTAGCCAGACTTTGCTCTCTGTCTCTTTCTGGATTATTGAATAGCTTCTAATCAATGGGAATGCTTCACCTAGTCATATTTTAGTTTCATCAGAACATTTTGACGAATTTTACATGTACATCACCTTAATGTGGGACCTTTATCGGTTCTCAGTGGGATAGATAAGTAGGGAAGCTGCTCCCCTCATAGCATTCTCTGTTTCAGTATTCAGGATTGGAACCCTTTGTCATGACTCTCAGGTAACTTCTGTAGACTCTTACTCTCTAAGAGATTGTAACTATAATGAAGTACTAAAGCTGACTTTACCTCGAGGCTTTGTGTTTGTTCCTTTTTGGTGATTGAGGACTTCATAATACCAGCAATAGTTCTAAAAAGGACGGCAGGTGGTTTTAGGGCCCTGCCAATCACTGTGTGCTTTTATAGTCAGTGCTTTGAATGTGTATCTTGAACAAAATGACAAGGTTCTAGAGGGAAATGACTTATTTGTCAGGACTTTCCTACCTCTCACATAGGGACCGAAGTGTAGAAGTGGTCATGAAGTCTTTGGAAAGCACAAAAAGTACATATTTCAGTAGGGATGTGAAAAAAAAAAAAAACACATCTCTGCCTTGGCCTCTTCATCTAAATAAGTCAGTCTGTTGATTTTCTTTATCTGCCTCTTTCTCTCTCCCCCCTCCTTTCCATGATCATATTCTTTTCTCTCACCTCTTATTTGTTTGGAGGTAGATATTCCTGTGTATCCTAGGGTTCTTTCAAGCTGGCTATCCTCTCACCTCAGCCTTTCAAGTGCTGTGATTACAGGCTCGAGTCTCTGCATGCCCAAAAGATACAATTAAAGAGAGAGAGGGAGGAAGGGAGAGAGAGAGAGAGAGAGAGAGAGAGAGAGAGAGAGAGAGAGAGACTAAGTTATGGATCATTTCAAACTCTTGATAATAACAAAGATTACTTTGTAGTATGGATTATGTGTTAGGTACTATTGCCAGTGTTTTATATGTGTATATATACATTACCTCATTGGATCTTTACACAATCCTATGAGTCACACAATCCTCATGGTAGAGGTGACATGATAGTACAAAAGTCTCTAGTTCAGAGTTGTCAAGTTAGTCAGAAGAGAGTCAATAAATGGGATAACATTGGCCGTTCATGAATTCTTTACATTTCCTGTATTTCCCCATATTTTAACTGACTACTCATCTTTAAAGTCTCAGCATAAGTGCTCCTGTCTTAAAGGGAGGCTCCTACCCCGAGCTTTTTGGCCATTCTTTTATATTCTGTCCCTTTCTCAAACTCATTCTTGTGTATTTGTTTACACAATTATATTTTGGGTGTTTGCCTCTCTCATTATTGTTAGCTCTTTGTATGAGCAAGCTATGGGCTTTGTTTGTTTTACCATTGTTCAGCATCTAGAAAAGTGTCTGGCAAATAATAGGCGCTTGGTTAATATTTACTAAGGGAATGAATGAGCTCTACTATTGTGATCTATTAAAGGGATTTTTATGGTTGCTTTGAGACTAAATGAGATTTATTCACAGAAACTCACTGCCAAGTTGAGTTCTAGATTATTCGTAGACCCTGTATAAGTAGTCACAATGTCCTTCTTTTTCTTCTTGATGTTAGTGACTCCAGTTGGAACTATTTTCAACTTCTCATAAGCCATGGATAATGATGATGAATGATGTCTGGTGAAGATGCCTAGCATGGGGACGTGGGAATTCATGGAAGAGTAAACAGTGTGAATGAAGATGGAGAAGCTGAATAGGGCATGCAAAATTTGAAGAAAATAGGTCATTTTGATTGGCTTAAACTGAGGACTGTGCAGAAGAGTTATGATGGAAAAGTCTGGAAAGCATTGCTTTAAATCATATTTGGAAGGTCTATTGAGGACTCTAGAAGAGCCTGGCTCTATCAAGGTTTGGGAATTGTTGTAATCTTGAAGAGCAGAAAGTTTTCATGGGACACCTTTTTGATGCTAGTGAGACATAGATAGGGTCTATTATTGCCATGCTGGTGGTTTGTGTCCTTGGCCATCACTTCCCTGCTTTGTCGGGTCTCTCTACTATTTAAATGTTGATGCCTCCAGGACTATTAGTATAATTTTCTCTTATTTTCAGTCATTTTCTTTAAGTATACTATCTATTGTTTTTTTTTTGTGTGTGATTACAATTTAATTACATTTCTCCCTTCCTTTTTCTCCATCCAAACCTTTCCATGTACTTCTCTCCACTCTCTTTTAAATTCATTATCTCTTTTCTCACTAATAGTTATTGCATGCATACATATATATGCATATATATTTATAAATATAACCAGTTAAGTCAATATAATGCATAATGTTGCTTGTATGTATGTTCTTGATATAATTATTAGATCAAACTATTTATTTTATACTGACAAGTATCTATAACCTAACCAGAATCTCCTAGATCTACTTGATATATCTCAAACCTAATATGTCTGAAATCAAACTTAGACTTGCATAGACTTCTATATATATTGTCTCCCAGTTAGACATGGCATGGACACTATCCAGTTTTCTTGGAATCTTCTTGAATTCCATAAAGGGCTTGCATATAAGTCACTTAGTTATCTTTTTGTTCTTTGTTTTGTTTTTGTTTACTTTTTTAGAAAAATTTTAGTTCATTGGGGATTTCATGCAATGAGTTCTGATCACATTTACCTCCTTCTCCCAACTTAGTTCTACCAATCATTTTGAAAATTTTAAAAAGTATTTATATGCATTACAATTGTGATATAATCATTTGAAAGATCAAGTAAAATCTTATGGAATTTCTTCACAAAAAGGTAATAGCTATATGCGTGTTTATGTGCATGCATACATATGTATTGCATTGTTGTATTGCTTGTCTTTATCATCTGCACTCAATGTTGAATGTTCAGTAGGTGTATAGTGGATTGATTTATGGTAGTCTTGTACTTGCTGAAAGTTTTTATGGTTTCTTTTTCAGTGGCACTTCTAGTTCCACTAGCACTAAATGATTTTACTGTTTGAGTGTCGTCTTTCAACACGGAGGAATTGATAGCAAAGGCTTGAGAGACGTAAACTTAATGTATATGGGGTTTCTTTGGGCTACAAGCTCACAAATAATGACATGGAGACTTATTATTAATGATAAAATCTCAGCCGACAGCTTAGGCTTGTTTCTAATTAGCTCTTACAACTTAAATGAGCCCATTTCTATTAATTTATGTTCTGCCTGATGGCTTTATTACTTCATCTCCTTATTGCCCATCCTGCTTCTCTGTGTCTGCTGGCATCTCCATCTTCTTCCCAAAATCCTTTCTGCCCTCCAAATCCTCCCTACCATTCATTCACTTTTCAGATTTTTATTAAACCTATCCAAGTGACACATCTTCACAATGTAAAAAAGATTCCACAGCAACTAAGGGCAGAGTTTTTGAGTTGAAAGGGCCAAACAGAAGCAAGCAATCAAAATAGAATTCTTTTAGTATGAGTCGTAACAGTTAAATAATTCAGGGCTTTCCTCTTCCACTAAAATTCACCCAGCTCCCCTGTGATGTGAGTTGAACTTTTCATCCTGAGAATACTACTTTTTATAAGTTCACAGCTCCTTTCTAATTGGGCAATGGTTTTAAAACCATAGTCAGCCAGGGAATATAACTATGAATGTCCCAAACCTTTGAAGAGTATTGATGCTTAGGTTCTTCTGATCTGGTCCAAGAACTAGAACTGCTTGAATACTGTTTGCATTACTTGCCATAATTTTAGCTGAAATTTAAAGGAACCAGAATTTAGTTTGCCATTTAGACTTTTGGTGAAACTGCAATCCGACCTTTGGGAACTTGATCAGGTTATGAAGAGTGAGATTAGTGTTCTTCCAGTATGCTGATTTCACGAACAGTGGAGCTTCATGGTGAAATGCTTTACCTGTGGTCGGACACCACTCTTTAGCTGTGTTTGACGCATGCCATATCATCTGCAGGGAGCTGAAGCTGGTCTGACTTCTAATGACAACCACACTCTGATATTGCTTTCTTCTGTTTTTTGCAATGCCCGTGACATGTCATGCCAGAAAAATAATAATTTTCTGAACCTTTTTTACCCCTGATAAGTGCTTGCACAATGAATTTAATTAAAACCGCTTTATCTATTATGCTGAAAACAAGGAATTAACAATATCCATTAAAATGACTATTACATTCACATCAAATGGATTTCAACACCCTACTGAAATGATATGAAGGAAACCATAATCATGCGAGGCCCAATATGGTGTATAAATTTTAAGCCTTGTGAAACCCTAAATTATTTTAATCTCCAAATGTAATTATCATAAATGTCATTCAAACTTTCCCAAGGCCTATTTTTGTTGAAAGGAAAGGAACAAATGAAACTGCGGGGCTCTACGTTTTACAACTTGATTAACTCCTCCATGCCTGGTAGAACCTCAGACTCACTGCCAAGACTGACTGCTTTCATGAAAAGCACATTTTATGCTTTTACTTTTCTTATTTTTTTTTGGAAAATAGATTTTAATATGATGTGGGAGGTTCTTCTGTCTATATGTTGCTTTTATTAATGAATAAAGAAACTGCCTTGGGCAATTGTTACGGCAGAGCTTAGGTAGGCAGGGAAAACTGAACTGAATGCTGGGGAAAGGAAGGCGGAGAGATAGAGAGGCTATGAAGCTACCACTGGAGATAGACATGCTGAAACTTTGCTGGTAGGCCACAGCCTCATGGTGATGCACAGATTAATGGAGATGAGTTATAATATAATATAAGAGTTAGCCAATAAGAAGCTAGAGCTAATGGACCAAACTGATTTAATTAATACAGTTCCTGTGTGATTATTTTGGTTCTGGGTGTCCAGGACAAACAAGTAGCTCACCCCAACTTTAATATAATATATTCTGATTATGATTTCTCCTGTACCATCTCCTTCCAGAGCCTCTTTACTTCCCCACCCATCCCATTTCATACTGCTTCTTTTCCTTTCTTATTAGACTACAGACAGGCATCTAAAAAGTAATAATAAAATATAATTAGGTAAAATAAAAACAAACAAGAATACAATAAAATAAGCAAAGAAAAAAGGCTGAAGAAAAAGATCAAAAAATATATACAGATGAAGAGATCACACATTTGCATGCAGAAAACACAGAAAATTACAAAACATGAAACCATAATATAAACACAAAGAACATGTAAAAAAGCGAAAAAGGAAAAGATCTGATAAAACATTATGAGACAAAGAAGCGCCAAAAAATACCACTGAGTTCCTTTTGTTTTGGGCACCTATTGCTGGGCATGGGGCCTGGCCTTAAGCATGGTTTGTAAATCCAGTGAAAATCTACCGGAGAGAACTAATTTTTCATTTGCAAATGGTTACCAATTAGGCTTTCTAGGTGTCCACTCCCCTTCTCAGTCCTGGGGTCTCATCAGGCTCAGACCTGTGCAAGCCTTGTGTTTGCTGCCATAGTCTCTGTAAGCTCATACGTGTATTTGGTCCTTCCTGTATTTGTAAGGCCTTGTTTTCTTGGTGTTCTCTATCACCTCTGATTCTTACAATCTTTCTGCTTCCTCCTTCAGAGGCTTCCCTGAGCCCCGAAAGGAGGAATTTGGCGAAGACATCCCATTTTAGGACTGAATTGTTCCAAAGTCTCGCACTCACTGCACATCGTCCAGCTGTTGTTCTCTGTGTTTACTCCCATCTACTGTACGAGGAAGCTTCTCTGATAATGGCTAAGTAGGAACGGAACTATGGATAGAGCAGAATGACCTTAGGAGTCACATTATTGCTATATTCCTTTAACAGAGCAGTAATATTTTTATCTTTCCCCTAGATCCCTTGTCTGTCAAATATCGGATTCTTGGTTGCTCAAGCAGTGTCTGGTATGGGTTGCATCTCATGGAGTGGGCCTTATCTTGTCGGATATTGGTCGGTTAATCCCACAAACTCTGTGCCGCCGTTGTGCTAGTTTATCTGGCAGGCAGTTCACCATTTTAGATGGAAGACTTTGTAGCTGGTTTGGTGTTTGCCTTTCTCCTGTGGTAGCATTCAGAATACCTTCCAGTACCCTGAACACTAGCCAGTAAAGGTGAAGGCCTTAGGTAGGAACAAGCTCCACTGCTCCAATTGCTGAAAGTGTTATCTTTACCAATAGAGTGTTACTGTCAGTTTGTAAAGAGCATCCAATAGCCTTGTCAATATCTTGGGTAGTTTGTGGATTTTCTGTGGGTTTCCAAAACAATAGCTACTGCCTGATAATATCCAGTTTTTCGTAATGTGTTAAGCTGTTCTTTTGACCTTTCAAAATCACATTTCAGGTTGGCAATAAATAAATACAGAGAGTGGTCTTCTCTGATTTCATAGATTATCATAATAAAATTATAAAATGTCCTTTCTTGAGAAGAGACAACTAAATTTTGATGAGGCATTGAGCGGTACAATAAGCCAACAGAAGAAACAAATGTTTTGGAACTTTATTTTAAATCACAATTTTCAGCAATATATTTCAGCAAAATAACACATTTTAAAGCACTCCTGGGTCCAAATACATGAGGTTGTGTTACTTGTGACTGGGTGCCTAGGGATCTTCGAGAGCCCAAGGTTTTCACGGGACAGCTCTTTTCCAATTCTAACCATTATATAATTTGATTATACAATGAATTTAAATGAGAAACAAAGAAAGTCACACTCACTAGTCCAATGGTAAACACATTTAAAGTTGTCTGAAAGTCATGTGTTAACCTGCTGCGTGTTTAGAAATTAAACCTAGATATCAGAAGACCAGCTTTGATTGAAGCCTCTTAACATCATTCCCTGCATCACACCAACCAGAGGCTCAATCTTGATTCTTTCTTTCTGATTATTTCATAGCTTTGTTTGATGCATGTCACCTCTCTATTGTTGGCAAGTTCTGGAAGCCTCTCATATTGAACCTGATGCTGCCCCATTATTTACTTGGAACAATTGCCATTATGTTTTCCTAATAACAGCTGCGAGAGCATCTATTAGTCTTTTTTATTTGGGTATAATTTCTGTATATGAAAGTAATTTGCTGTCAGCATCTGCTGGTGACTTCCATTGTTTGTATTGAAACAGTGTTCAACTCTCACCCTTTACTCTTGCTTGCAGTTTCTACCTCTTTTCCACTGGCATAATTTTAACGTATATTTCAAAATACTACTTACAAATAATTGCAACTCTGGTGACCTTAGGCTTTTTTGATAACCAAAGAGTGTTGTAAAGATAAGGGTCCCTATTGCTCAAACTTGAAGAGTGTCTTGCTTGTATCCTCCTTTCTAGGATATCTCTGTCACCTGTATTTGTGGATCTCTGAGTTGACACCATGGTGTAACAGAAGCCCAGGATCCGATGCTGTCTTTGGACTCTGGAAGAGACAGTGAGTACTTGTACAGAATCCACTGATGGGAAGGGATTCATACAAAGAGTTTGGGGAGCAGAGGCATGTTCTCACTATAAGTGTGGCTGTGAACATTGAACATGCATGCCATGGATTTCCCAGCTGGAGGTCTTACTAGTGTTTTTTTTTATGACAACCTTGTCTGACAATAACTCTAAATGAAGTTGTGAAACCTGCGTAGAATAAAGTGAATAAAAAGCCCTAAACTCTTCAAGCTTGTAAAATTTCCTCATTATACAAGTCAAAACACAGGTATAGAGAAGCTAAACGACACACCTTCGCTGTAAGTGAGAGCCAAGATTCAAATTATAAGCCTCCTCTTTCTCTTGTATCTCAAAATTCCCAACTGGGGATAGCCTTCTCTTTGGACATCACTTAAACAGGATTTGTAATGACAGTGGGATGGAAGTCATTGCTCATAGGAGCTCCTGCATTCAGTCTCAAACAGGATGATATATCTGAGGAAAGAAAGTTGAAAAACTGTTGACTAGCTGGGTAGAGGGAGCTAGACAAGACTCATGTGGAGCTGTGCGCTAAAGTGAGTTCTGAGTCAGAACTCCACAGCATCTTCAGATAGTACCTCAGCCCCAGATCAGATTAAATGAAGGGCTTCATGCATGCTGTGTCACTGGCTTTATCTGCTCATGATGAATGTTCATGCATGTGTTGTGATTAGTCAGAGGATTAGCTTGTTCATAATTTATTTTGTAATGAGCTTAAAGCATCACAGGAGTAAATGCCAAATTCTATTGGCTCAGTCTTCAAAGCTGATCTGGAATATACCTACTGCTCACTACCTGCACGTCTCCAGGTTACTGTAAAAGTTCCCTTACATTAGGTTATCTGTTCCCCCTTTATTCTCCTTATCAGCCAAAGTAATCCCTCTAGAATCATAACTAGACTACAGCATGCTTGATCAGGGCCCTTGGGAAGAGCTCCATTGCCTTTGCATGATGTTTCTTCCATGCCAAGTTCTCAGAAGGCTGCAAGGCTTTGGGAGGTTAGAACCCCTAAGGCCAGAGTCCTCTGTGACAACCCTCACTCTCTGCCTGAGTCACACTGGCTCCTTGCTATTCTCCACACCCAAAAGATGTGCTCACTGAACAGAACATTTCCATTTTCCTGACACATCGCTCTTGCTTCCACGGGCTCCTTTCACATCATCCAGGCCAGAAAGGACTGCTCCACTTCCCAAACATCTTCCTAGTCCCCAGCTTTACTTCATATATTCCCTTGATATCTATGTCTCTGTCTGACGTTTTTCATGAACTTTTAATATGAATACTATTTGGCATCATGTTGTAGACTATTTGTTAACTTACCTAGGTTTGTTTTATTGTATGAATTCCCCAATATTATATAGGCTCTAAGAGTAATACTTTTAAACTAATTAATTAGTTAATTGTGTATGTGTGCATGTGTGTGTATGTGTGTGGTGTAGGTCAGAGGACACTTCTCAGCAGTTAGTTCAGAAGTTAGTTCTCCCATGTCACCTTGTGGAATCTGGGGATGGAACTCAGGTCATCAAGCCCACAGGTGATGATGAGCAATCTGGATGGCCAAGGGGGAATTATTTTTGTCTTATTCATTGTTCTGTTCTCTGTTCCTATACTGGGAGACATATAGCAAACACTCAGCAAATATCTTTAATAGCTTGAGGAATGGATGTAGCATCCTGGAATTCTTGTAAGAGAAAAATCTTTTATCCTATGTGAAAGTTTGTTAGATCTCCATTATGCACTTAACAAATTTTTGCTAAACTTAAATGCTAGTTGCTAGAATTATAGACCCAAATCAGACAGTCTGTATTTGAGGAACTAGTCTTCCAAGGAAGAAATATAGGTAAGTGTTGCGAGAGAACGTGATAAATTAACAAAGAGCAACGGAAGAAGGTGACCAAGTCAAAATAAATGATAAAATTGAACTTGGACTAAGGCAGACTTTCTAGGGGGTTTCTTGAAGAAGTGAGAATTCAGTTGATTGCTGAAAAATGCTTAAGACTTATCAGGAAGACGGACAATCCAAGCATGGGTATGACTGGAGAATGAACAGAAACCATTGGACTCACTGCTACTTCCTGGTTTCCTTGGTTGGCATTTTCGTGTGTTCCATTGCTGGGAGACATTTGTGAAGCACTTTCTGTGGTCTAGACATCATACATTTTCAGACATTAACTAAAGAAGCTTGTCATTTATTATCAGTCTGAAATTACATATCTCCGCTCTCAGAGGCAGGTTGCCTCCGTCTGAGATCTCAGGGTGTAATGAGTTCCCTGAGAGAAGAACTGATGTGGAATCTTTTAAAACTGACATTCCATGTGGTCTGGATTTATCTAACTATCTTATCCAACAGTTTTCCATAGTGGGTAGCAATCTATCCTAGGAATGGGCTTTGGACCAAAAGCTATGAGGTCCTGCCTGGGACTTGAATTTGTGATTTCAGAGTATCTAAACGTTCTACAATTTATGCTAGGAATAACCGAATGATTAATGCAGGATGTCACTGAAGGGTTCAGTGTGTATTTTCTTTGGATGAATGCTGGCTCATTGGGGTGGCTTTTAGAACTGTGCTGGAACTTCCTAAGAGTTGAACTTCAGCCTGCTGTTCTGGCCCCACAACATCAGCACTGACCCTTCCAAAATCACATTACATGACAAAAGATCTCAAGTGTTTCTATTTTGTCTAGTTGGAACAACAAAAACTACAACCCAACTCAACCATGATAACAAAATGTACACTTGATTGTGCACATTGGTTTAAATCTTTGGGGACAACGCTCTTAGCATCCTCTCAGGAGCTTATTCTCTCAAAGTTCATGGTGACCAAATACACTGATTATTATGCAATGGTTAGATTTTAATGTTTGTGAGTTACATAGGTTTGAGCCTTGTTGATACTTTAAGGGGAGGACCTCAGGGTATTCAAAAGGTCTCAGACATTACATTTTACTTATTTAATACAAGGACATTCAATAAAAGCCTCAAGTAAGCAGATGGCCCAACCAAGCTCTTCTGTCTGACCAAGTTTGTTTATGAAGCCATTTTCCCTGATATCAATTATAATAACGTCACCGTAATCAATTACTACAGGTTTTTAAATTTAAAACTCTGTCAAAAGTGATACTCAGTGTCTGAAAGGGCTTATGTGTTTAGGAAACACAGACGTAAAAGGAAAATTCAACAATCACTTCAGTACATGGTCCCCTTACTTATGAAATGAGACCAAGTGGCCCATAATAACAAAGATCTGCATATCTTAGCCTCTTCTTCTGTGTGTGTCAGAAATAGTAGGGTCACTGCTTGAGCATAGCATTTTCCCATCGCCTTTACCGAGGCTGCTTGAACTTTATGATTTCTATCTAAAAATGCTGCTGCAGCTAGGCTCTCTAAATATATGTAAGCTCGTACTTGGACTCTGTCATTGTCTTCATTGCCCAAGTCCATTGATTCATTTTGGTACATCATTTTCCCTAAATAATAACTCTCAGGTCCACCTTCTCTCTCTCCTTCACATCCTTTGATTCCTACATTTATTACATTAGAGCAGATTTATAGGGTAAGGACCTTTTAAAATAGTCTAAAGTTGTCTTCTCCTGAATACTGATGAAATTACAGGAACTCTGAAATCCCAATTTGACAGGACATGTTTGCCATAAAAGTTTGTGTCTGGGTTTAATTCCCTCCATCATTCAGCGAGAGCTGCACCCCTGTCCTTGCTCCCACACTCACCACTCCTTTCCTTCTGGCTCTGTGCTCACTTAATTGGAATTCAGGGCATCTGGATTTTAGTCACACTTCACGAATTATCTTAGCTTGGGCTTCAAGTTCAACCTCTCAGGACTTCAAGTAAAAAATAAGATACCCTACTTGCAAAAAACTACCACCACCATCACCACGTACAGGAATGATAATAATAATAATTAAAAAAAAAACTAACTAAAAGAAAATTGCTAACAATGTCAATATTACCTAAGACAAAGATAACTGAGTATTACTAAAAGGATGAAAAGTATGAATTCACCAGGATATTGAAAAACTCTCAGTTGTTATATAAATAATTAATATAATTCAAAACTTTGAATCTCAATTGAAAACAGTGCAAGGATAAGTATACGTGAAATACTATTAAGATTGACAAGCTATTGATATATGTCTGTGTTTATTGAGAATGTGAGAAGCAGAATCAATAAATGTGCTCTATCTTATCTCCAGAGAAAATTTCACTCAACTGTTGGCCAACATGCATTCTCTCCAACCATGTGGCATATTGAACAAAGTTGACTACCATAAATTCAGTCAAAATCAATTTTAAAGACTTAATAACATAAGTAGCACATATCTGGTCATAGTAGCTTAGAGATCATCATGCTTTTAAAATAGAAAATATGATTAAAGATTAAGAAACTCTACTAATACATACACTGACCAAAGAGTAAATCATAATAGCATTTAGGAAATATCGAGAAAACTTTAGCAATGAAAACCCTGCGGTCAAAACTATTATGGAAATTAAGTAATGTTAGGAGAATGTGATTAGCCAAGATAAGAAAGCCAGAATTAATTGGTCAGACATATTAAGCATCCAGCTTGAAAAGTTTTAATAAGAAAATAACCCTAAGAAAGTAAAGGGAAGAAAGTACTATTATAGAAAACAAAAATCAATATAGAAAGAGGTAGGTGTTTGAAAAGTGTTAACAAGTTAGACAAACCTTTGACAGGATTAACTAAGACCCTAATGTTGGAAATTAGAAATAAACATTATAATTGAAAACGGTGACCAAAGATATTATAAATAACTCCATGCCATAATGATTTAAAACCTGAGTGAAATAAATAAATAATTAGAAAAACACAGCTTCTGAAATTGACCCCTGAAGAATTACAGTGTGTCACTCATTATACAATCATTAAGAAAGATAAATTAAAAGTGAAATAGTCTTTCCAAAAAGAAACACTAAGTTCACATATTTTATGGGCAGTTTTGTTAAATATTCAAGGATAATTTTAAATTCACACAAACTCTTCAGGAAAACACTAAGAATAATTCTCCTGCTCCTCTAATGAAATTGACATTGCCTTGATGTGAAGTGCCAGGCAAACCATTAACGCAAGAGGCCATTTCATTACTCAACTAGGTAGAGAATATTAGTAAATGAAATTGAGCATTATCTAAAGGAGGCGACCATGACTAGGCTGAGCTATTTCAGTTATATATATTCCATTAACAGATTAAAGGAGGAAATAAAATATCAAAGTAATAAACACAAGAAGCATTTTTAGAGCTGAATATTCATCTAAAATAAAACTCCTAACAAATGAGAATAAGAGAAATTTTATTTCATCTAATGTAAAATCTTTAAAATTTTTATATCAAGAATCATATTTAAAGTGAAATGTTGAAAGTTTTCCATTTCCTACTGAGATGAAGTCAAGAATTATCTAAATGAAATATGAAGATTCTGTAGAAAACTCATTCTAATTAAATGTTTTCAATTCTGCCAGATACAAAAGTCAATGTACTAAACTTTATTATTTAGTTTAATAACGTAACTACTTCATGGAGTCTATGAAGATTAAAATGCACAGTATCTACACAACACTTCTCATCTGAAATTCAAATACAATTGTGGATATTAAAATGAGGTTGGTTGTATCTCTATATATTAACAATAGGAAGGCAACTTTATTTTAAAATACTCTTTTATCTTGCATTCCTGTAGGAACAGAGCCTTAAACTAAGGCTGTTTGTACAGTTAGGTAATTTGAGAATCTAGTTTTTTGTCTGCTTACTTTTTTGTTTTGTTTTTATTTGACATAGGGTTCTACTATATAGCCCAAGCAGGCCTTGAATTAGTGACTGTCCTATCGTACACCTTCCCAGTGCTGGGAATGTAGATCTGTACCACCACACCTGCCTCTTCAGAATGGGATATGAAATAGTCATTGTGAAAGAAAGACAGAAGAGAAAGTATACAAAAAGTAAAAAAAAAAAAAAAAAAAAAAAAAAAAAAAAAAAAAAAAGATGAATCTGGACCCAGGAAATTCTAAGATTATGAAAACTCAAGGACATCTCTATGATTAATTTTTTGAGCTACTGAAAAATTAATAAAATTACATAAAGAAAACAATGACATAATGATCGTGGGTAGGGAGATTAGTGGTAGAAACTGCTCAGTGTTCTTCCAGTTTAAAGGTTATAAAAATCTCTCTCCAAAACTCCTGTATTTCTAGAATTTCATTGCTGTGTTTTCAGTGTAACTTGGTAAGATGCATATTAAATAAATAATCCAGAGCAAATATTCTAGACACCAAAATCATTGTACTAAGACAAAAAGCTAGTGTCCGTGTGTCTGTGGTGTAGGCATAGATTTACTGACTCATAGAACAATGAGCCCTAAGTACATTCATACTTGAATAGAAAAGATATTGAATGATTGTCCTCATATCAGAGACTATTGACTAAGAATCAAGACATGACCCATGACCTTACACTTTAAATAAGGTTATCTATAGAAGGAATAAATGTAAGTGGAGCTGGCAACATGGCTTAGTGGGTGAAGGTGCTTATTGTTATGAGTCAGTAAGCCTGATGACATGAGTTCCATCCCTATAATCCACATGATGGAAGGAATGAATCCTGAAGTTACTTCTGACCTCCACATGCTCCACATGCATGAGAATCCATATACATACCCACATGCACACCTAGGCCCTCACATACACACAAACACACAAACAAACAAATAAAGTAAAGAAGTATAGTAAAGCCAAAACTCAAGAAAATTGAAGATACAATAAAGAATACCATATTACTAAATCATGGCAGGAAAGAAATCCTATAAAAAGACATATAAAGGCAGACCGCAAAGACAAAGTTAGAGAAATAATTCTGATAAATGATGGATCAGTGAGACTAAATTAATATTTAAAGATGTTAAATTAGCATTAAAATTCCAAAAAGCATGCAAATAGTAAGGAGAGTACAAATCATTATTAAAAACAGCCAAACAAGCAAAACAAAAGGACTGGTGTCTGGATATTAACAAGAAAAAACATAGTAACATGCACATCAGAAAAAGAACTTTTATATGCAGGAAGACTGTAATATGGGGGCCTGCTTTGTTGGGGTTTCTGTCCTTCCCAGTTCCCACAGCTGGTAAGTCCCAAAGAAACCACACAGAATTCTACATTAATCATAAACTGATTGGCCCATTAGCTCAGGCTTTGTATTAGCTCTTATAGCTTATATTAACCCATTAGTCTAGTATATGTTAGCCACATGGCTCGGTACCTTTTTCAGAGGGGTAGGTCACAGAAGATGAAAAACAAACACCTCTTTAACATATGAACTCGACTGAACTTCATCTGTGTGAATGAATGAATCATGATTAGATATGTCTCATGTGGACTGTATTGGCAGCCTCAAAGTCTGAAGAAGTAAGCAAGTAATAGCAATAACTTGAAGTTATGGGCCCTTATCCATTGCTGATGGGAGGATAAATGAGCCCAGTCACTTTTGATCAGTTTGAAGTGACCTAGGGAAGTTGAACTTACTTGAAGAAACTCCTGTGCACTGGTTAGCCTGTGTAAGCATCTTATACAGTTAGCAGCCACTCAGTGTGCATCAGGGAGTAGATCTAGTTCCATGTAAGGAAAGAACTACACACTGGCGATAACCAAAAAATCATCAACAGCATGGATGAATCCAAAAACATCACACTCAGGGGCTGAAATGATGCTCAGTCAGTAAACTGACAAACATAGGACTGGAGTTTGGGGTCTCAGCATCCACATACAAGCTGACTGTGGTGGCAGGCATCTGTAACTTCAGCACTGGTCAGCCACCCTAACCAATTAGTGAGCTTCATATTCAATGAAAGAGCTTTCCAAAAAGAGAAGGTGGAGAATAACAGAAGAGAATAGCAGACAGAGACCTCTAGCTTCCAAGAGCACAACTGTGCATGTGTTGTGTGTGTGTGTGTGTGTGTGTGTGTGATTTTGTTTGTTCTCATCAATATAACAATGTTACTTTCTTACTGGAAATTTATACATGTAATCTATCCTAATTTTAGATGTGCCTATATTATTCCTTTATAGTATATTCTATATTTAGAACTTGCATTTTATATGCACTATGTTTCATAGAAAATCAAGTTTCTCTAACAAATGGCAACCTTTTAAGTGCTCAAAGACAGTCCTCTTGACTCTCTTTAGATTTCTTCTTTTTCAAGAACCAAGCACCCTTAAATCATGATTTCCAGACACCTCACCATCTTGGCTGCCTTTTCCTTGATGATCATCCAGGACTGAGCACAACATTCCAGTTTATTCTGGCCAGCGAAAAGTCTGATGGAACTATTAGCTTTCCTGTTCAGGATGCAACATTTATTGATCTAGCCTAGACCTGACCTACATTTCTGCTGTCGTTTATGCCACATTAATTTTTGTACTAGGCTACACATCATTTGAAACCCTTAGGGGCTCTCTTCTTCTTCTTCTTCTTCTTCTTCTTCTTCTTCTTCTTCTTCTTCTTCTCTTCTTCTTCTTCTTCTTCTTCTTCTTCTTCTTCTTCTTCTTCTTCTTCTTCTTCCTCTTCTTCTTCTTCTTCTTCTTCTTCTTCTTCTTCTTCTTCTTCTTCTTCTTCTTCTCTCTCTCTCTGTGCATGTGTGTGCACATGTGTGTGCATGTGTGTGCGTATGCATATGTATGTGTACGTGTGAGTATGTCTGTGTGTTATATACTCCCCTCCACATTCTTTACTTGTATTGATGACTTTGTAAACTGTTTACACTTGTGTTTTAGATATACTTATATAATTTCTTTCAAATCTTTTTTTGTTTGTTTTTTTTTTTTTTGAGACAGGTTTTCTCTGTGTAACAGTCCTAGATGTCCTAGAACTAGTTCTCGTAGACCAGGCTGGCCTCAAACTCACAGAGATCCACCTGCCTTTGCCTCCTGAATTCTGGGATTAAAGGCGTGCGCCACCACCACCAAGCTCTTATGTTTTATGCTGATGAAAAGCGATCTCTCCAGCCACAGATTCTTGATCAGAGACATATTGCTCAGCATGCATTTCTTGCTCTGTATTTAAACTGGAATCTAATTAGAAAGTGGTTGGTTACCATCATACTCTTCATACCACTATTGCACCATGGGCATATTTTACCATAATGGTCATTATTTTAGTTCATTGCAGTCACAGGCAAAAGACCAAAACAAGAAAACTATAGAAGAATATCTAAGTTTTTGGAAGCAAACAAAAGATTTTCAACCAGAATCTATATAGCACTAGTTTAAAAGTAGTCAACGTTAAATTTATGAACCCCTAATCATCTAAAGATCCCTTGAGTGAGTCAATTTTTACAGACCATTAGACACTACACCAGAAGATGTCCATCTGAAGAAGTGCTAGGTACTATGACACGTCAGGGCAGCATAAATCAAAGGCACAAAGCAATATCAACATTTAAAAAGACCAGTAAGCATTGCATATCACACACTGTCTGTGGGTTCATAATTGTGTATTCAGAATATTACAGGGCATGAAAAGTTGAACATATGGGTGTCTTATTAAGAATGCTAAGGTTTAAGTATATTTCAAACTGAAATGCATGCATACATATGAAATTATGTTCATAGCAGTGCTAGTCACAATTGTCCTTCCTTGGAAACAAGCCAAACACAGAATTTGTTCTGTATTTGCTATACTATTACACAATGATAGAAACAAAAATTACTGTCTTGCTATAACGTGGTTATTGCTCATACACATAACACAGGTTTTACGGGATATAGCAGAGAGCAGATTATATTGTTTTATGTAAACACTTTTAAAATTTTGCTTCTGTGATTTTGTTTTAACTATACATAGTCACTATAGTTAAAATTTTGCTTATTTAAATGAGTTGAATAGAGATTGTGCTTCTTTTCTTCTTAATGCCCAGAATGCTTACTTAAAGTAAGGATGAGCATATTTTTCTTTTAAAATAATGCTATTTTTTCTGGATTCTAGGATGACACTAACTCATCTTTAGTTTTTAATGCCTCTATTTTTCTCCTTTTATGAAATACCAGGGCCCTGCATTCTTATACATTAGACAAAGTATAGTTTTACAAATTTTAAACATGAAATTTTTGAACAAAAATTGTATGAGAGAATTTTACAGACATGACACATTATGGATAATAATAGAAAGAAAGAGTACTTTAGACTTGGAGTATTTCCAGGAAACTCAAAAGGGGAGTGGGTGGAGTAGGGAGAAAGATTTAAGGGAGAGCATTAGTGGAGCATAGGTGGTGTGAACTGTGAAAGGTGGGAAACAGGTAAATAGGAAAGGGAATGGCAGTGTAGAGAACGTGGCACAGGGCGGGATACTACTAAGGATTTTGAAAGGGTTATAGAGAAACCGACTATTTTTTAACACACACACACAGACACACACACACAGACACACACAGACACACACAGACACACACACACACACACACACACACACACACACACACACACACACTTCTACCTCATGTAAATGAAGTTACCCTACAAAGGGAATGATTCTGGTAGGGATTTTTTTTTTTTTTTTGCCTCCAGGAACTCCAGATATTCTTCTACAGTTTTTTGTTTTCGTATTTTGTTCTTAGGTTGATAATATGTGTATAATTTTTGGTGTTCTATAAAATATTTTCTTTTAGAATATTTCTACCTAGATGACCAGAACTGTTTACTGGAACAATTCCTTCCACACTGCTTTGAGGTATATATTCTGTTTGAGTTTATCCATCCATCCACCCATCCATCTATCCATCTGGGATAGTTAAATTGTTATGCCCAAAAAGATCTATTTAGGGAGAACAGGCATCTCAATTATATTATTATTATGCACTATTGCATTAATGCATTTTTACTGCTTGTCTTGGTGAGAGAGTTAGAAAATTATATGTGGGCTAAATCCAGCCATTTACCCACTTTGGAAAATTAAGTATTATTGGAATGCAGCCGTACTTTTTTCTGTAAGGGCAATGAAATATGCAGAGATCAGCCAGTCAGGCTGCAAAAGCTAAGGTACTTATCATCTGACTATTACAGAAAATGCTTGCTGGACCCTGGTTTATTTATGTTATGGTTTTTATATTGATTTCTAGAAATAATTTGTCTATGGATGCTTATGTAAAAATAGTGACTTTGCATAACAATTATATAGCCAACCTATGGGTTCTTTTTTTAATATTTTCAGTGTTTATTTCTTCAGCTTTACTTATTACATGCTTTTTAAAAATTTAATTAATATTAGTAAAATCCTTTTTGTTACTGATAGTAAACTTTCCTCTTGACATTATGTAGGATATCTGCTATATATCTCTATATCTATCTATCTATCTATCTATCTATCTATCTATCTATCTATCTGTTTTGCTTTTAGATACATGGTTTGTAGCATTGGAGCCTGTCCTGGAACTAGCTCTTGTAGATCAGGCTGTCCTCAAACTCACAGAGATCCGCCTGCTTCTGCCTCCTGAGTGCTAGGATTAAAGGCATGCTCTACCACCACCTGGCTATCTGCTATATTTTTGATAATTCATCAAAGTTTTTGTTCTTAATTTGTTATAAACTTTTATTGTGAGTAGATTTTGAATTTATAACATTTTCTCTGCATATATTGAATCAGGCAATTTCCTTATTCAAGTAATATAGGGTGTTAAGTTTTGAATCTTAAACCTCACTAATATTAAGGTATTAATCTTTCAATACCAATCTTTATCTGTAAATGGTTAATTTCAATGCTGCTTCCATTTTTTTCTTTTCATTGGGTTGGTTATCAAACATGAAAATCCCAAAAACTCTTGTTGTTCACTGATAGATATGCTTGTTAGGAGTTCTATTTTCACCTCCTGTCTTCCTTTAGCAGTACTGAGATGATAGACAAACACTACCACATCTGGATTTTAAGTGAGTTCTAGGGACTTGAACTCAAGTCTTAAAGCTTTCATGGCAAGTGCTTTATCCACTAAGCAATCTCCCCATTTCATATCTCACATTATGTCAATCAAAACCAGTCATTTGTGAGCTAAGCCAACTATAAATCAGGGAATTCCTACGTCCCTTTGCCATGGAAACACTTGATTTTCACTTGCTAGTATATCATAAAAGACATTACAGGAAACACAGCTGAACAACAGGACCCAATAGACACAGTGGGCCAAGTATATTGGAAGGGTACACAGCCTTCATGCCCTCTTTAGACTGCTATCCTACGTGTTTTCAGTTATCTGCAAGCTCACCCAAACACAATCCTTTTAGCTTTTGTTGGAGCCTCATTGTATAAATATAATTGATTGTATGATTATTGCTGATCACATCAACCTTTAGTCCTTCTGCTGTCCCCAAAGTGTGGGGAATGGGAAGTTCTAAATCTTCATAATGAAGTGGTTGGTACCTATAACTAACTACTAACCTCCATCTTTTTGGTTATATACATTAGCCAATACTCATCTTGTTAAAATAAAACATGGATTTATTAATCAAGAAACTCCAAAGTATTAGAAGCTCTAGTCCATGAGTCAGAATTCAAAGGTCAAATGATTGATCAAAAGATTCTCCTATCAATCTTATCTACAAAATATGAGAAGCATGCCTCCACAAGTGGATGGAGATTGAATATTAGAACAAAGATTCACTTAGCATTTTAAAGCTTTTGAAATAATTTTAAAGCTTTTAGAAATGCAAATAATTTTAATACCAAGGTCTAAGAGTAGAGCCCATTATGTATATTTCTTGTTACTTCATAGATTCAATTTTTTTCTTAAGCTATAACTTGGCTATTGTATCTTTTGATTTGGGGAACTTTGATTTGATTCACTTTGATAATTTCCAGGGAGTTTTCTTTTGGAAAAAAAGATTTTGAATATTGAAGTCTCTTTTCTTGTACCTATTTACCATTGTTCTCAATAAACTTGTTTTCTTGGTACTTGATTTAAATTTATTTTTGATAATTTCATTATGAAGATATTTGAACACTTGGCTCCTATAAACTGTTGTCTCTCTGTCTTGTTGCTGTTCTTGTTTCCTTTTTGGTATCAACTTATTTTTGACAGAATACAAGATGCTTTATATAAGCAAGCAATAACTATGGAAATAATTTGTCAACTAAAATAATGGTATTTTTCATCACCAAAGCCTACATTTGCTTCTGGAAAATAACTAGGGACACAATCTGTGATAAAACCTTAATCTAATTTCAGGGTTTGAAACTGTTGGAATCTTATCTTTTCTTTCCCTTTGAGAGTTGCTATATTTCAGATTTATCTTTGTTATTAAGGTATAGTTTTTATATTCCCAATATGAAGCACTGAAGGGTTATATTTCATTTTTAATCCCTCAAACCTAAAAGTTTCTATAAAGCGCAACTTAGGCTATCAGCTGTAGTAGAATATTGTTTCAGCTAGGCAAAGATATGTTACATTTCTTTATGATGTGGAATATTACTTTAATTGTGTAAAAATGTGCTACATTTGTTTATGTTGTATTTGTTTAATGATACAAGGATGTGTGATTAATTATGTAAAGATGTGTTGCATTTGTTTCACCATGGGTGCCTAAGGCACCTGATCAGTCTAATAAATAGCTGAATTGTCAATAGCCAGGGAGAAGAAAGGATAGGTAGAGCTGGCAGATAGAGAGGCAATAAATCGGCTTAAGAGGGGGAAGAACAAAAGATTAGAAGGAGAGAATGAGGGACTTGGGACGTGACCAGAGCAAGAAGCCAAGCAGACACAAGTCAGCCAGACACAGAGAAACAGTGAAAGTAAGATATACAGAAGTAGATAAACTTACACAAGCAATAAACCCTGAGGCAAAAGGCAGATAAAGAGAAATAGGTTAATTTAAATTAAAAGAGCTATCCAGAAACGTGCCTAAGCTAGGCCGAGCATGAGCATTCAGAACTAATAATGATGATTATTAGCTGGTTGGTGGCCCCACAAAAGAGAAAAAGCCAACTATACTCTGCCTCTCAGCTGAACGTCCAGGTCTATCAACACATTTCTAGCTAAAATGCCTCTGCATGCTGAACTGTTGTGGGAGCTGTGGGCCTCTTCCCACAGCCCGGCTCCTGGCTGCTCGGCTAGCTTATACCCCGAAATAACAACACACAAATTGTATTCTTTTAAACACTACTTGGCCCATTATATCAAGCCTCTTCTCGGCTAACTCTTGCACCTGGACTAGCCCATTTCTAATAATGTGTGTAGCACCCCAAGGTGCACTTACCATGAAGATTCTAGCCTACATCCATCCTGGGTAGGAGCTTCATCGTGTCTGCCCGGGAGAGGGAAGCATGGCCTCTGAGCTCACTTCCTCTTCCTCCCAGCATTCTGTTCTGTTTACTCCACCCACCTATGTTTTAACCTATGAGGCCAAGCAGTTTCTTTTTTTTTTAACCAATGACCTTCCTCCATCACTGAATTTGTCACTTTTTCTCCCAAAACATTTACCCTATATATCTAATCATCTCCATAAACTTTTGAGCATCAAGTAAACTATAATTTCTTTAACTTTTGTATTTTTTTCCTAATGGGAAGATTTGATTCAAACATTTTCAAGTATTGTTGTGTTAGGTAAGTTTGGATACAGGAACTCAAGTTGATGACTTAAATGAGGGATTTCTACTTCTTTTTTACTTAAGAAGTACAGAAACAACCCACCCTGTCCATACTGAATATGCCTGTGACTAATAGAGATGTAGGAAGTTTTCATAATTCTGTTCTACTAGGCTTACTGTATGATTTCCATCTTCAGAGATGTAACAGGAGTCTGAGATGTCAGTCAGAACCCCAAGCATTGTGTACTCTGCAGAAGTACAAAAAGAAGAACAAGAAGACAACATACTTGCTATCTGACCCTCAAAGAAACACTCTTAGAATCTCCTCTCAATATATTGTATTTTAATTTTATTTACCAGAATGCCATGTGTAAAAAGAGTTAGAAAATACTTTCCATAGGAATTTCAAATAGAATTATAATTGTGTTATTAAGAAAGATGAGCAAAGCCAGGTGTGGTGGTGTACTCCTTTAATCCCAGCACTTGGAATGCAGAGGCAGGCAGATTTCTATGAGTTCAAGGTCAACCTGTACTACAGAGTAAGCTTCAGAAGAGCCAGGACTACAAAAAGAAATCCAGTCTAAAAAAAACCCTCCAAAACAAACAAACAAACAAACAAACAAAGATGATTAGCTCAATCCCTGGTAAAATTTCATAGTATATTATCATGTGATGTACTATAATTTACTATTGATACAATATCTATTTGTCCACCATTTTCATTATTACATAAGTAACCCAATGGTCATATATATATATATATATATATATATATATATATATATATATATATAGTGGTATACATAAAAGTATATTTATATTATACTTTAGGCATAGCTTTATTACAATTAGTGATATTCAAGAATTATTTATATCTTTTTTTGATTTTTTGAGACAGGGTTTCTCTGTAGCTTTGGAGCCTGTCCCGGAACTAGCTCTTGTAAACCAGGCTGGCCTCGAACTCTCAGAGATCTGCCTGCCTCTGCCTCTGCCTCTGCTGGGATTAAAGGCGTGTGCCACTACCACCTGGCCGTTAATATAACTTTTGCTATAGAAATTATATTCACTCTGTATCATTTGTGTTTCTCTTTGCTGTGATGAAAATCAGACAGGAACAGTTTAAGGAAGGAAGGCTTTATTTTCGCCTACAGTTTGTGGTAGTTCTGAGGTGGTAGGGAGACATGGTAGCAGGAGCATGAGCCCGCCAGTCACATTGTCTCCATCGTCAGGAAGAAGAGAATATGTAAAGGAGACTGAATTTATGGTACCTGGCCACCCAGACCTGAATAATCACACAGAAACTATACTAATTACAGCACTTTTCTATGGGTCAGGCATATTCCTAGCTAGCTCTTACATCTTAAATTAACACATTTTTATTAACCTGTGTATTGCCACAAGGCTGTGGCTTACTGGTAAGGTTCTGGCATTTTTCTCCTTCTACAGCTTCATGGCATCTGCTTGATACCTCCTTCTTTCCTCTACTGTCTCTGCTTGGATTTCCTACCTTGCTATATTCTGCCCTGCCATAGGCCAAAGATGCTTCTTTATTAACCAATGTTACTAAAACATATTCACAGCATACAAAGGAGAATTCCACATCAAGAATGATAAATGTTGATGGTTGGATTTTTATTTCATTTTTATGCAGTACAGGAGCAACCAACTTAATGAAGATAATACTATAACACATTCCCACAAGCATGTCTTTTTCTTTTTGGTGATTCTATTGATTCCACAATTTGATAACCATTATTCACCACATTGCACTTTTTATTTACAGTAAATATGATTGACATTCCCTTACCTTACTTTTTGACTTACTGATATGGATGACAATAGAAATGTAGTTATGTTTAATTATAATACACTTCCATCTTTGGATTTTTCCATTTTGTTTTCTTCTCTCATATACGATAAGCATTCTCTCTATAAAAGTGATAAGTTAAATATTCACCTATTTTTGTCTTCTAGTTGTTTTCATGATTTTATATATTTTCTCTTTATATATGAATTTAAATTGTCTTATTAATCTAATGATATAGTTTTCTTTCAGGAAAAATCCTTGTGGTATATTTATGTCACTGGTTTAACATTCTTGGGCTCATTGATACATAATTCCTATGTTTAAAAGAATGTGTAAGAGTAATTTCTGTACTTATGCCTTCTGTTCTCTAGTGAACACAAAATGAAGAAAGGCTCAAAAAGATAAGGTATATATAAAAATGGATTGTTTTAATCAAATATGTTTAAAATAACTTTCTTCTATAAATTTATTTGTACTTATTTCTCCAGGTAGTCAGCATAACTGTCATTACTTTTCCTTATTCTTTACAAATTATATTTTATTATTTTTTTGAGAATTCCATACATTGTATTTTTGTATTTTCATTCCAGCTCTTCCTAACTCCTCTCAGATCCAACCACACTTCACAACTTCCCCAAATAACAGTAACTCATCATCTCAATATTTGTGCCCATTTACTTACAGGTGTAGGGTCACTCACAGGAGCATGGCCCATCAATCTACTAAGGACACTCTTCAAGTAAAACCATGAACTGTCCGTAGATCCTTAGGAGGAAGGGCTCATGAACTTTTTTCAACTCCATGATAGAGTGCTGACTGTTTTTACCTTTTTCAAATCTTGGGCTTGCAGCTCTAATTTCATGAGTTCATGAGTGTAGCAGTCCTGACGTGACCAGAACACACTGTGCTGATAATCATATGTATAAATCTTCATGCTTTTTTTCTTCACACTCCATACACTAATTCATTACTGAAGATTCTTTGGTAGGAGCTGCATGATTAAATTTATTGGTACTCACCTTACAGAAGTTGTTGGGAGATGTCTGGGGAGAAGTAGGGCAGGGTCAGAAGACGCAACCCAGGTCACAGCCTTTATTAGCTTCCCTAAAACATATTTACAATTATGCTAATTAAACCAAACATTAGGCAGATGAGAATCTACTCGTTCCATTAAGTTTTAAGCCCTTTAGTTGCCTCAAACTCAGAGTCATATTTGTTTTTGCAACAGTTATACTAGCAATGTATTTTAAGTGTAACTGATTAAAATAAGCCATTTTTATGCCTTTTCTTTTGACTCTCTATATCTTTTGTGGTAATTGTTTTGGAGATTGGAAGACATTTTAGAAGATGTATTTAGATTGGTATAAATGAATTTATATTTATGTAAGGTATAGTTACAATTTCTTGCTAACATTTGCCATTCTGGTATGAGGAAACTTCTAGAAACCCTACCTTCTATGACAAATTGCAGATCCAAAGCACTAAGAGACATGTTAGTGGAAGAAAAAATGTGGAAAATGCATAAAATTAGAAGCTTATATGCTAGAAAATTGAGACGGCACTAATATGCAAGAATTTTGACTTCCACGGTAAAATTTTATGTTGCCTTTAATGGTAAAGCTGAAAGAAAATCTTTTAAGCAATCAATAGCAATACAGAACTTCATTCTTATTTGCAAATTTGCACAAACAGCTATTATCTATTTTATTCTCTCAGGAGAAAAATATGGGGCAATATTATTATTTTATGAAGCAACAATTAAAGAATTTACAGTCATAAAATATGAAAATATGATCAGGCAGTTAATGAAAATATACTGAAATGTTTTTCTGAATTTTGTGATGTTTTTAGTATTTTTCAGTATTTTAAAGTGTATAATTATAACGGTTTCTGTTCATAGTGTTCTATGCTTCTATAATTAATTTGTGTATTTATGACTATTATTATTAAAAAAAGGTCCTTTAAATTATGCAAGTTATTAAAATATAGGCTGGTTGTTCTATTCTCCCAATGCTACTTTACTGCCTAAGAACTGATGGAAGAATTTCCCCATTTACAGACTAAAGTCCTTGGATTTTTCAAAGTCAATGAAACTCAAACCATAGGCACCTCCTGTTTACAGTAACACTAGTATGTACCCCCACTTTTTGGGTGGAGCCAAAGAGAGAAGAGGATGGAGGAAGAAACACACACATATCTTTGACAGGTTACAAAGGTTGCGTGATCGTGTAATGACAGAGATGACCTGCCTTTCAGGTGGGGACAGTGCCATTAATCAGCCTGGTTTGAACTATTAGTGCTGTCAGCTTCTTGCTTAGAGACGACAGTTCAAGGGTAGCTTTTCCTTGATTGGTGAAATCCCCTTAATCAAAATGGAAAATAAGTCAGAAGTAAAGGCAGGACTACACATCTCTGGCAACAAGGTGTGTTCGTACTTTTAGTCTATACAGGCTCTTGATTTAGTTTTGCAAGAATGTGAAAACAATCCTTAGTAGAAGCCCTGGACTTGCTAGTACAAGAGTTGAGGTCAGGACCTGCGTAGTTTGCCTTGGAAGGGTGTGTTTGTGATGTCACGAGCAGGAAAGTTAGCACCTTGCCTGTATGATGATGGCCTGGTTAAATATAATAACAATAAACACATGCCCGTATTTGTTTGCACATGCACTATCTTTTGGGAACATGAAGAGAGGATTGCTGGATGGCTGTATCAGAAATGAAAGCTAGACATTAAGCTGTGGCCCCACTTATTAGCAGGAAAGGGAGTATCTTTTGAGGTTGTAAAGATTATTGGTTCTGAAGGCCAGGCTATTTGGTTTTTGAGGGTTTTTTTTTTGCCTTAATTAGATGCTATATACATCTGTAGAATATCATGAAAATCCCAATATTATTAAAAATTTCAATATCTACATGATTTGTAAAGAAATCATAGTCCAATTAGAAATCCTAGAACTCTGGCTACTCATAGTTTATATGTCTTGTCATTTCTACTATGTGTGTGTGTGTTCATGAGCCTATGTGCTTGTGTACTGAGGCCAGAAGAGGATGTCCAATATCCTGCTCTATTGCTTTCTACCTTATTTAGTGTTAGTTTTTGAGATAGGGTCTCTCACTGAACTTAGAACTGACTGCTTCAGCTAGACCAGACAGCTCTAGAAATCTGGCTGGAACTGCCCAGCCCTAGCCCTGGGTTACAGGTATGTGGTCATATTGGGCCTTTTACCTAGGTGTTGGGGATCTGAACTTGAGTGAATCCTCAGGCTTGTGCAGCCAGCCCTCCTGCCGCACACCAGCTCCTCAGCCCAGATACTACCATTTTCCAAATACTCACAGACATCTATTCTGCTGATGTGGAAAAAAAAAAAACTTCGTATGACTCCTGTTTTTCTCTTACTTTGCAAAAAGGAGGCCTGCAGCTCTGTCTCACATGCACTGGTTTCTCTTTGAGACGATGCTATCTTATGGCCCTGGAGAGCCCTTGACTGGAATACTTTAGTTCGATCTGCTGTAAAAACATAAGATCCCTTTTTAACGGGTGAAATGGGGCAAGTATTTTAGTTGATCTTCTCTTCAGTCTGTTTTCTCCCTGCCTTTATTCCTAAATGACCCAGGAAATTAAAAATGGACCTGTAAGCCACTTAACCTAATGATATTGCTCATGTCTAATGGAGGGACAGCTTCTCTGTATGCATGTGTTCTAGATACATTTATGAATAGAACTTAGTGCGGATCCACGTCTGCTCTGAGTATCATGTAATCTGTGTACATCCAGGATTAGCTTTAAAACCCTTATTCCCAGAAACCTAAGGTAAGAACTGTTGAAGAGATATGGGGCATACATGATTTGTCCTTTGACCTAGATAGCAACCATAAAAACTGGATAATTAAAAATTGACTTTGTTTTTAAGAGAGCACGGTCTTTCTTGATGAAGGCCCTTGCTGGCTTGTGTTATCAGTCTATCCATTTCTTTAAAGTAACATAAATGGCTAAGGGGACCACTTTAAAACCAAACAATGTATCCCATTTCTATAATTATGATTAGCGCAAGTGCTTTCCTCTAAAAATAGTGGTTTCGGCTTCGTGTCATTTTGTTTGCCAGGGGATATTTCACACTGTATGTGATTGTCCTACCTTGGTGTGAGATGGTGCTCTTGACAGGGATAGAGTGGTAGAAATTCTACAACACGTAGAACCCATCATCAAAGTCAGTAGTGCTCAGTTTAAGAAGCCTTTGTTTAAGCAATAAGAACAAAGTAGACATAGCAAACTCTGTTGATTTTGATGGGGTTAACATTTTATTGATATCTAAAAATAACCTTGACTGTGACTCTCAGGCCTTTTGTATCTTTGTTAATTATGGCCACAGGTGATATCTTTAAGAATATGGGTTTGATTGCTTAATCTTATTTTTGTTTTTATTTATTTAGAAACAGAACTGACTTGGGTGTAGACTTCCTCACCTATTGCCTATGGATATATCTATAGCTATAGGCTTCTCCCAGTAGATTGGAGGCCATGACATCCCTGTACTAGTAGTTTTAGAAGAGTGTTGCTTGGTATCTCTTAGGAAGTATTTGTTATTTTGGTTTGTTCTGCTGTGGGATAGATTAAAATGTAGCCATAGAAGTCACAGGTAAAATTATTTAGTGACTTCTTGACATTCTTTTCACATAGCTCTAAGCACCTCTCATGGTGTTGGTAGAAATGAACCTGATATGTAGATTCACTGCTAATGTTAGAGGTATTGACTGAACTGACTGGATTCATTAAAATGTTTTTCAGTTACAGACCTAATAGTAATTTTGATGTAATGTCGTAAACGAATGCAGACAGATTGTAAATATATATATATATATATATATATATATATATATATATATATATCTTTAATGTAGAAATAGACTTACAGAACCACCGTTCCTGCGGAGACCAGGAAAGCAGAAGCGACAGCTGGGAGCATGCTCGCCAAATTTATAGGCAGACATTAGCCCGAGGCGAACACGCCCCCCAAGGGGCGGGACTTATCCCTACAATTTTGAAAATCGCATAATGGCACCTACTTGGTCTAATATGTCCCACGGTTTCCCTACTATACTTTGATCTTTGATAAAATTGAATTTATTTGAATCCTAGAACCATTTCTGAGTTTCACAAGTGTAGCAAAATAGCAGAAGAAAGCTAGACAGTCATGATTGCAGAAACATGTCCTGTAATTGGTATGATAAACAAGGACTCTTCAGCCTATGGAATGAAGCTATGAACAGAAGTCAGGCAGACTATGGAAGACTCGTAGAGAAACAAAACACAGTATCTGTGACAACAGAAGGCCGAGCAAAGAAAGTCACGGATTTGAAAAGTGGAAGATACATTTAGCAAGAGTGAGATGGCCATTATATAAGTAATAGTCTATGTAATTTTTTTTGGAATATTGACAAAGCAGGAACAGTTAAATTCCAGAATCTAGAGAGTCTTCTAAATTGTAGTCTGTATTTATTTCCTCTGGTAGTTGTAACAGACTACCACTGATCAAGATTACAGCTTGAAATAACTAAAAACACTCATGTTGCATGACTTTTCTTGGAGAGATATAAAGAAATGCAATTCATTAAATAGAACAAAACTCTATTCAATTCCATTTTGGTGAAGCTATGAGTTTGCTGGGGCTACTTCAGGAACAAGAAAAACTTTCGAACAGATAATATCAAAGCCCCAGGGTGATGTAAGGTTGTCAAACAACCGGGAAATTCAACCCCAGTTAATTGTTTGCTTCTTTACCTCCTAGAATCTCAGAAGGCAATGGTCCTTAAAAGAATTCTGTGATGGTCTTCTAGGGCTTTTGTGAGTCTCATGGTTCTAGTGGCCCTCCATATCATCACACAGTCTCAGCTTCAAGATGGCAAGGGTCATGTCAAAACTAGAGGAAACAACTCACCCTCATTCACTTTCTTAGTATTCTAGGAGTCAGAAACTGAAGGTCAAAATCAAGGTACCTAAAGGGTACCATTCCACCAAGCGGCTTTCAGAAAGAATATGTTCCCTGCCTCTTTTGAGTCTGTTGGCTGCCATCATTCCTCCCCTCTTAATGAAATCTTTGTGATCTTCAAGGCTAGCGTCTTCAAATCTCTTTCTGGCCTGATGTCTTTTTGCTGTTCACAGTGTATGTGAAAGGCACCTCTACCGGCATGTTATTAAGGTTTATGAGATGCCTTTTGGGGCCCTCCTGAATTTACAACCAGGATCATTTCCTCATATCAGGATCTTTAATCTAATCATATCTGCCTAGATGTAGCAGGAGGCTGCTCATTCACGTTTTCCAAATCAGGTTCAATGTATTAAGATTCACCTGTGACCCACTGAGGGCTGTCCTAGTTGCCTGTGTCTCAGGCACTTCCTGCATTAGGACACTGTGATTCAGAGAGTGGTTCTTCTTTGATTTGCTTCACTGCCCCTTGAGTCTTGGTTTTCTCATTTATGAAATGAACCAACAAATAGGCCATAAGAATTTTATGAAGGCCATTTCAGTTAGTCCTATTGAAACACTTAGAGACTGACCGGTGTATAATGAACTCCAGAGAGACTCAGTCGTCATTCCTTTTTATGCTATTCATGATGGTGTTACAGTGATCGCAGAGAAAGGCGCTAGGTGAGAAAAAAAACTAAACTTTTGCTGGGTGGCCTATGTCATGCTGCTCACGCATTTCTTTATTGATAATTTATTTTATGTCTTTACAGTACAGCTAATTGAGATCATAGAAGTAAAGCAGCAAACTGGTCTAAACAAAGCATTTAATATACTTGGGGAGTTCATTTCACTTTGTCTCAGTGAAACATACTAACTGAATCCCAGAATCCAGTAGGTAACTCCGAAACTAAGCTTTTCAACATCTTGTTAACAATAAATTGACTTTGAACCCATCTGCCTACACCACCTGAGCCTGTCTGCCTGCTTGGACTCCCCACAGGGCAGGGAACCAGGTCTGCTCTTTGGTCTGATGAGAGAGGGGGAGTTGATTGGGGAAGGGGGAGGGATATGGGAGGCGGTGGCGAGAAAGAGACAGAAATCTTTAATAAATAAATTAATTAAAAAAATAAAAAAAAACAATAAATGGACTTAAGAGCGGCAGAGATAAACTGGTCACTCAGAGAAGAAATTGCACTGCACTCTAGAAGCGTTTGGTCTTCTTTATCAACATTTTAGACCTACAGATAAAACCTCAAGGTTTTAGTTTATAACAGAAGTCCTTTTTGATTTAATTGAGAGCCCAGCTTCATGCAAGTGTATGTTAGCCATTCTCCCATCCAGATTTTTTGTATTTATCTCTAAGAGAGTACATTGCCCTCTCTTCTCTTCACTAATGTAAAATAAGCACAATTAATTTGCTAATCAAAAAACAACAAAACCTTTTTAGCTTCAAATTCTACTCTGTTCCTTTTGAAGGAATAGTATGCTATGCATCTAATGTACATGTCAGGTTGCTTAGAACATGGTGCGATGGGCTCCACTATACACACACTAATGGGCAGATTATGCAATTTCTTTAGAGAGTTGTATCAGTCTAATGACAGTCATTTATGGGTCACACTAAAAACAACCTTGTCATTTCCATTACCAAATGATAAAATTTAATGAAACAAAATTTCAAATGACAATGTCAAGGGCACACCAATGGAAATAATAATCCATTTTCTCTTTGCATTTCATAAGAAAAGAATCACATAGCTCTAATGTAACACAAATCTGTAGATCTTCTGCCCTTTGGCATAGTACTAGGCTTAAATAATAAGTAGTTACTGTTTTATAGGTTAAATATAGACTGAAAGTGGCAATTCTTTATGGTACAGACAGTGTGGAAAAGGAGATCAGTTTTCCAGAATTATCAAATGGAAGCCGCTAGATGAAACTTTCAACAATATAGGGAGAGTTTCACAATTTCCAGTTGCTTATGTTCTTCCCAATAAATATCAACCGAGTCTTGGCTCCCATTCTTCACTTTAATGTCAATGGTTATGGGAACAAACTTTATTAAGAGAAGGGGAAATGAAGAAAAGAAATTCATAGCAGGAAAAGCCAGGTAAACAGAAAACAATAAAAACTACAAATTGTTACAAACTTCTTAATCATTTCTTTTTGACAGTGTTTATCTCTTTAAGTGTTTATCTTCATACCCATTTTTATTTCCTCTTTATGGGTTTCATAAAGTTGGAGATCACTCAATGTTTAGTTTTCTGGTGTCTGATCACAGAGAGCAGATTGTCCTGGCACTTTTATATACTGTAGGAAAAGAAAGCAATTTTCATATACTGAATTTATTATTGGAGTATGTTTTCAATATAGCAATGCATGACTACAAAATTTAATGGACATGCATATGCAAGTGTATGATGAAAGAATAATATCAGGTAAATCTTGATACCTTCTTTTGGAGAAAATTCAGAGAAGCAAATAGATGCTTGCACACACACACACAGAGAGACACACACACCTCCTCCTCTTTCATCCTCCACACATCTCCTTGTCATCAATGATACAGGGTAGGAGCATTGCATTTTTTTCCAGAAAGTTCTCTAAAACACCCATTTATCATATGGGAGATGAGGATCTTCATTATAAGCAATTGAGAAAATGCTAAACCTCCAGGGGAAAGAGATCCACAGATCTCTCTGTGGGACATGTGATGACCCAGAGAGGAAACTGACTTTAAAAAAAGTCGGCATAGAGACCCATTATCATAGATTTCACTAAAAGGTTTTATATTCTTATAATTTATGTTTTTTGTTAAATGTATTTATTTTTAAAGCAAACTTTTCTCATTTTACATACCTATCCCACTCCTACTCCCACTTCCTCCCCTGCTCCTGCTCCCCCTACCTTCCTCTCACCCCTACCATATCCACTCCTCAGAGAGGGTAGAGCTTTTCATGGGCAGTAACAAAATCTGAGACATCACTTTGAGGTGAAACCATGGCCCTTCCTTCTATATTTAGGCTGAACAAGGTATCTCTCCAAAAAGAACGGGCTCCAAAAAGCCAGTTCAAGCAGTAGGGTTAAATCCTGGTACCACCGCCAGTGGCTGCAAAGACTGTTCCAACCACACATCTGTCACCCACATTCAGAGGGCCTAGCTTGGTCCTATGAAGATTCCTTCGCTGTCAGTCCAAAGTCAGTGAGCTCTCACTAGCTCAGGTCAGCTGTTTCTGTGGGTATCACCATCATGGTCTTGACGCTTGTTCATATTATCACTCCTCCCTCTCTAGTACTGGTCTCCAGAAGCTTAGCCGTGGATCTCTGCATCTGTTCTCATCAGTTGCTAGATGAAGGTTCTATGATGACAAATAAGGTAGTCATCAATCTGATTACAGGGGAAGGTCAGTTCAGGCACACTATAGCTTAGGGTCTTAACTGGGGTCATCCTTGTGGATTCCTGGGAATTTACCTGGTACCAGGTTTCAGGCTAGCCCCATAATGGCTCCCACAATCAAGATATCTTTGTTCTTGCTCTCTCTCTCTCTCTGTGTCCTTCTTCCATCTTGACCATCCCATTCCCTCATGTTCTTTTATTCCCTTTCCGTCTCTCCCCATCCCCCACCCCGGCTCCCAATATTTTCAGGAGATTTTGTCTATTCCCTCTTCCCTGGGGAATCCATGTATGTGTCTCTTAGGGTTCTCCTTGTTCCCAACTTCTCTAGGGTCATGAACTATAGGATGGTTATCACTTTGTTTTCTATCTATTATCCACTTATGATTTATGTTTTTGTGGTAAGTTGCATCATTTTTCTCCCACCAATGAGATTTTTCCAATTGAAAACTCTACATTATATATCATATTGACTTATGCAGATTATGAAGCGTATTGACAAGCTGTGTGAATTCTTACTAATTGCATTTCTTCGATCTAAGGATTCTCACAACCTGGGGAGTGATCTCCTTCCTATTATACCTCCTGATATATTCCATGCTGGAGTGTATGGTAATAAGCAAACTGAGATCTTCTCATGCTCTAAAGAGCAATATGACCCTGTTCCAGTGTGACCACTGCATCATTACAAATGGGTGGATTAGTGAGGAAATGACTGTGGCTCAGAAATTTGGGGAGAATTGATGTGGGAGTTCCCTCTGTGTGCTGCGATTACCATTAATGAATAAAGAAACTGCTTTGGACCTATAACAAGGCAGAGCATAGGTAGGAAGGGAAAGCAAGCCTGAATGCTAAGAAAAGAAAGGCGGAGTCAGAGAGAGAAGCAAAAAGGGCAGAGTCAGAGAGAGAAGCGATGGACCCACCAGGGGCAGATGCTGGTAACTTTAGCCAGTAAGCCACAGTCTTGTGGCGATACACAGATTAATATAAATGGGTTAAATTAATATGTAAGAGTTAGCTAATAAGAAGCTAGAGCTAATCGGCCAAGAATTCATTTAATTTATACAGTTTCTGTGTGATTATTTCGGGTCTAAGCTAGCCTGGTGGCCGGGAACCAACAGGCAGCAGCTCCTTTCAATAGATAATGATATGTCTTTATTTTTGTATATACATTTTTAATAGCAGCTTTCACCATAGTATAAAGGGACTCAGGTGGAAGATTTGGCTTCAGCCCAGAAATGATGGAAAGGAATTTATACTTTTCATTTGTTTCTTAGCAGTTTGACATATGATTTTCGAAGAGAAAACAGTATACAGTAGAGAGTAAATAAATTAGTCAGATAAGTTTATATTGTGTCTTCTGTGGTTGAAACTGTAGGTATTTGAAGGTATATAAAACTTCTTCATAGTCACAGAGGAATTGAGGAGGTTGATAAAGGTAGAAGAAGTGAAATGAAATTGGTCCTTAGTATACATTTATTCCAAGTGACGTTTCCTATATTGCTCTTGAATATTGTTTATGTTTTAATTTTTCTTTTATTTATTTATTTATTTATTTAAGATTTCTGCCTCCTCCCCGACACTGCCTCCCATTTCCCCCCCTCAATCAAGTCCCCCTCCCTCATCAGCCTGAAGAGCAATCAGGGTTCCCTGCCCTGTGGGAAGTTCAAGGACAACCCACCTCCATCCAGGTCTAGTAAGGTGAGCATCTAAACTGCCTAGGCTCCCACTAATAATTTTTAATCTCGAGGGCTAGAGACATGGCTCAGTGGAGAAAAGCACTGCCTGTTCTTCCAAAGGTCCTGAGTTCAGTTTCCAGCAACCACATGGTGGCTCACAACCATCTGTAATGAGATCCTGTGCCCTCTTCAGGCCTGCAGGCAGACACAATACTGTATACATAATAAATAAATAAATCTTTAAAATATATTTTTTTAATCTCAGATGGACATCATTGTAATGCTTTAATTTTAATACTTTGGATATTAATTTGTGAATTCAAGGCCAGTCCTGTCTACATAGTTATTCCAGAGCAGTCAGAGCTATACAGTGAGACCTTGTCTTGAGGAAAACAAAATGAAATTTAATCTCAGTATTTAGCTATTTTCTATTAGTAATTTAAACCAAATATGAAACAAGAATGTTCTCTATGTACAGATATCACATTTTCTATTTTTTACGTATAATTCTATAGTTTCAGTTTCTAAATCTTTTTGGAACACATGATGAGAAACATCCTCAGTGTCCCTCAATTCTATTGCTTATGCTCTGTAAGAATGGTCTGGCATGAAAGGATCAATGTAATTACCATCACACATGATATAGCAGGAAAAATAGTATGAACAGAAGTATAGGGCGAACAGCATGGAAGTAAAGAATTAGCTTGATGGTATACCATGGCTAATATTTAAATGCTAAGACTGATTGAACTTATGCTTAGTCATTTCTGATAGATTGAAGACAGGGAAGAATTAACCCAGGTCCCAGTACTTGTCTGCTAACTATCAGGATTCATTAAAACAAAGACTGAAACAAATTTTAGTTCACTTTTCCATGGAAGATTTCTATATATTCAAAGTAGGTTATAGTCTTAAATAAGTTGTCTTCTAAGCCCTCCAAATATTTATAGTATATCAGTTCCTTGAATAGTGATCTATAAAAAATTATACACATAAATATATAAAGAAACCACCACTTTACACTTGTTTCCTTACCAAATATCACATGAGTGAAATTCATTTCATATTCATTAGTCCATTCTTTATTCTTACTCCATAAACATTAGCTAATTCTTTTATTTTAACCCTTTGTATGCTGCAATGCTTGTATGCTACCTGAAACACTGTATTCCCTTTTTTAGTTTACAAGTCTGTCTCCTCCTACTGGATCCTAAATATTTTTTAAGACAAGGAATAATCTTTAATAGTTCCAATAAATACCACTTATCAGTGAATGACTATGTACATGATGTGTGGTGGTTCATGCTTGTGGTAACTCTGAACTGGTTTCATAATATAAACACATACTCTTTAATTTTCTCCCGCTTCTTTTTCTTTTCTGTTTTCTTTCTTCTTCTTTTTTAACACTCCATATTTATAAAGATTTATTTATTTACTATGTATATACTAGGTTCAGCCTGCATGTGTGTCTGCATGCCAGAAGAGAGTACCAGATCTCATTACAGATGGTTGTGAGCCACCATGTGGTTGTTAGGAATTGAACTCAGGACCTCTGGAAGAGCACCCAGTGTTCTTAACTGCTGAGCCATCTCTCCACCCCCAATATTCCATATTCTTACAGTGGTCCTGCATCTAGGAAAGAAAAATATATCGCCGACAGAACTCTTATTTCCTATCTTTTTACTGAGGTAACTTATAGTTTTCACATGTCTCTGGTTTTTTGATGCTTAACAACTGTCACAATTGAATAATTCAAATGTTGTCTGTTATTGCCCCCCCCCATTCCTGTCTGTCCTTATATTGAGTGAAATCCATCTGGACTACCTGTCTACCTTGCCTCACCACCATTCCCTAGTTCTTCCAATTAACCTCTCCTAGAATGACCATTCTGTCACACAAGATGGTCTTTGTAGCCAATTTATTATCTACAATTTGAGAGAATGCTGAGAACTGAATCCACAGCTTTGGGCTTGCACTTTCTCACCGAAACACATCATGTCATGACTTTTGAGACCCCTGTATAGGGAACTCGCTCTGGTGAAGAATTGAAGCAGTAGCCAGTACGCAAATCATTGACAAGCATTGAATGTTGTTGAGGTTTCAATTTGGAAAGCATACTGTTCATTATAACATCTCCTTTTTGAAGTCTTTCTCTTCTCCTTGGGTCCAAGCAATTTAAGACAAGAGGTGTCCTATACAGTAGGAAGTATTTGGCCAGCTTTTCTTTCTCGTTAGCATCTTGGATGATGGAGAGGAGGTTAAGTGCCAAATAATGTCAAGATACATGCCTTGGAGGACGTCACACTTGATTGTGATTTAGAGCGGCATAGGACAGAGATTCAGGCTGGTTATGTCGTTCCTCAGGAATGGTGCCCATGCCTAGTATTTTCAGCGACAGATAATCGTTCTTTTTCACTGCTTTATCAAAAGTTTTCATCAGGTTAGCAGGAACAGGTTGGTAGTTCAAAGCAATGTCATTTCAAACTTGCTGCAAGCAGCTCTTCCATCTCTTTCCTCCTCTTGCTCTCCTTCTCTCTCCTCTTCCTCTGCTTCTCTCTCCTCTTCCTCCGCTTCTCTCTCCTCTTCCTCCTCTTTTCTCTCTTCTTCCCCATCCCTCTCATTCCACATCAATCCCCTCTTTCCTTTTTTCCTTCACCCTTGTTGGTGAAAATTTATTCAGAAGAAGTAAATTTAAGAAAGTCTGAACAAACATCATTTTCTTTTGACTAGTTCCTTGTAAAATACAACATGACATCTATCAACACTGAATATGTATGAGGAAGCAACAGCTCCACTTACAAGAGAAAAATAAAGCTAGAGGTCTGTTTATGGTTACATGGGCTTCATGATCCCAGAAATCTCAAATATATTATATATATATATATATACATATATACATACATATACATATAAGTATGTATGTGTATATACATATAAGCACATATAATATGTAATTTATTGGAATGACTTACAGACTGCAATCCAACTAATCCAACAATGGCTAGCTGTGAATGAAAAGTTCAAGAATCTAGTAGCTAGCTGTTCAGTCTCGTGTGACAGGGTGTCTCAGCTGGTCTGTGTATGCTGGAATTTCAAAGAAGAATAGGCTCCAAGCCGGGTGGTAGTGGTGCACGCCTTTAATCCCAGCACTCGGGAGGCAGAGGCAGGTGGATCTCTGTGAGTTTGAGACCAGCCTGGTCTACAAGAGCTAGTTCCAGGACAGGCTCCAAAACCACAGAGAAACCCTGTCTCAAAAAACCAAAAAAAAAAAAAAAAAAAAAAAAAAAGAATAGGCTCCAATGCCAGTGAATGTGCTGGCCAGGAGAGGGTAAGCAGGTGAAGAGCGACCCCTTCCTTCTTCCATTGTTTTATATAGGCTTCCAGCAGAAAAAGTGGTCCAGATTAAAGGTGTGTTCTCTCTCCTCAAGATCTGGATTAAAGACCTGTGTCACCCAGCCTCAAGATCCAAATCAAAGGCATGTTGTCTTCCTGTCTCAGGTCCAGATCAAGATCTGGAGGTCTACTCTCCATTTCTGGATTGTCGTTCATTTCAGATATTTCAGTTAACCACCAAGTTAGCCCTCCCAAGTCTGCAAAGCCAGATAATGAGGAAGCTGAGACAAGAGGGCCACAGGGTCTAGGTCTGCTTGGGTTACAAAGTAAATTCTACTCTGGACAGCCTAGAGAGACCCAGTGTCAAGATAAAAAGCAGAGAGAGGATTGAGCATATAGTTCATAACAAAAGCATGACTGGCACGTGGCACATGCATAGATTCAATATCCAGTAAAAATTTTTAAAAAATTACAAATCAACAGCAAAAAAAAAAAGACAAATAAGGAAGTTGCAATTCAAAATTTCCAGGAAGCAGCACATATGCTTCCTCTGAGACTCTTAGGTTAGTGAAGCTTTTA
Source organism: Microtus oregoni (assembly GCF_018167655.1). Taxonomy (NCBI): domain Eukaryota; kingdom Metazoa; phylum Chordata; class Mammalia; order Rodentia; family Cricetidae; genus Microtus; species Microtus oregoni. The sequence goes on from NW_024543210.1 coordinate 21,298,618, forward strand.
TTACTAATGCAAAAATCTTAACGTATATTGGTTTCTTTCAGGAATGAAGATTTATTAGGATCTTTAAAATGATAGAGAGTCCCCCGGGAAAGTAAAATGTCTGTTCAGGAATTTGTTTATACATCTATTTGAGAAGTAATCATTTAGCTAAGTGGTTGTATCTTGATAAAAGACTCCTAGCCTCCATCTAAAGAACAAGTCCAGCTTCAAACTAAATTTGCATTTCATGCCTTAGATTTTTGTCCTTGTATGTCACACTAATCCTTTCCTGTCTCCAGCCTCTTAGAAGAGCACAAATATTCATTTAATCTGATAAAAACAGAGCCTTTAAAATTGAAATGGAAGTAAAAAAAATCATTTAGGAATATCATATTCTGCCATTAGCCCAGTTGCATGATTTTATGCATGTGTGGTACAGTAATTCATTCTAAACTATTATCTTAATAGCACCCTAGGTTTAAGTGAGTTTTGAGAAATTATCTTTTTAACCTTCCTCCCTATATCAAGAACCAGTCCATGGGTAACATTTTCATAATTTCTCTTGGTAATAGGTCTCATTTATAATCATCTTCATTGCAGATATTCATCCCCACACCAAACATGAATTATTTCCCCATGATACAATTAATTCTTTTAGCTTCCCCATCTCTGCTGAAGTTGAGAGAGAACCATCTGGTTTTTCCCTTTGTATTAATGTCTACTGATTGGAAGGGGAGTTGTGGCATGTCTCACTCTCAGAACAAGTCCTTCCACTGCCTCTAGAGTGGCAAGAGCCATCATGTCTCTCCAAATGTTTCTCATGCTATGTGCCCATGTACTGGATCATGAATAAGGTGATGATATAAAGTGATTCCTTTAAGAGCTTCTGTAAACCCATTTACAAAGAATGACCTATTTTATTTCAAAGCTGAATATCATCTACTGGTGTCCAACAAGCTGTGGAATGAAATAAAGGGCAAGGGAAAGTTGATCCAAAGGTGATGAACTGGTTCTGGCCGTTTGCCTTGGTTTCTCTTGGTCCACTGTAATGGGTCAGGGAAGTTGGCGAAATGAAATGATTGAGTCACACTCACAGAAATGGGTGAGTCGGAACTGTTTATTCTGAGAGCTCTCTGTCCTGGAGTGTGCCATGTGTGTCATGATAGGACTGTATTCCACTCTGTTCCTTTGGGATCTCTTGGTTCACTAGGTCCCCAAGTTAGGTTATTTCCAGAGGTAAATAATTCTCAAAAGCAAACACTCAGAGCCAGCCTCATGGCACTTGGAGATGTTTGGAGAGTGGGCCATTAATTCTAATACAGACCAGGTCAGGGGCAACTGAACATTCTTGACTCTGAACAGCTGTTTAGTGGTCTCTGTGAATTGAGGTGGTGGCTGCCATCCAGGTTCTGGACAGCTGTCTTTCTCAAGAGAGGTATCCCCACAATTGGCATTAATTGATTTTCTTGTGGCAGCTTCCACAGATAATTCATTGAACCTTTCCTTTTTTCTACTTCCCACCATGTTAGTTTTATATGTGTCTAATTGGTCACCTGTGCTTCTATGAGTAAGAAGGTGTGGCGCCAGAGGTTAACCTTGGGGATTGTTCCTCAGGGACCACCCACCTTGTTTCCTTGTTTTTTTGAGACAGGATCTCTCACTGGGACCTAGGTTCACCCACTAGGCTGGACTGTGTTTGGGTCTGAAGGATCCACTTGTCTTCAACGGCCCAGCACTGGGGTTACAGTGTATGCTGGCTTTTATGTGGGTGCTAGGAACCCAACAAAGGTCCTCATGCTTACACAGGAAGTACTTTACCACTACCTTGTCTTGTGTTTGTGTGTTTGTCAACCTGACACAAACCAGGGTTCATTGGGAAGAGGAACCCCAATTAAGAAAATACTTCAATCAGCTTGGCCTGTATACAGTCTGTAGGGCCTTTTCTTGAGAGATGATGGGAGCAAGTCCGCTGTCCCCTAGGGCAAGTGTGAACATGCTATCCCTAGGGCAGTTGGGCATGCTATCCCTAGGGCAGTTGGGCATGCTATCCCTAGGGCAAGTCTGTTGTGGACATGCTATCCCTAGAGCAGGTGGTATTGGGTTGTATAAGAAAGTAAGCGAGTCATGGAAAGCAAGCCTCCATGACTTCTGCTTTCATTCCAGCCTCCAGGTTCCCGCCCTGAATTCCTGCCTTGACATCTCGTCTCTCAGTGATGAACTATTACTTAAAAGTTTAAAATGAAATAAACCCTTTCCTCCCATGTTTTAGGTCCTGGTGTTATTAGCTACCTCAGATACATACTGAGCCATTGCTTCCTCAAATTCCATTACTGCTACTTTTACCTCCCCTTCCCTCCTCCTTGTTCTGTTTTTTTCTTTTTCTTTGTCTTTTCTTCTGCTTGAGGTAGGTGGCCTTTCTAAAGGAGCAGCCTCAGTTCCTGAGGGAAGAATGCATTCACACCTCCCATGTGCCAGCGCTTGCCAAGGATCTAGGGAAGGGCTGTAGTGAAGGCATTTCTCACCGCCCACAGTGCCTGCGTGCCCTACCTCAGCGCTGAGTTGCTTTGTTTAAGGAGCGTCAGAGTTGACTGCAGGGTTGTGCATTTTATCCATTGACCTGCACACTTCGTCACGGGAAGGCAGGGAACATGGCTGTGTTTGCAGAAGGGGTGGACCCGCGGGGAATTCATAGGGAATCGGTACTTGTGGTAGACACCTTGCATCACACTCCTGTGTCTGGCACAAACAGAACCAGAGACAAGAAGCTGTGCATTCTGTGATTCCATTTCCTGATTAGAGCACATCATTTAACGAAGTAGGTCACAAAGCACCATTTGTAAGGCCTTAGCCAGCACCTTTGTCCTTCCTGTGATTTTTTTGGATTGATAACTGTTGCATTTATTCTACAGATTTTTTTAGTCAAGATAAAACCCTATGTTTATTATGCATTTGACAAATCACGTGAGTGAGGACGACTATAATGTTTCAAACCAAGGCGGCTTGTATGCCAGTGGCATGAAATACCATTGTGACAACATCCTTTGGGCTTTTGCTTCCCTTTATAGGTGAGAGTGGAGGAAAGAGTGTGGCAGCTGTCACATTCCAAATTATCAAGTGGGCTGTCAGGTCACACAACTTCGTTTTGTTAATCTCAGTTGAAAAGCCAAAAGCAAGCACAGTAAGGAAAGATTCATCATGTATTACTCTTTTCCACCAAAGAGAGTCAAAGGCGGGATCTGATGCCTTCTTACTATGAGAAGAGGGGGGCATTTTAAATGATTTTGTAGTAGTTCTGTACTCAGTAAAAAAATGTCTAGCATGTTTTTCCCTGGACTGTGTCTTTGGGGAGGAAAACCAGTGTGAAAAATTGTATGGGGAAATTCAACCACCATGTGCCCTGCTGGTTTGCATGGACTTCATTCGCATGTTGACTGATTAGGACAATTTCGTGACCAGAGGATATCCAAACCCTTTCAGATAGGAAATCTGAACCAAGGGGTTGAGTTGGGACAATATCACACAGATATTCATTGCTATTTAGAAGATAAAATTCCTAGTGAACCAACTTCACTAGAGTCATGACCTGACCAGGAACAAGAGAACTGCTGAGAAGAACAGTGAGGTTTAGGGTTCAGAGAGATATCCCACACCACTGGACTCTCCAAGCATGCTGACCCACTTTCTCTCATCATGCCGGGGAAAACCATATGCTATGCCTCATCATGATGCTTCTGTGACTTAGAGAGTATAAGATCACTTGAAGATCAAAAATGATAACTACCAAATAGTTCCAACAAGCAACTGGGAACCACATGTAGAAAGAGACCTCGTTTCGGAGGGTTGTAATTTCTTCTGAGGTGTTGGACAGATGGGAGGAGATGCTCAATTTTATGATTCCTTTACTCAGAAAAAAAATCAATAGAAATCTGACAAATGGTTTTCTCAGGTTGGTTATGGGCTACTCATTTTCCTACATTTTCAATTTCCACTCCAACATTTCTGATCTTAAAAAAAAAAAAAGGAAAGGAAAAAATGTGAACAAACAGCAGCCAGTGGCTATAATTCTGATCTGTACCTGCTTGTATTCTGCACTTTGCATTTGAAAAGGAAGCATTTTCTGACTTCCCACTAATCTTTCTCCTTGAGAGGCCATTTCCAATCACGCCTCAGATCTTGAGAGTGGATGACAAGGACGAGGAGCATCAGCTTACATTTCTAGGTCTCAGAAGAACTCTGTGGAGCCTTGAGGCTTTCAGGGTTAGGCAGTGAGTAGAAGCTTTGTTTCTGGGGACCACACCTCCTGTCCTTGCTGGCAGTGACTTCATCAGGTATTGAAGTATTCTCATCTATACTAGTTGAGATACCACAGTCACCTCCATCTCTGTGTCCTTTCCTACTTCCCATAAAGGCTTTTAGAAGCTTGGAATCAAGAACGGAACACAAATACTGGATAAGGGAATGATAGACTTTTGTGTGCTGGTACTGGAAGGACAGATGGTCTGTTGTTTGTGTTAATTTTTCAAACATCTGGGTTCTCCTCTAAACACTTAGTCCACGGGGTATATACCCAAACCTCACATCTGATGATTAATAGAAAAAAAAAAGAGCCAAAGTTATGTAGCATGGAACCTTTGTCTTTGAGGAGGGCCATGCAAAAGTTACCTCACTATAGAATTGCAGGGCCCCTCTGCACTCTGATATGTCGTATGTGAATGGCGCCCCCTAGTGTGAAGCAAGCTGAACCCTCTGCCTGCCCTCGGTATTCATTCATTCAGAACATCCTCACTGAGCTGAACAAATGCCAACCAGGATTCTTAAGTGCCGGGGAGATGGCAAAGCCCAGCGAGAGCTGTGGGTCACACAGATCTTACCCTCTCTTTTGACTCGATTTCAAAAGTGCCTTGCCAACTGAACAAAATACACCCATATGCAGATTTTCACCCGTGCTCTCTACAAAGAATGACTCTGCTATGTCTAGGCTTTTAAGTGCCGTATGGAGGGGCAAAGCAGTAAGAGCAGCAGACTGACCCCCTGATTGCACCCACTGTTTATCTCGTGCTCAGTGGGGCCGCTGTGCACACAGAAAACTCAACTAATCAACTTTCAATTACGGTTTTATGACCCCCCCCCCCCCAGTGTCTATAATTGCCACTACTTCTATCAGGGAGAAGTATTCCCAGAGATGATCTCTTAGGCAAGAGAGGAAGGAAAAGTAGGAGGAGGTGGGGTTGATGAGCTGCTGCCACACTGGACCTGTTGAAATAACTGTCATGAAGATTAAAGAGCAAAGAAGTCGCTGAGGGCCAGGAGGCACGTGGCACCGATTCTCGATTTGTCCCTAACCACCTATAGACTTAATTATTTATTTTTGCCAAGCCAAAAAAAAAAAAAAAACCCAAAATATTTCCTAAGTTTTCAGGCCCCTTAGGAGACTCTCATAAATAATCGATTTCTCAACTTTGTGGCATCAAAATGGCAATGAATGGAAAGTTTGTTTTATCAGTGTTGAAGGAAGATGGCACTCAAAGATTTGGTCACTCGGTTTCTTCTTTGCCTGGAAGGTTATTATTGTTGTTATGAAATGAAGCTTCAGTAAAACCAAAAATAACACTGGTACTGAGTTTGGGAATAGGTTTTAAAGAAATATTGTGGTGGTCTCAAACAGTTTACAACTTTTCCAACTTAGATAAGTTTTCTTCAATAAGATCATTACATATATATATATATATATATATATATATATATATATACATATATTCATAAGAGCCAGGACCCAAATTTGGTGAAAAAAAAAGTGTCATGGTATAAAGCTCACATAGGAACATTAATATCGTTTTAAAAATTTTATATGGGTAAAACCCATCTATGTTCACTCTTCCCCTTTTCTACCTGTCTGCCAGGAGTCTTTATTGCCAAAGCTACTGATAGGTTAATAAAAATGGTAGTCAGAGGAAAGTGTTAACATATTAATCTACAAATTACTTTCTTTCAAGTTTGGAAGCATTTCCTGAAAGCTGTCAAAGGTGATTTCTTTTCCTTTCTCTCCCTTTAAATCACAAAGCAAAATCCCACTGTCTTTTCCCCCACCCCTTCTTAAAAAAAAAAAAAAAAGTTGTGGAGTTTTGCTTTTCTGTTCACTGTGCTCCTGGCCAAAGTAAAGCCCTCTTTCTCGATGACGTCAAGATCTTTAGCAAGATTAGGCTTTCCTTTCTCTATTGCAGCAATTAGCCAGGGAATGTATAAAAGGCTTCGGGAGACTCACTGGGCTGCAGAGAGAGGCACTCTGCTACGCAGGCAGAAGATAGCAAAGAGGAAAAGCCAGAGGGAGGGGGCAGAGGACTCAGCCGCTCCTGGAGAACCTGGAGAAAGAACAGACAGAGGCAGGCTGGGAGGAGGAGAAGAGAAAGTATGTTTAAGACGGAGTAAAGACAGACAGACAGAAAGAGAGAAAGAAAAATACAAACAAACCCTACCCTTACAGCAGAGTTAAGAAATTTGGCACTGCAAGAAGTCAGACTGCGTTTAAAGGAACATGAAAAGCTCAAAGAAATTTTACCATCTCTGCGGTCTCATAGGTGCCTGGAAATGAAAGTAGAGCTTCCTGTCTTTAACGGACTCTGACAGGGGTAACTGGATTAGGAACTGGTACGCCAGGGTTTTTTTCTTTTCTTTCTTTCTATTTTTTTTTTTAACCATCTTAAATCCTGGAAAAAAATGCATCTCGGAATTGAATGAATTGATGGGCACACTCCAACTGCTGGACTGCAGAGAGCGAACTTAGTCTTGCCATTTCTGCTTCTTTCAAAGAAGAGACAACTTGGGTTTCCTTCTAATTTAGTTTTTCTCCTTCTCCCCCCACCCCCACTCCCAATCTTCCCTCCTGGTCCCCCACCTCCTTTACCACCACCTTCCTTTTCAAAAAGAGGGTGAAGGGGGAAGCACAGCACACAGGGGACAGGCTGCAGGAGCAGAGAAGATGGGACTCCTCAGCGTAGACTTGCTGATCACACTGCAGATTCTGCCAGTCTTTTTCTCCAACTGCCTCTTCCTGGCGCTCTATGACTCGGTCATTCTGCTGAAGCACGTGGCGCTGCTGCTCAGCCGCTCCAAGTCCACTCGCGGAGAGTGGCGGCGCATGTTGACCTCAGAGGGACTACGCTGTGTCTGGAAGAGCTTCCTCCTAGATGCCTACAAACAGGTGAGCTGCACCCACTGGGCTTCTAGGTCAGGAGACTGGAAGGTACGGGGCTGCAGGTCATGGGCAGCCCTATCTGGGGTAACCTGCCCATTTGATGACGTTCAAGGGAGTCTCAATGTCACTTGGGACACCTGTTGCACAGGTTAGATTTGGGAGCGACAGATATTGAGCCATCAGGATTCTGGGTGAGCTCAGCAAGAGTCTTTGACGATGGCTGCTGTCACCTTGCTCTGACTAGGCAGTTTGGGGGCTTGGTGGTGGTGAAATAACTCTGGGTGAAGTTAGGCTTGGTGGAGGCTGGGGGCTGCATTTGTTCTGCTCTCGGCATGAGCTGGGTTTTGCTGCTTTGCTTAATAGGAGGCTGTAGGAGATGTAGTAGAGAGGTCTGGATAATGTTTCCTCTCTGCTGAAATGGTCAGAGTCTGATGATGATGATGACGATGATGGTGATGATGATGATGATGACTCTGATCACACCCTAGCCCCTTCATTTCTTAGGGAGGTAAGAACTAATGGAAGCAAGCCCAGTACAGCCACCTACTTGGTTGGAATGTGTGGATTCCTAGTTATGAAGTGTCAGTTTGCAAGAGAAAGATCAAGGAACTGCCAGAAATCCAAACTTTGTATGTGAAACCAAAGCCACAAATAAGTTACCTAGAAAAGCCTTGATGGGTCTATGGTGTGTTCCAAGATCAGGCTCTGGGCATTAGAACAGCGACCTCCCTTACCCTGGCAAACGTGTGTCTCTGTCAGCATTTGAAACACCAGAGTGGGTGACTGATGTTTTGAAGTGAAAAGTTCTGGTGTTAGATTCTGCTGCTGGGAGATGTTAGGGGAACATTTTCAAATGGTATCAGTCAGGGCAAAGAAGAATACTTTTCTATGGTCCTCCACGCCTTTGCCCCCATCCCTTAGGTTCACAGGACTCCTGAAGTATCCTGGGTTTTATAGGAAGAATGAATGCATTGGAAAGAGATTTCTACAAAAGGAGGAAATGTGTCCCTAGGGGCACTGAGAGAACTTGCCGGAGAAGGGAGCTTGCAATAGTGAAGCCAGATGTTCAACCAAGTGGCATTCTTCAGACAGGTGGAACAGTAGAGAGCATGATGAAAACTCAGAATAGCCGAGGAGGAAGGGAAGGAGCCCCCCCCTCCCCGAATAAACAGTGGAAAAATCAATCCATGTGCCAGGAAAATAAAAACAAAGCATCCAAGCCGGTGCTGGGGAAGAAAATGCCTTTTGTGAATAGATTGTGTGATTCATGACATTGCTCCTGCAAGTCATCTGAAGAAGGTCCCCTCTTGCTGTGCTGAGGACATGTCAAATGTCAAGCAAATAGGAATGCCCTTATCAGGAAAGGAGTCTCCTGCACTGTAGTTAAAGCCCAGTTTTATCTTATATGTAGAGGTAATAAAAAGGAGGAGCCCAGAGATACTGAGAGATAATTCCATTCCCACAGGGAATGTGACATCTGTATGTATGTTCAGGTGTCAGGAGGTTGGAGGAGTGGGGCATTACAACTGCACATTAAAATGTTATTGATTAGCCAACCCCTTCTTACAGCTATGTATCATGTCTTAGATAATATGGAATGTTAGTGGCTTGATCTCAGTATATTAAAAGCTTCACTTTTGAAAGACAAGAAACATCTGCTTAGAAGAATTTAAAAGTGAATTTTTGGAGAATTTTACCCATACACATATGTATAGAATATAAATATTATTTTCATATCAACTTGGATGCTACAAAAGCACCTATAAACATTAATTGAGGTGTTTTCCCATCAATATCAATGATGTGGAAAAAGCAAAAATCAAGCAAATGCCCCTATAATAAACTTCACGGTGTATTTTTTCACTAACGTATAGTGTTCCATTGTGTTGTCATATGTTGTTATTTCTGTTCATGGGAACGGAGAAAGATAAAAGATTTGTTTTTACTGTTGGCATATGGTTTGTGTATTCCTTTTATTTATTTCTTTGTCTCTGGCCACTGATTTGATTAATGACCAAGTTCATGACTTATGTTATTATGCTTGCTTTTAATGATTTGTACAATAGCTTCTATGTGCCAAAGAAACCCCAAGAAAATACAATCTCAGAGAAAAAGCTGGGCTGAGTGTGAGGTAAATGAAAACATTATGAGTCCGACTTGAGCAAAATCCTGTTCTCTTCTGTCTTTAACTATGGCTGGCATCATGGTGGATGTGGTGGCCTCAGAAACTCATGCAGAACCTCTAAAACAGGTTGAATCATTTGCCAAATGCTGTGTCATCCGTGGCACACTGTCTTTAGGCGTGACTGTTTCCATAGATGCTGGAGGAGGTCCTGTTTGACATTGCATCTTGGGATTTCACAATCTTGACTTGCATTATTTGGCGACTGTCACCCCTGAAGCAGATTTCTCCAGAAGGAGGGGTGTGTCTGCATGGAGTTTCATTTAGACAGGTCATTCATTACTCCCAACTTTCTTGCTTAGTGAATGTCAGCTATTATATTTGTGAAGATATTTAGAGATGCTGTATTTGTTCACACAGGAGGTGACCCAGGCAGGAGCTGCAGTGAGGAGAGGGAAGGAGAACAGAATGAAATACTAGTAATAAAAACTGCAGTGAAATTTTAAAAGTGACTTACAGTCAACTTTATAGGGAGCTTATCAAAGATCACACAGGCTTGGTAATGGTCAGGAGGTCTGTGCGTAATTTGGGTTGAAAAGGAAATCTAAAAACTGGTGAAAGGTTTGGAAGAAAGAGCAGATATTTATGATTTAAGTTTCCTTGGTGTCTTTGCTGGTGAACACTGTACCTTTGTGTTGGTGTTCAACAACTTCAAAATGCAGCCAGGAAGCAAGCTGTCCTGCCTTGGAGCCTGGCTCTTCCCTAAATGAAGTGTAAAAGTAAGCAGACAGTATAGACACTCACGGGCAGGCTCATTTCTGCAAGGCTGATGTTGCACTGGCACAGAAAACATACTCATGGGAACATACAATTTTGATTTTTGAAAGGGTCTCTTTAACATTCTCCTCCTTCCCTTTATTCACCTCCAGCCTTTTGACACTGGCTTCTACAGTGAAAAGAGGCTCTTTAGCAAGGGAAACTGTCCTACAAGGACACAAAGCAGGCCACAGCCAGAGCTTGTCTGTCACTTGGATAAAATATAGCGAAATGATAGGGCTTTGAGCTTCATTTTCAAGATACAAATCAAAAAGAGAATAGCCCAAGAAGAGAGCTTAACCCAGAAGATAGAGGAGGTAGGCTGTTGTTCAAGTCTGATTTATTTGGCCCATCTGAATGGGCATGGCTGAAGCCCTGCCTAATAATTGTTTGGCCATGTTTCTGAGGACACTGCTGTAGCCTGGTCATTATGTTGAAGAATTGGAAACTTACTGAGAGTTAATTTCCAGTGCTTTGGATGACAAAAAGTCTGTGTAAATATTCTGGTATGTGCCCGTTCCCCATTTTTGTAATTTTTTTCACAGTTCATCATGAGAGTGTGTGATATGTTACTCAAAAACTGCTTTTAGGCTGTGGGAAAAACAAAACAAAAACAAGGCTGGCAGTATATGCTATGTTTCTAGTTCATTCAAGGAATGGTTCCATATTTCCCTTGAGTCTGCATCTTGCTGCTTTATCCTCTAGTCCCTAAGTTCTCAACCCTGTCCTAAACTGGAACCCATCATCAAGGGAGTCAAATTCTTACATACAGTATGCATTTGTGTTTTTGCTCACGTTTATAAACATATCTGTTATCACCTTTGAACTTGGCCCAGAGATGTCATCAGCAGTAAACTTGCAAATGCCTCACCCACTCCCTTAGTGGGCATTGTGTTCCTGTCCACTGAAATGACTCTCAGAGTGCAGATGAGAGCGATAAAGGTCAGTAGTGACGCTATCACAGTTTACGTGTGTCCCTTCTGATCCTTGCAAAATAGAGACCCTTTGGGAACATCGGAACTTCAAGACCAATTAGTGGAAATGATGCTTCTTGTGTTTGGGCATTAAATACCAGGCAGGGTTCTCTTTAGGCGGCTGATGCTGGCAGGGAAAGAGGTACCGACCTAATTACTCTTCCGCAAGAGCAAAAAAAAAATGCCTTTTGAATGCCTCTTTGGCAAATATGTCTCATTAAGGACAAAAACCAAACACAAACCCTCTAAGAAGCAGAAATTAAGATGATAGGTAACTTGTGGCCAGGAGACTTTCTGTGCCACTGTGGGAAATTAAAACAAAGTTTGGGAGTACCAGAAGATGGTTTGTTTTTGTTGAGCGTCTTTCCTGTAGCCTTAGTGTTATTATGGGACCAACTTTATTTTCTTCATCATTTCGGCTCTGTTTCAGGGAATACTTTGCTCTTGTCTTCCATTGTATGGATGACAATGGGGTTTCTCCCATTCCATCTCAGCAGGATGCAGGATTCTAACCAAAAAAAAAAAAAAAAAAAAAAAAAAAACCAAGAAATTCTCTACTGGGAATTTTAATCTAATGTAAATTTAATTTTCATAGTGATTTGGTTTAAAAAAATTTAAAACATTTTTTTAAAGATTAAGTCTATTTTTCAAAAATTTTATCCAACTCATCCCCTATCAGATTTTAGAAAAGATGAGTCAATTTATGACTAGTTTTATAAGGCTTATAAAATTTGACCACTGGTTTGTTCATGCTTGGGTTTACACATCATAAGTGTGACTCCACCCCCTCTGTGTGTGTGTGTACTTATTTTGTTATGCTGGGTCTCAAATCCAGGATTTTATGGAGACTAGTCAATTGCCCCAGCACACTTAATTTTATTAGTACCGTTAATCTTAACCTATGTATTTTCACTAGCCTGTGACCTTCATGAATAAGGTGTTCATACATGACTTCCTAATGTTCCCAGCTTAAGAACATTGAAGAACATTAAAGAAAATTGATCTCATTTCTTTTATTTGCTGATTAGCTGAAATAATTAAGAACAGGTCAATGATATTGGTGTTGACTACAGCAGTCTCTGGTGATAGGGTAGGGTTCCCGTTTCTGAATGTATATGCTTTAGTGTGTTTGTCCATCACCTGACTGTGTTCACTGTATGACAAGGTTGCTATTCAGTGTAGAAGTTTTCTCTGGTTTAGGATTATAACAACCAGAGTTTATTCAATAATTCACTCCCTAAAGCTTTTAAGATGCATATTTTTCAGAGCAACGAAATGCTCAGCACCTCCACCACCAGGGTTGTTAAGAATCTGTTGACTTCCCTAAACTTTAAATTTAAAGTGTATGATGCTTATCCTACATTTTCTAAGGTAATATAGAGACTAAAATTTCTTTGTTTTGCTAAGGGTTGTATGGCAGAACTGTCCATTATCTCTAAGAAATGACACGCTCTTAAACTTTCCAAGGAAATTGACTGCAGGTAACAAGAGATCATCTTTGACCAAAATATCAGATCGGATTGTTCAGTTGAATAGTCAAGAATAACACAACAATAAAAAGGTCTGCTTGGGAGCCAGGGAGACCCAGGCCTGTTTTTCAAGACCACACAGTTGTCCACAGCTCAACAATGGCTCCCACATGCAGATGGATGCTTTCACCCAGAATGAATCCTCTAGTCTGCAGATCAGAGATTATTTGTTCCCATGAAAATTTTCTGATCCAACAAGTAGTCTCTACAACATGCTCATCAGAGCACATCCATGCCTTCTTATCACAGGGCATTGAGGATCAACATTGCACAGACAGTGACTTTCAAAGCAGTCCTGACATCACTGCAGGATGTGACGGGAAGTCAGAAGTCAGGGCAAGCCCCTTTATTTAGGAGCAAGTATCTAGAGACCCCAAGACTTTAAAGCTCAACAATGCCTAAAATGTGTATCTTCCTGTTTAATGTGTTTTTTAGTGTTTCAAAGAGCAGTGTAGAGGTCATCTGGTCAGAGGTGAATTATGGGAATCCTCTATCCAGTTGACTATAAAATAGCCGAGATGATCCATATAAGTAACTTTCTTCATAGTTGTTACTGAATCAAAATATACTTATTTAAATCGTATCTGAAAAGCAAGACTATGATTTTAAAATGTTTTTTGGACCACTACTAGTACCAATTTCAAACCGGTCCTGAAAGTTTCAAGAACGAGAAAGAACTTTGATTCTTTCCCTAAGTGAAAATCCCCTGAGTCTTCTTCATCAGCATACATCTTTGCTCTCCAGCAATTCCCTTTTAAGTAGCTTCAATTAACGGTAGTTTTATATGGGACTATATTTATATGAGAGAGATAAGTCGATCAAGTTGGAAATGTTTTGCAATATTAAGGAAAGTATTTAAAAATCAATTGTACTATTGTAAGCTATCCCTAATGGTATTAGCTTTGATTAAACCATTCTAGAGGGAGATCCAATCATGTTAATTCTGAAGTAAGTAATTGACTCTTATCTGTTGCCTGCTTTTTATTATCAACCTACAGATCCAAAGGCCACTAACTTTCAGTATTCTCTGTTCAATGATTTAAAGCAAGGGCTAAGGCGTTCATAGAATAATTTCAGTCACCATGCCTTGTATCTGAATGCTTATCATTCTGAGGGGTTTGATAATAAATTATATGATGGAAAAGCACAAGGTTTGGGTCTTCCAATATAGAATATTGGGAAATATTTGGGAAAAACCCAAAATATATAGAAAGTCAGAACTCAGCTGAAAGTCATATTGTGGAATAGCACTTTTTCTTGTTAGTTTTTGCTTTTCAGGGGCAGCTCTGAGATTTTAGCCATAACATATATATTGTGAGCAGTACCCACAAGAACCTGTAGATATCACACCATGCATGCTGAGGGGAGCATAAATCTCTTCTCAGAACAATTTGCACTTTTTTAAACATATGATTTCCCAAGAAGAGTGGCAGCATGCCTTATGTGATGGGGTGCTGTCCACAGTGGCATCTCTTACCCTCACAGAGTCATTAATAGAGTTCCCCTCCTTACTTCCTTCTCCTGGACCCACGGAAGGAAAGCAGGCATGATGGTCTAAATTTTCTGGGTGGGAAAGCATGGGCAAGGGCCAGTGGGAGAAATCCTACTCACAAATGGTGGATTATAGATTGTCCAGCTTTGCCCAGAGACAGAACCCACTGGTGTTCTGATTCATTGGTTAATAGTAAAGAACGTACTGCGTGGGTGAAATGACTCACCGGGCTTCCAAGTCTGATGAGATGAGTTTGAACTCAAGGACCCACATGGTGGAAGGACAGGACAGCTCCAACAAGTTGTCCTCTGACCTCCACAAGTGCTCAGAAAGAAAGACATACAGACAGACAGACACACACAGGACAAATAAACAAATAAATGTATTAAATTATTTGAAAAAGGAGAAGAGAGAAAACAAATTAAACCCTAATGTGTGAAAACTCAGGTCTTGCCTGAATCTTTTAGAATTCAGAAAGAGGCAGTTCATTCCAAAAATGAGATAATTTATCTTAAAGTGGGCCATTTACTTTTAACTTTTAAAATGAAGTCAATTAATCACTCATTCTATGATGCTTGTTAGGCACTGACAGGAAAGTGAGAGTAGCAAAGAACACCAGAATCAACTTCATTATGAAGACAGTTCACTCCAGTGTCTTCAGAGATGGGAAGAATTATCTCCAATGAATAGTCAGAATGGAAGACTTTTATACTTTCATATATTTTTCTTGACCATCCTTTGGGTTACCTGACATGACTAGTTTTTACTCAGATCTCTCTCTCTCTCTCTCTCTCTCTCTCTCTCTCCCTCCCTCCCTCCCCCCCTCATTAGAACCCATTGTATTTAGAGTAAATTGTACTAGTAATGTATTAATACATTAATCCTTTTTTTTTTTTTCACCATTAGGTTAAATTGGGTGAAGATGCTCCCAATTCCAGCGTGGTGCATGTATCCAGTCCTGAAGCAGATAACAATTATGCCTTGAAGAAGACAGCTGATGGGGCAGAATGCCACCTCCTTGACTTTGCCAGTGCAGAGCGCCCACTGGTGGTCAACTTTGGTTCAGCCACCTGACCACCTTTCACTAGGCAACTGCCAGCCTTCCGCCAATTGGTGGAAGAGTTCTCATCAGTGGCCGACTTCCTGTTGGTGTACATTGATGAGGCTCATCCTTCAGATGGTTGGGCAGTGCCTGGGGACTCCTCTCTGTCTTTTGAGGTGAAGAAGCACCGGAACCAAGAGGACCGCTGCGCAGCAGCCCAACAGCTCCTGGAGCGTTTCTCCTTGCCGCCCCAGTGCCAAGTTGTGGCTGACCGCATGGACAATAACGCCAACGTAGCTTACGGGGTAGCGTTTGAACGTGTGTGCATCGTTCAGAGACAGAAAATTGCTTATTTAGGGGGGAAGGGCCCCTTCAACTACAACCTCCAAGAAGTCCGGAGTTGGCTGGAGAAGAATTTCAACAAGAGATGAATTTTAGATTAGCTGGTTAAATGTGTGATTGTAATAGTGTTTATTATTTTTTTTTAAAAAAAGTATGTAAAAGAAGTTGAGAACTGAATCTACTATTTCAACTGAATCCCATTGCCTCACTGAAAGACAGGGATATACCTGTCAGAAAGCATCAACCTCTGAACATTTCAATACTTCCTTTAGTATACAAATGGCATCGTGCTAAATAGCAGCCCTGTTACCTCCCTTCTGAGTGAACTGATCGAGTTGGAGTGGAAGAAACCCTGATGCGGTTGTGTGTTCATCCTTGCTTGCAACAGAAGTGACTCTGCCCTATGTGTGCATCGGGAGCAGAGGACAACAGTTCCCAGAGTACTTAATGTTAAGGGAGCTATACTACCTATGATCTGATGAACTGTATTGTCTCCATTTGAGACATCAGGAACAAACCCAATTGGAAAGTCCCCCAAATACTTACTTATAATGTGATCTTGAAGCAATGTCATGCCCTTAGGGCTGAGGTTTTAGTTCTAGCTGTGCAATGCCTGTGTTAGTCTCTATAGCCCAGAATTCCCAAGTATATATGTACAAACCAAGAATGGGTCCCCCAATCTGGGGGTGTTAAGATGACATCAGAAATCTGACAGATGGGAAAGTGCTAGGTGAGAGAAAATGAACTTGTCAAACAAAGAAAGAGGGAGCAGAAAGTGGAGAAAATTGCACAGTGTTTTGCCTGAAAGCTGTAGAGAAGGGTGTCATTCAGCCACACCAGCATGGAAGCGTGCACACAGCTGGAAAGAGAAAGGGGCTGGCTAAAAGTAACACAGGGAGGATGCACATGGAAACAAGATTGTAGCAGTACCCTTAGACTGAGAGAGAATGGGAGATGGAAAGATAAAAATAGGTGAATGCTTTTAACATGGAGATAATTACTTTCTAGAATATACCCATTTCAGTGGGTGATACTTGCTAAGGGAAAATCCAGGGAGCTAGGTGCTGCTGAGTTGTTCCTGCCAAATTCCTACAGTTACAATGTTATGCTCCCCTCTGCCCGTAATCTCAGAATCACAGTTTTCTCTCAATGCTGAGTGAAGGGCGTAGGAGCCAGGTACCCTAGCCATTCCGCCCCTGACCCCTCCTAAAGTAGGTAAACTCTAATGAAAATGGGTTTCTTCATTTAAACATGAGAGCAATTTATTCTAATTATTTCTACCCATAGTTTTGAAGGCTTATAGGCTTCTTGGTATCACTGGGATCTGGAAAAATAGAATTTTCACTGACATTTGAATTTGGACTTGGTTTTTTTCTTTAACTAGAGTTAACCCATTAGGTGAAGTTCAGTAACTATGTGCATAACTAGAAATGTATCCATAGATAAAAGGAACACAGCTTTACCCACAAGCAATACCTAAAGATCACAGCCTCCAAAAAAAAATCAGATCAAGAGATATTGTATCATAATTATTTTTTAAACTCAAAGACTTTTAGTTAACAGCATATGTTTATATTTACAGGTCAAATCAATTGGTTTTTATGTCTATCTTTTTCAATAATTAGATCTAAATTTGAACTATATGGGAGAAGATAATTAAAGTTAAAGTCATCTTATTAAAAAGCTGTCCCAAATGAGAAAACTAGGAAGTGGGTGTGCATGAAACAAAAGTATTGTTTTAAAAAATGGTAGCAAGAAATAGGTCAGATCACCAGTCCACATTTGCTTAGACATTAAAGCAGCATTGTGACTATGTTTGGCAGCATCTAAGATTGCCAGTGCTTTAAATCCTGTCAGACATGCCCACAAAGAAACAAAGTAAATTTCGAAAACTGCAATGGCATTGGAAAACACAACTGAAGAGAGGACTTCTTCAGACTTCAAGGCTTATCAGCGATTCCTCGCTGATTTCAGTCTTCAAAATGGTGTTGGGATTGATGTGCCTTCCTGAAGAAGCAGAGTGAAAAGCTGGTTTCAGAACACTCACATCGTCGTCCCTGAATGTTCCCTTTGTTTTTCATGTGCCACAGTGGAACAGAACGTCAGAGAAGTGGGTGGGGGGATGAGTTTTGGCTAAAGCCATGCTAGTTGTCGGGGGAAATGAGTGATGGAAACAAATCACCCGGTTGTGCTGTAATTTTTTTAAGAAAGAGAAGGTTGTATGTGCATACAATTTGTCTTTTGGAGCACAGGCCAGTGGAGGAAGGATGAAGAGGAAGTAAATATACTAAGACATAGTCTGACTGTCAGGGACACAGACATGTTCAGTAGAACATGGCAGAAACACTGGAAGAAAAAAACTGTTGAAGGGCCGAGGAAGAAGGTGGATTGGCAGAGCTCAGGAATCTTACACTGTGTAGAATGGGGTGGTCTCCCAGGTATGATATGCCTGTAATTATGTAACCTATTTATCTCAATGTAAATGTCTATGAGTTCCTATGATGTGCCTTTTACAAAATTAAGAAGTCATTAATCCAGACAAGAAAATTCATGCTCAGCTCTTATGCTCAGTGACAGTATTAGGCTGTCAGCATCCACCTTTCTAATATGCCTTTTATAATGTATATTCCTTCTAAGAGTTATAACTATAATTCTCACAAGGAAATATACATGCATATGCTTACATATTCTCCCAATGATATATATATATATATATATATATATGTATATCATTGATATATCCAAGATATATATCTTGGAGTTATTTTTCCTTAGAACATAAACATTTCCCCCTATAAGATATGTTTACATGGGCATATCAGTTCAGAGTTTTAAACTGAATTGGCCTGACCACTGTTGAGACAATTTCTCAGAACTTACCACAGCATCTGGATTTCTCAAACACTTAGTGTTTGAAAGACATATTAGTCTATCACTTTAGTTTATGGGTTAGCGGGATAATCTGGACAATGACTTTCTTAAATGGGCATGAATAAAGTGTCCGCCCAGCAAATGCAGACATACTTCATACAACAGCAATGAACCTCGGTGGAGGTAGACCAGTCATTGTTCTTGTTCTGTGTTGTCAGAGGGGCAGTCATGTAACTCACATGTTGGCTTTATTCAAGCTCCAGATCTCTCCTCCCGTGTCTTTACCTCGTTCATAGTTTATGTCCCTGGATTTTTGGTACTATCAGCTTCGAAGTGGTCTTATTAATTTAGTTAACTTCTAATCGTCAGCAGATGCTTACTCCCTGATCCCTTTGCTTGACTGTATTTTACTATTTGGGTTTTGATTAAAATTTACAGAACACTGTGAGGTCACAAGTAGGGGTTGACCCCCCAGAAAATACTGGAGGAGAAGGATGGGGATGCTACTTATGATTTTCAGAGAATTCTCAGGTGGATGTAAGCTGTCCTTGGTGTGCCCTGTAGCCTCCATCCACAGCAAGAGAGATTTGCTGATGTCGAGGACTTCTCATTATGTACTTCATAAGAGGATCAACCTGGACATTAGTTCCACCCGACCTCTGACTGATGGTTTGGAAAATAACCTTGGACACTGCAGAGGGGGAAATCAGGCTGATTCTGCCCCATTGCATGATATGAACGCGCAGACTAGCACTTCCGCTCTTTAGAGCACGTACAGTGTCCTCTCTCTTAGTGGAAATTGGCTGTGAGTCTTTTAATTTTAGGACCTTTCGTTAGGATACAGTCCCCAACTAGAACCCAAGGATATTTAGTTATACTCCAACTTCTATTATTGCCTTAAACGTAGAAGCCAAACCCCACTCTTTCCATGGATTTCCAGAATGGACATAAGAATCACTTGCTGCTTGGAACTGTCCCAAGTCCCCTAGGAAAAGAGGACTCTGAGGCTGTATGAACTAGGAAGCTGCTGGGTGGGAGGAATTAGCTCCCACCTCCCCGAGGGTTTGGCTTGGAAAATTTTGAAATGAAACATCTTATGCTTGGAGGAAGATTGCTGGATGTCAGTGAATTACTTCAGGATAAGCAAGGAGCAGGCCTCTTCTTCATGCTGTGTGTTCTAGATAACACCAGAAACAAGGTCTCAGACTTGACAGACTCAGCCCTGTTCCAAGATGAGTCTGAACCAACAGAAAGCAAACACATCCTGATATCCAAACAAGACTTTTCATGCAAGCCAAGACTTGCTGCCTGTCTCAGGCAACAGCACCAGGGCTCTGGGGAGTTTATTTAATATTTACTGAGACTTTGGAGACCTAGCAGATGTTTAATGAAGTCACTATTTTGACTCAAACTGCCCTCCCCCATCTATCTGGAGAAAAAAAAATCCAAACAGGTAAACATAAAAATGAAAGAGGCCCACAGAAGGGGATGGGAAATAAAATCCTCTCAAAACTGCTCCAGACCATGCCATGCAGTTTTTAATGTGTCAGGAGTGGGGGTGAGAAGACCTATGTACCCAGTACTTGATAACCAAAGCAATTAAATGATCGTGGGTAGGGAACATTGGCCAGTTTTGTTTAATTGTGTGTCCGTTGTCACCAGACTGTCTCACGAACCCAGATCACCAGACACCCGAAGGGAGACACTGAGATGGGCAGAGCTGACTGGTGTGGAAATGATAACTACTGACGAAAGAGTCACCCGCTCAGTCTGTGGTTGGATGTAGTCACATGAGTCTGCCTCTCCCATCTCCGTCTCCTTGGCAAGGAGAATATTTGGGTCATGATGCGAAGAGTGCTGGGTCAATGCGATGAGAGTGTGTGTGTGTCTATCTCTGCTTCTTGGTTGCAGACAAGAGGAAAGCTTTGGGGATTATCAGTAGAAAGAGTGCTGTTACATCGGTGC
The DNA here is from genome assembly GCF_018167655.1 of Microtus oregoni. NCBI lineage: Eukaryota > Metazoa > Chordata > Mammalia > Rodentia > Cricetidae > Microtus > Microtus oregoni. The sequence continues at coordinate 21,318,942 of NW_024543210.1, forward strand.
TGAGTGGTACGTGTGCTTATCCAACTTGTTCTCATGTTTTAATAAACTTTGAATAAAAGAATAGAGTTACTCTTTGGCTCTATTTGTTTATTTTTAAATAACTTCCTAGACCTTGCTCTGGGCTGAAACACACTCATGGGTGACAAGGAAAAGAGCATCCATCTTTCTAATATGTACTCCTTGGTATTTGTGGGCAAAGCAATGCCAGATTGTTTAATAAATGCCAAAGTCCCAATGAGGAACAGAAGGAGGGAGAAGATGAGCAAGGAAGTCAGGACCAAGAGGGGTGCACCCACCCACGGAGACAGTGGGGCTGATCTATTGGGAGCTCACCAAGGCCAGCTGGACTGTGACTGAAAAAGCATGGGATAAAACCGGACTCTCTGAATATGGCAGACAATGAGGGCTGCTGAGAAGCCAAGGACAATGGCACTGGGTTTTGATCCTACTTCATGTTCTGGCTTTGTGGGAGCCTAGCCAGTTTGGATGTTCACCTTCCCTGACCAGGATGGAGGGGGGAGGACTTTGGACTTTCCACAGGGCAGGGAACCCTGACTGCTCTTCAGACTTGAGAGGGAGGGGGAGAGGAGTGGGGGGAGGGGGAGAGGAGTGGGGGGAGGGGGAGAGGAGTGGGGGGAGGGAGGAGGAGTGGGAGGCTGGGAGGAGGCGGAAATTTTTTTTTCTCAATAAAAAAAAGAAAAAAAATGCTGTGTGTCAGGGTTTTCAAGGAAATCAAGAAGAGTTCAAAATAAACTTTCAGATATTTTCCTTATTTATTAACAAATTGCACACAGGATCCATGAAAGGGAGCCTGAATTCCAGAGACTGTGAAGCAAGCATTTATTTTGTCCGATTTGTAGTCCAGGTTTTCTAAGTGTAAGGAACATTCAAGAAGCTGGTTAAAGCAACACACATGCAGACACACATACACAGGCATACAGACACATACATATGTTATTCGTTATGTGGTCAGCAATGCACTAATAATGTAGCTAAAAGATTAGACCTATGTATATTACACATGTCCCAGTGTGACAGAGCACAAGGAAATGGGTGTACTGTGGATGCCATGACCAGAAATCATAAGGAATATGCTTGGAATGTAGTTCAACATGTGGCTTTTCTTTCTCCGATTACTTAAACAAAAAGGTGATATTTTCTGAGGCCCCATGGTTTCTCATGATTTTTAACCCATAATTTTATTAATACTTGTAGCATCTTATACTCTGAATTTTAGTGGTTTTTTTTTAAAAATCATTATTTTACAACCGTCATTCAGCGTCATTCCTTTGCAGAGCCCCATGCTAGATTCCTATGATATGCCCATAAAGAACAGACTTCTTCAAGAGGCCTATCATGAATTTGTTAAAATTTGCAAGAAACATGCACAAATTGGTTTAAAATTTTTAAAATGGTTCCATTGGCTAGTAACCCAACCTCAGAAAATAGCTGGATCAGAACTGCCTCATATTTTTTTTTGTTTTTCTCTAAAGATATTTATTTATGTGTGTGCATCACTCTGTGTACGCATACTTTCATGCATGGACCTGTGGAGGCGAGAAGAGGGCACTAAGTTGCCTGGTGCTAGAATCATAGGGGCTTTTGAGGCACCTGCTACGGGTGCTGGGAACAGACCCTGGGTTCTCTGGAGGAGCAGTTAGTGCTCTTAACCACAGAGCCATTTACACGCACACACACACTTTACTTTTTTTTTTTAACATTTTTATGAATGTGAAATTCTTTTTTTTTATTGTGAAAAGAAGAAAAAAAAAACTTAAACAAAAAACAAGTTTCCACCTCTTCCCAGCCTCCCATTTCCCTTCCCCTCCTCCCACCCTTCTCCCCCTCCTCCCACCCTTCTCCCCCTCCTCCCACCCTTCTCCCCCTCCCCCCACTCCTCTCCCCCTCCCTCTCCAGTCCACAGAGCAGTCCGGGTTCCCTGCCCTGTGTTAAGTCCTAGGTCCTCCCCCCTCCGTCCATGTCTAGGAAGGTGAACATCCAAACTGGCTAGGCTCCCACAAAGCCAGCACATTAAGTAGGATCAAAACCCCCTGCCATTGTCCTTGGTGTCTCATCAGCCCTCATTGTTCGCCATGTTCAGAGAGTCCGGTTTTATCCCATGCTTTTTCAGTCACAGTCCAGCTGGCCTTGGTGAGCTCCCCGTAGATCAGCTCCACTGTCTCAGTGGGTGGATGCACGCCTCGTGGTCCCGAATTCTTTGCTCATGTTCTCCCTCCTTCTGCTCCTCCTTGGGACCTTGGGAGCTCAGTCCAGTGCTCCTGTGTGGGTCTCTGTCTCTATCTCTATCCATCACCAGATGAAGATTCTATGATGATATGCAAGATATTCGTCAGTATTGCTCTAGGATAGGGTCATTTCAGGTTCCCAATCCTCAGCTGCCCAAGGAACTAACTGGGAACCTCATCTTGGGCACTAGGGAGCCCCTCTAGGGTCAAGTCTCTTGCCCACCCTAAAGTGGCTCCCTTAACTAAGAATTGTGGTTCCGTGCTCCCCTATCCACCTTTCCTTTATCCCAATTCTCCTGTTTCCCAGGTCCCCCCTCCTTCCCTTCTACCTTTTCTCTCCCCATCTCCCCTTACCCCCATCCCACACCCCCCCCCAAGATCCCATTTTCTCCCCGGAAATTTGGTCTACTTCCCTTAGCCAAGAGGACAACTATATGTTTTTCCTTGGGTTCACCTTCTTCCTTAGCTTCTTTAGGTTCACCTATTGTAGACTCCGTGGTCCTTATTTATGGCTAGAAACCAATTATGAGTGAATACATCCCATATTCATCTTTTTGGGTCTGGGACACCTCACTCAGGATAGTGTTTTCTATTTCCATCCATTTGCATGCAAAATTCGAGAAGTCCACACTTTACTTTTTAATAGTTTTTCTTGAATTTGCAGTGTTCAGTTACAACAATGTCTATCCCACTCAAACAACACCCTACTGTTTTAAGTGGGTTGAACGTCTTAAAACAACAAACTACCTTTGTTTTCTCTTTCCTGTCCCTAGCACTGTCATTTATTCCATGTACATGCATACATAGTCACAAGTATTACTGCTGTCAATTTTTTTTTGAGCACTGTTATCTGCTACATAAGAATAAGGAAGCCGGGTTTTTCTTTCAGGTCCGCTGTCAAAGCTCTGTCTGTAGTTTCTGACCTGTGTCATTTCCCTTTTCTCCAACGAATGAATTTCTTTTAATGTTTCATATGAAGGAGGTCTCCTGACAATACACATTCTCAATTTTTGTTTGAGAATGACTTTATTTCTCCTGCAGTTTTGAAGGACAGTTTCAAAAGGCATGCCTCAGTTTGTCCATAAGCCCTTGTCTCAGAACTGTGATCTTCACAGGTGCTGTCCCAGCTCTTAACACTGCTCACGTAGCACTGACTAACTAGAATTGACTTGATTACTGTGTTTCTCTTTCCTGAGGTCAGCCAGACTCACAACACCCAAGCTGGTCAAGTGTAGTTCACCAGTCTTTCCTGGGGCTTAGATCTCTGGAAACAAGGTTCTGGTGTGCTTCAAAATGGCTCTGTCTTCTGCTTGCCATTGGCTAGAGAAGAATTTTTCTAATTTTCTGAAACCCAGTCTAGTTTCTGAAGTTGAAACTTACAAAGTTGTGAGGTGACACCATGACTGGGTCCTCCTGGAATTTTTCATACCCATTTCTCACTTCAAGGCTCCTCCATTGCATCAATTGCTATTTGGATATTTCTTCTCAGGGAAAGGTTCCTGCAGGTGTTCCCAGCTCTTAATCTTCTACTAACTGAGCTTAACCATCTAAGATGTGATGTATTTACCTTCTTGTTTCCCCAGTCTTGGGGAAGATTTTATCTGGGTCTGTACCCTCTATATGGATTGAAAAGTATTGTTGAGTTTTCAGTCTGTTCAACTGTTTACACATTAAAATGAAGTAGTGACAGACAAGCTAATAAATTACCCATCATCTTATTCTGGACCTGATATTTCCACCTTCTCTCTGTCTTGGTCAAAGAATTAAAAAGGTGCACACTAAGGCAATAAGGGGGTTCAATTAAAGAAACGGTGCAAGATAGATTGCAAGGGTTCTTGAATATCCATGAACATTGGCTGCTGTTTGGGACTTCTTTTTAAAGGGTTAGAAGGGGGAGAAGTATGTTACTAAGGGACATAGTGTTGGGTAAATCTCTAATTTGATTGACTGACTTAGATTATGAAAGTCTTTTTTCCACTGTGCATGTCCTTTCTCATAAGACATTTGATTTTAATCATATGCATACCAAGCTATGCATAGACATAATTGGAAATAGGTTGTTTTGCCTAAATATTCAAAAGAAGACACACTATGCCTTACTGCCCATGCCCCCAAGACCATCCCAACCGAGATCAGTCCATTGCCTCTATTGCTCTCTTCCTGAACAGGTTCTATCATGTTTGAATGGAGACTAACCACGAAAGAGATGTTTATTACTAAAGGAGAAAGACTTACTCTGTTATTTAAGTTCTATGTTTGTGTGGCTCAGTGTGGGTGAGGGTCCTGAATTGCTAGGTGCATCACTGAAGGAGGGGTCTATATAGAGCCCAAGCTAAATGGAGTGCCAGGCTGCTAAGCTATTCTGGATTTATATGCCTCACATGTGTAACTACAAACTTAGGAAGTCAGACTACAGTGATGGTGTGAGGGTTCAGTGGGTAGATGTGCTTGTTGCACAAACCTGATCAGCTGAGTTCAATTCCAACAAACGATGGGAGAATGGAAAGAAAGAATCAACTCCACGAAGTTGTCCTATAAACCTCCACACTTTTTTTTTCATTATAATACTTGAAGGTCTTTAATATGATTTAAAAGGTTGTAAATAATAAACCATCATTTCCCTGTTTAATTTTTTTATTCATTTTTATTGAGCTCTACATTTTTCTCTGCTCCCCGCCCTACCTCCACACTTTTATCATGACAGATGTTCCCACACATAAACATCATGCATATATACACAGAGTAATGGATAGAAGTTTTAAGAAAATTATATATTATATATATTGAAAACTTAAGTTATCATATTCAATTCTATCTAGAAGGGGAGTCCAAAAATATACAGAAGTTACATCTAGAAAAGAGAATTTAAAAACATAAAGGAAGGGGCTGGGTGATGACTCAGCTACTAAAGTGCTAGGAGCCTAGGCATAAGGACCTGAGTTTAGATCTCTACACTTGTGGATAAAACCTCGCATGTAATCTGGATAAGGGAAATATCACGTAGTTCTACTCTTATATAAAGAGTAACATGCCACTAATGACTGACAAGAGAGAAAGAATCAAGCTCTCCCAGGGTTCAGTCTCCTAACTGGTTATCCAAAACCATGTGATCTTTCCTAAAAACACATACATGCAAGCACACATAGACCCAGCCGGTTATATTTCCACATGAACCAATAATAAAGAAAACAGAATTTGAGAGGGAGCAAGGGACACAGGAATAGTTTGAGGGAGAAGATGGGGGGGTACGATGTAAATATAGTACTCATATATAAAATTATCAATAATAATAACAGTAATGATTATGAAACAACCTGGCAGGGTGGCACGTATCTGAACACTAGTCCTGGTGGAAAGTGAAGTTGGAGGCATCCCAGAACCTATTAGCCAAGCGTCTATCCATCAGTGAATGCCATGTTCAGTTGGAAACCCTCAAAAAAGTGAGATGGGACAATAACAGAAGATGACATCTGATGGTGACTTCTATCGCCCATACCTACAAAAATGCATGGACACACAGACTTGAATACATATGTACCACACACACACACACACACACACACACACACACACGAAAGGATCCCTCTGGGTAGTCTTGAGCTGTTATTGCTTGAAACTATAGTTTATGAAAGCATTAACACAGTGCATTGCATTGGGCATTTATAATCTTCTCATAGCTTTGCATGTATGATGATATGGTTTGAGCAAAGTGTTTAATTGCTATGGTGTGAGTTTGCTTAATAACCAAAGGAAATGAAGCTGGAGTAAAAGGCAGGGAATGAACTCTCACCCTAAGACCAGCACAAAAATGTAAAACCTTACAGTCAAGAAAACACAGATGCTGCTATGGTGAGGTTAATATGATGTCCAGAGTGAGCATAGCATCTAGCCTTTGGGAATTCCAGGGGTCTCCTTGCGGGACACAAGTCTGGCTACAGCCAAACAGCTGCAGTTTGCTCTGTGTTGAGCTTGTGGCTTGTTTATGCCTTGCAGCTTAAGTATCACGAGAATCATTTTTCAGTCCTGCAACTGCCTTGGCCTGCATGGCAGTAGCAGAGATTCCAGGTGCATTTTGGTAAACCACAACCATTTTAACTGGTTAAAATCAGAGATTGGAAGTGCTGAGCCTCCCATTCTCATTTCTGGAGAAGGGAATTGTGGCTTGTTTCCTCTACTGTTTTTGCCCTCCACCCTCGCAACACATTTTCCTTGTTTTTCTAAGAAAAAGAAAAACAACAAAACAACTTTAGTGTGTGGGGGACATGGAGTTTGGATGGCATGAAGTAGACTGTATAGGTAATCAGTCTATATATTTCAGACAGAAATCTTTTTTTTTTTTTTTTTGTTTTTTGAGACAGGGTTTCTCTGTGGTTTTGGAGCCTGTCCTGGAACTAGCTTTTGTAGACCAGGCTGATCTCAAACTCACAGAGATCCGCCTGCCTCTGCCTCCCAAGTGCTGGGATTAAAGGCGTGTGCCACCACCGCCCGGCTCAGACAAAAATCTTTATTCATAATTTTATACAACATGTGTGGAATTTTAGGCAATTTAGTAATGCATAGAGTTTGTAGACCTAGGTGCTTTTGTTATTCTTTAAGGTCAATAAATAAAGGCTATATTGTGTTATAATGACTGGAATCCCCTAAACTTAATTATTGTCAGTATTTCTTATGAATCAATGACTTTGGCACAATAAACTTTCAGGTTTTGTGTACTTTATGGGATTTATCTCTTTGGGTTCTATAAATCAGTGCTTTATTTGGACTTTGAAAAATTCAGTTTGCCCTAGATCTTCTTCTGTTTCCTATGTTTTGGTGCTTATGGCTTCTATGGAAAGAATGGTGGTTAAACATGGCCCAACTTTGTGATTATATCTTTAAGATAGTCATCATTTCTCATTACAAATAAGACTGTATTGTTACCAGCAATCCATGCTGTTCATGCTAGAGAGTGCATATGTTGGTGACCTTCGAAAATTCAACTAAGGACAAAGGTGGGTTGTACTCAAATGAGTTGGCAGATGACGTTCTAGTGACCAGGTCGAGTAGAGCAGATATGTTAGTGGATGCATCATGCTTATGGGAAGGCATCAAGACATCGTTCAGGGCAAAGGCTATGTCTATTTCTTCATGATTCAGATACACCTAGTCCAGAAACACCCAACATATTCTGGTGCTGGCTTTGAAAAGAGCTGGAAGGATTCCACATAACATGCAATAATCCCTTGAGGGCTGGGCTGTTTTACCGGCTGCTTAGTCACCCTTTGAAAATAGCCCTCTACAGTCACCAGTAATCTCCGTCTAATCTAGATGACTACGAGATCAATTTATTTCAGTACTCATTCTCCATATTTGAATGACATTGCTTGTTACTAACTCCTACAGCTTCTCATCTCACCTCTCTCTTTCCATACAGTCTCTTAAAAATGGATGCGTCTATAGAATTTTTTCTTTGTACTTGTCTTAGTTAGGGTTTCTGTTACTGTGAAGAGACACCATGACCATGGCAACTCTTGCAAAGAAAACATTTTGTTGGTGTGGCTTGCTTACAGTTCAGAGGTTCATTCCATTGTCATCATGGCAGGGAGCATGGTGGGGAGCATGAGGTATGCAGGCAGACGTGGTACCTTGGCCAGAAAGCAACAGGAAATGGACTGAGTGTCACACTGAATGAATCTTAGAAGACCTCAAAGCCTAACTCCACAGTGACACATTTTCTTCAATAAGGCCATACCTCCCAATAGTGTCACTCCCCATGAACTTATGGGTACCAGTTTCATTCAAACTACCCCATTACTCCTTTGAAATAAAGAAAATAAGCATTGCTATGTAGGTAATATGAGGCAGGAGAAGAGATAGTGTAATAGAGACTCAGACAAGACAGATATTTGCTAGTATCTGTTATCAAGAGTGGTGAGATAGGAAATCAGAGCAAGGATGGGAGTTATACTGTATGAAGCCTGCTTAAATCCCCAAATGATTGTGTTCCCCATCCAATCTTTGACTGTTCTTATAGAACTATATTATAGACAAAGATAGCCAAAGAAAACTAGATGGGTAAAGCATTTGTGTGCCAGCTGTCTTTTAAGGAGGATCATGCGAACTGCTTTATTGATATTGCCAAACACATCCCATTGGCAAGAAGTTTATCACCCACTGTCTGTTACCTTCTCATTGCTGAGACAAAATACACAGAGAAAAGAATCCTGAAGGAGACAGGGTTTGTTTTCACTTAGCGTTCCAGAGGACTGTAGTCCTTTGTGGTGGTAAAGAGGAGCTGAAGGCAGGAAAAGGGCCATAATAGGAGAAGGATGTTGTCTGGTCACATTGCATCCACACTTGGAAAGCTAAGAGTGAACAGGAAGTGAGGCTGGACCATAAAACCCTAAATCTGCTGCTCAGTAACTCACTTTCTTCCACAAGGCTCCACCTCATAAAGGTGCCACAGTCTTATAAAATAGCTCCACTAGCTGGAAATCCAACACATGAACCTATGAAGGCAGTCACATTGAAACACAGCACCAGACTTGACTGTCATGTAAGGTAGGTTAGAACATGCAGTTTTCATTGTTGATATCTATGCAATTTCATTACTGTGGAAGAGGAAAGCAGCCAGGAATGGTGGTGCATGCCATTACTTCCAGCATTTGGAAGGCAGAGGCAGGGAGATTTCTGAAGTTGAAGCCAGCCTGGTTTAGTTCCAAATCATCAATGCTACATATTGAGATGTTGTCCCTGTCAAAAAAGGAGAAGGGAGAAGAGAGGGAGGTGGAGAAGCAAAGGAAGGGGAAGGGAAGGAAGATATTTTCTTCCAGAAATTTTACCTTTTGATTATATTATGTATATGAAGATATTTTCCTCATGATACTAGTTAAGAAACCAAATTTTACTTTGCTCTCCTATCAGCTAACTATTAAGGTACTTTTCACTCATTTTTTACCAATATTCTATAGTGATAGTTCTGACCACAAGTTTCCACATGCATGTATGTGCCTCTATGGTATCTACTATAGATTTTTTTCTCTATCATCTTTTTTGTACCAATAATATATATTATAAGTATATATTATATAAATAGTATATATAAATTATATGTTATAAATTTATGTAAGTATTATAATATAAATATATGGTGTGGGAAGGCCTTCTGTATATATGTTACTTTTATTGGTTAATGAATACAGAAGCTGTCTTGGCCTGTGATAGGGTAAAGTAGAGCTAGGCAAGGGGGAAGGGTGTAGGAGGGGAAGCAAACTGAGGCTGGGAGAAAGAAGGTGGAGTCATAAGATGCCATGTAGTTACCAGAGGGGAAAGATGTGAGCTGTCAGCTCGAACTTTGTGATAAAATATAAAATAATTGAAATGGGTTAATTCTAGATGTAAGAGCCAGCTGGCAAATAGGCTTAAGCTATTGGCCAGAGACTATTGCAAATAATATAGTTTGTGTAATTATTTCAGGAGTCTGGGTGGCTGGGAAACAAACAAGCAGCCTCCTACAGCAAATATATTATATTATATTTCTGATCCAATAATTTATATGTCATATATAGTGTATATGTCTGTATTTACATGTGTATATGTATGCATATATGAAACATGTATATATTATATATTATGTATACATGCAATTTTCTCAACACTATAAAAAGATATTATCTACTAACTTCTTATAATATTATCATTTAATTAAGTATTCACTAAATGTAATCAGTTACCAAAGTATATGGGTTAGTCAATAAATTCAGGTTTAGAGATTAAAAAAAGGGGAAATTACAATGTTTGTTCAAAGAAAGACAGAGCTGAGATATGAAAGAGATGATCTCCTAAAGCCATCATTTCAGCACACACAGAGAGAGGGAGAGACAGAGAGAGAGACAGAGAGAGAGAGAGAGAGAGAGAGAGAGAAAGGGGGAGAGGAAGAGGGAGAGGGAGAGAGAGAGTTTGTTATTTTGGTAACTCTTGAGATTTTATCACCCTTTGGTATTGAGTTATATGATGCCAGTTTCCTATATATTAAAATTAATACTGTAGTTTTGGGATGAGCTTTGTTACATTGTTACAGTTAATTATGCTTCTGCTTTATTCATTTATACTTATCTACCAGGGACATCTTGATTATTATTGGTAGTTTTCTCTTTTATATATGTTTAACAATACACTTCTCAAGATCCAAGAAAGAAGTCTTTTAGCATTTCAGTTTGATTTTGTTAAATTTATCATCATTTTGTGGGATAATGGACATATATAATATAATATATTGAGGCATCTGCTCCCGAGAGGAGAGCTGTGGAGTCTGAGCTCACTTCCTCTGTGCAACCAGGAAGGAAGTCTAGTCGCCGGCAGAGCAGGAAGTGAAGAGAGAGAGGAGAGGGAAGTGGCCGCTTTTTTATTTTTTTTTTTTTATTTTTTTTATTATTTTTTTTTTTTTGTGGTTGTGCATGCCTTTAATTCCAGCAGTTGGGAGGCAGAGGCAAGCAGAAAAAACAAGTTCCAGGCTACTATATAATGAATTCCAGGACAGCCAGGGCTATGTAAACAGACTGTCTCAAAACAACAACAGTAATAAAACCAGACAAGACTGTTGTGGAATATTCCTTTACACTGTGTGAAGAATCACTGTGATTGGTTTAATAAAAAGCTGAACAGCCAATAGCAAAGCAGAAAATGCAGGCACAGAGAATGCTGGGAGGAAGAAGGGTGGAGAAGCCAGCCAGACACACAGAATGGGATAGAGATAAAAGCTACATAGTAGAATGTAGATTAATAAAAATATGGGTTAATTTAAGTTGTAAGAGCTAGTTAGAAACAAGCCTGAGCTATCAGCCAAGCTTCTATAAGTTCCTCTTGGTTATTTAGGAGCTGGCAGATGAGACAGAAAAATCTGTCTACACAAGCTGGTATCACAAATGTGATTTTGTTACATTATTCTCTGTGTCTTCTATGCTTGAAAGAGGTCAATATTGAAAAGGTTACATATTGAAATAGTTGACTAAGAGTAGCTAGGGAAGAAGCCAGAAAGAGAAAACAAAAAGAATGATGCTTCAGGTGTAAAGACTTTAGAAGACCACATGTTCCTACTCTCTGTACAATGTAGACCAGACGCTCCAAACACACAATAACATAAGCACATGGAATTTCTCTATTCAATGCCTGGAGGTGGCCACACCCTTAGTGTCTTAGCTTGATTTTTTTTTTTTTAAATTTATTTATTTATTAAGGATTTCTGCCTCATCCCCACAACCGCTTCCCATTTCCCTCCCCCTCCCCCGATCAATTCCCCCTCCCTCATCTGCTCGAAGAGCAATCAGGGTTCCCTGACCTGTGGGAAGCCCAAGGACTGCCCACCTCTATCCAGGTCTCGTAAGGTGAGCATCCAAACTGCCTAGGCTCCCACAAAGCCAGTACGTGCAGTAGGATCAGAAACCCACTGCAATTGTTCTTGAATTCTCAGTATTCCTCATTGTCCGCTATGTTCAGCTAGTCCGGATTTATCCCATGTTTTTTCAGACCTAGGCCAGCTGGCCTTGGTGAGATCCCAATAGAACATCCCCATTGTCTTAGTGTGTGGGTGCACCCCTCGTGGTCCTGAGTTCCTTGCTCGTGCTCCGTCTCCTTCTGCTCCTGATTTGGACCTTGAGATTTCTGTCCGGTGCTCCCGTGTGGGTCTCTGTCTCTGTCTCCTTTCATCGCCTGATGAAGGTTAATATTCCTGAGGATGCCTATGTGTTTGTCTTTGGATTCACCTTCTTATTTAGCTTCTCTAGGAACATGAATTATAAGCTCAATGTCCTTTATTTATGGCTAGAAACCAAATATGAGTGAGTACATCCCATGTTCCTCTTTTTGGGTCTGGCTTACCTCACTCAGGATAGTGTTTTCTATTTCCATCCATTTGTATGCAAAATTCAAGAAGTCCTTGTTTTTTACTGCTGAGTAATACTCTAATATGTATATATTCCATACTTTCTTCATCCATTCTTCCGTTGAAGGGCATCTAGGTTGTTTCCAGGTTCTGGCTATTACAAACAATGCTGCCATGAACATAGTTGAGCATATACTTTTGTTGTATGATAGGGCCTCTCTTGGGTATATTCCCAAGAGTGGTATTGCTGGATCCAGGGGTAGGTTGATCCCGAATTTCCTGAGAAACCGAAACACTGCTTTCCAGAGTGGTTGCACAAGTTTGCATTCCCACCAGCAATGGGTGAGTGTACCCCTTTCTCCACAACCTCTCCAGCAAAGGCTATCATTGGTGTTTTTTATTTTCGCCATTCTGACAGGTGTAAGGTGGTATCTTAAAGTTGTCTTGATTTGCATTTCCCTGATCGCTAAGGAAGTTGAGCATGACCTTAAGTGTCTTTTGGCCATTTGAAGTTCTTCTGTTGAGAATTCTCTGTTCAGATCAGTGCCCCACTTTATAATTGGGTTGATTAGCCTTTTACGGTCTAGTTTCTTGAGTTCTTTATATATTTTGGAGATCAAACCTTTGTCAGTAGCAGGGTTGGTGAAGATCTTCTTCCAGTCAGTGGGTTGTCTTTTTGTCTTAGTGACAGTGTCCTTTGCTTTACAGAAGCTTCTCAGCCTCAGGGAGTCCCATTTATTCAATGATGCCCTTAGTGTCTGTGCTGCTGGGGTTATACATAGGAAGTGGTCTCCTGTGCCCATGTGCTGTAGAGTACTTCCCACTTTCTCTTCTATCAGGTTCAGTGTGTTCGGACTGATATTGAGGTCTTTAATCCATTTGGATTTGAGTTTTGTGCATGGTGATAGATATGGATCTATTTTCATTCTTCTACAGATTGACATCCAGTTTTGCCAGCACCATTTGTTGAAGATGCTCTCTTTTTTCCATTGTATACTTTTAGCTCCTTTATCGAAGATCAGGTGTTCATAGGTTTGTGGGTTAATGTCAGGGTCTTCTATTCGATTCCATTGGTCGACTTCTCTGTTTTTATGCCAATACCAAGCTGTTTTCAATACTGTAGCTCTGTAATAGAGTTTGAAGTCAGGGATGGTAATGCCTCCAGACAATCCTTTATTGTATAAGATTGTTTTGGCTATCCTGGGTTTTTTGTTTTTCCATATAAAGTTGATTATTGTCTTCTCCAGATCTGTGAAGAATTTTGATGGGATTTTGATGGGGATTGCATTGAATCTATAGATTGCTTTTGGTAGAATTGCCATTTTTACTATGTTGATCCTCCCAATCCAAGAGCAAGGGAGGTCTTTCCATTTTCTGGTGTCTTCTTCAATTTCTTTCTTCAAAGACTTATAGTTCTTGTCAAGTAGATCTTTCACTTCCTTGGTCAGGGTTACCCCAAGGTATTTTATGCTATTTGTGGCTATCGTGAAAGGTGATGCTTCTCTGATTTCCCTCTCTGCTTCCTTATCCTTAGTGTATAGGAAGGCAACTGATTTTTTGGAGTTGATCTTGTATCCTGCCACATTACTAAAGCTGTTTATCAGCTGTAGGAGTTCTTTGGTAGAATTTTTGGGGTCGCTTATGTACACTATCATATCATCTGCAAATAACGAAAGCTTAACTTCTTCCTTTCCAATACGAACCCCCTTGATCTCCTTATGTTGTCTTATTGCTATTGCTAGAATTTCAAGCACTATATTGAAGAGGTATGGAGAGAGTGGACATCCTTGTCGTGTTCCTGATTTAAGTGGGATGGCTTTGAGTTTTTCTCCGTTTAATTTAATGTTAGCTGTTGGCTTGCTGTAAATAGCTTTTATTATATTTAGGTAGGACCCTTGTATCCCTATTCTCTCCAAGACCTTTATCATAAAGGGGTGTTGAATTTTGTCGAATGCTTTTTCAGCATCTAGTGAAATGATCATATGGTTTTTTTCTTTCAGTTTATTTATATGGTGGATTACATTGATAGATTTGCGTATGTTGAACCAGCCCTGCATCTCTGGGATGAAGCCTACTTGATCATAATGGATAATTTTTCTTATGTGTTCTTGGATTCGGTTTGCCAGTATTTTATTGAAAATTTTTGCGTCGATGTTCATGAGTGAGATCGGTCTGTAATTCTCTTTCTTGGTTGGGTCTTTTTGTGGTTTTGGTATCAGGGTAACTGTAGCTTCATAAAAGGAATTTGGCAATGACTCTTCTGATTCTATATTGTGAAATACATTAAGGAGTATAGGTATTAATTCTTCTTGGAAGTTCTGGTAGAATTCTGCATTGAAACCATCTGGTCCTGGGCTTTTTTCGAAGGGAGATTTTTGATAACCATTTCTAATTCTTCGCGAGAAACCGGTCTATTTAGATCATTCACCTGGTCTTGGTTTAGCTTTGGTATGTGGTACTTATTTAAAAAAATGTCCATTTCTTTTGTATTTTCCAGAATTGTGGCATACAGGCTTTTGTAGTAAGATCTAATGATTCTCTGAATTTCCTCTGTGTCTGTGGTTATGTCCCCCTTTTCATTTCTGATCTTATTTATTTGCGTGTTCTCTCTCTGTCGTTTAATTAGTTTGGATAGGGGTTTGTCGATCTTGTTGATTTTCTCCAAGAACCAGCTTTTTGTTTCATTGATTCTTTGGACTGTTTTCTGTGTTTCTATTTTGTTGATTTCAGCCCTCAGTTTTATTATTTCCAGTCTTCTACTTCTCCTGGGCGCGTCTGCTTCTTTTTTTTCTAGAGCTTTCAGGTGTGTTGTTAAGTCCCCAATGTATGCATTCTCCGTTTTCTTTAAGTGGGCACTTAGTGCTATGAACTTTCCTCTTAGCACTGCTTTCATTGTGTCCCATAGGTTTGAGTATGTTGTCCCTTTATTTTCATTAAATTCAAGGAAGACTTTAATTTCTTTCTTGATTTCTTCCTTGACCCAGGTGTGGTTCAGTAGTTGACTGTTCAGTTTCCATGAGTTTGTCGGTTTTTTGGGGGCAGCGTGGCTGTTGCCTTCTAATTTTAATCCGTGATGATCTGATAAGACACAGGTGGACACAGATATTTTTTTGTATCTGTGGAGGTTTCCTTTGTTTCCGAGTATGTGGTCAATTTTTGAGAAGGTTCCATGAGCTGCAGAGAAGAAGGTATATTCTTTCCTATTTGGGTGGAATGTTCTATAGATGTCTGTTAAGTCCATTTGCTTCATTACCTCCAATAATTCTCTTAATTCTCTATTAGGTTTCTGTCTGATTGACCTGTCCCTTGGAGAGAGAGGTGTGTTGAAGTCTCCTACTACTAGTGTGTGTGGTTTGATGTCTGCCTTGAGTTCTAGTAATATTTCTTTTACATAAGTAGGTGCTTTTATATTGGGGGCGTATATATTCAGGATTGAGACCTCCTCCTGATGAATTGTTCCTGTTATGAGTATAAAGTGACCGTCTCGGTCTCTTCTGATTGATTTTAGTTTGAAGTCAGTTTTGTTAGAAATTAGTATGGCCACACCTGCTTTTTTCTTAGGACCATTTGCTTGAAACACCTTTTCCCAACCCTTTACTCTGAGTAGGTGCCTGTCTTTGTGGTTGAGATGTGTTTCTTGCAAACAGCAGAATGTTGGATCCTGTTTTCGTATCCAATCTTTTAGCCTGTGCCTTTTTATAGGTGAATTGAGCCCATTAATATTAAGTGATATTAATGACCAGTGGTTGTTTACTCCGGTTATTCTTATTGCTTTTGGTAGTAGAGATTGTCTCCCTTCTTTGAGATGTGCTCGTGAAGGGTCATTAGATGCCTGGGTTATTGTAGGCAGTGTTGGCAGTGTTGGATTCCTTGGGTTGCGATTTTCCTTCTATTACTTTCTGTAGGGCTGGATTTGTGGCTACGTATTGTTTAAATTTGTTCTTATCCTGGAATGTTTTGTTTTCTCCATTGATAATGAATGATAGCTTGGCTGGGTATAGTAGTTTGGGTTTGCATCCATGGTCTCTTAGCTTCTGCAGAACCTCTATCCAGGACCTTCTGGCTTTCATAGTTTCCATCGAGAAGTCAGGTGTAAGTCTGATCGGTTTACCTTTATAAGTTACTTGCCCTTTTTCTTTTGCAGCTCTTAATATTTTTTCTTTAACCTGTATATTTTGTGTTTTGATTATTATATGGCGAGGAGATGTTTTTCTTTGATCCAGTCTGTTTGGTGTTCTGTAGGCTTCTTGAATATTTAAGTGAATATCTTTCTTTAAGTTGGGAAAGTTTTCTTCCATAATTTTGTTGAAAATATTTTCTGGGCCTTTGAGCTGTGACTCTTCTCCTTCTTCGATTCCTATTATTCTTAGGTTTGGTTTTTTTATTGTGTCCCATAGTTCCTGAATGTTTTGTGTTGAGAATTTGTTGGCTTTGCTGTTTTCTTTGATCTGTTCGTTTATTTTCTCTATGGTGTCCTCAGCATCTGAGAGTCTTTCTTCTAGCTCTTGTATTCTATTGATTATGCTTGTTTCTGTAGACTCTGCTCGTTGGCCTAGATTTTCCATATCCAGCTGGTCCTCAGTTTGTATTTTCTTCTTTGCCTTCATTTCAGTTTTCAATTCTTGAACTGTTTCCATTACCTGTTTGATGGTTTTTTCTTGGTTTCCCAGGGTATCATGTACGTATTTACTCATTTCTTCAAACTTTTTGTTATACTTCTCATCCATTTCTATAAGGGCATTTTTTACATGTTGTTTAAGGGACTCTATTATCTTCATAAAGTCGATTTTTTCCATTTCTTCTGTGTTAGGTTGTTCAAATACTTCTGTTGTAAGATCATTGGGTTCTGATGTTTTCATGTTGTTTTTCGGAGTATTGGGAGAATTCTTGCCTTGGCGCCTGCCCATCTCCTCCTATTGATCCTATCCAATGGGTCCTTTAAAAACCGGATCAGGTTTCCCTCTTTGATTCGATTGTAGTAGGGCGATCTGCTCTCCTTATTGCACGCCTGTTCCCGCAGCTTGGGTCTGCCTCTGAGCAGGTCCCCGAAAGCCTCTTCCTCTATGCGGTGTTGCTCCGCCGCGTCTGGCCGCCGCCGCTCCGCCGCGTCTGGCCGCCGCCGCTCCGCCGCGTCTGGCCGCCGCCGCTCCGCCGCGTCTGGCCGCCGCCGCTCCGCCGCGTCTGGCCGCCGCCGCTCCGCCTCCGCGCGTCTGGCCGCCGCCGCTCCGCCTCCGCGCGTCTGGCCGCCGCCGCTCCGCCTCCGCGCGTCTGGCCGCCGCCGCTCCGCCTCCGCGCGTCTGGCCGCGCCTCTCCGCCCCTGCGCGTCTGGCCGCTGCTGCTCCGCCTCTGTGCGTCTCGTGGCCGCTTTTTTAAAGGGAGAGAGACCACGCCCCAATGGGCTGGTATCTCAGCAGCTATAGGCTGGAGGAACGGGAGGACCTCCCGCAACACCATATAATATTAACATATAATAATATGTATAATATATATACAAGTATATATTATATATATTATTATATAATATATAATAATATTATATAATTGTAATTAATATAATATATTCATATATATATATATATATTACTGGTACTGACTGAGAATGATAGTAGAGAATGAAAACCTTTGTTATTCCTCTATGAGTTTTGAAGTCTGTTAGTTTTATTTTATCCATGATCTACTAGAAATTATAGTAGAAGGGTCCACCCTCATAAATATATAACCTCTTATATTGCTGAATGTTTTCTTAGGGAACATTGTCTAATCTGAACAATGTCACGTTCAACTCTATGTTCATGAGTGATTCTGAAACCTTCTCATGCAGAACCGAATCCACATCTGCTTTCCATTGCTATGGACCCTTGGAAACATGAATGAGCCA
This sequence comes from Microtus oregoni, assembly GCF_018167655.1. Classification (NCBI taxonomy): domain Eukaryota; kingdom Metazoa; phylum Chordata; class Mammalia; order Rodentia; family Cricetidae; genus Microtus; species Microtus oregoni. The sequence continues at coordinate 21,336,925 of NW_024543210.1, forward strand.
CTCATGTATTTCATTAGCTGTTAAGGCAAAAGATAAGGAACAATTTATCTTCTTTCACAAATTGATTTTCCTGTCAAACTCTACTGTTTTATTATTATAACATGTCGACATTATTCTTAGATTTTAGCACATCAGTGTTGAAAATACTGTAGAAGATAAGAATTGTCTGCCACTGGCTCCTCTGTCTGCCCCATAACATATATTATAAATTATCATTTCTAAGTTCTACATAAAATTCCAGGCCCTAGCCACCTCACTTAGGATTAATTCAAGAAAATTTCAAAACTACTAATATCTACTGTTCATCTGGTTTGTCAGTGGTAATGTATAAGATGCTACAGGTTCTATAAGAGGCAAGTGTTATTTGACATTTTCCCTAAGATTTTTTTGTTTTACCCACCAAACCTCAGAAACCCTGGAACAGCCTCTCCATACATGCAATCATCGCTCACCACATCAATGACCACTGGATTCTTGGCAGTCTGCTCCTGGAAAGGTGAGTGTCTGGGTTACCAGATGAAGGGCTCTGCTCTCTATGCCCTAGCCCTGGGAGGCACATCCTGTGCCTTACAACCACCCACCAAACTACAGAGACTCCAGAGCAGCCTTCCCACAAACACAACCATTCCCGTACCACATCTGTGACCACTGGTGTCTTGGCCCTAACTGCTCATGGAGAGAGCCTTGACCCCGCCTACACCCAGAGGAGCCCCAGAACTATATCAGTATCCACTAGAGGCATAGACCTGCCTGCGCCTGGAGGAAGAGTGATCACCTAAGTCAGAGGCCCCACCTTCACAAATTGGAGGAAGAGGGACCCTCTGAAGTATAAGCCTTTACTGTCCCCACTGGAAAAAGAAGGGCATATGGCAGTGTAAGAACATATTCAACAACAAAAAGAGCAATATGGCACCAGAACCTATAACCAGAAGACCTGAACATGCTAACCCAGAAGAAGCAGAAGAAAATGATCCTAGATAAAACATTCTGAAGATGATAGAGACACTTAAAGAAAAAGTGGAGTAAAAGACAAACAAAAAATTGAAGAAATCAATAAATCTCTTAAAGCCAAGAAAACAAAACAAAACAAAAAAACAAACAAAAACAAACGAACAAAAAAAATAAAACAGGTGAAGGAAATAGCTAAAACAGTTTAAGACTTGAAAATTGAAATAGAGTCAGTAAAGAAAACACAAACCAAGGGAATTTTGGAAATGGAAAATCTGGGTAAATGAACAAGAACTACAGATGCAAGCATAACCAACAGATTACAAGAGACAGAAAAGAGAATTTCAGGAGTTGTGGATACAATAGAGGAAATAGATTCATTTTCCAAAAATGTTAAATCCAACAGATTCTTTTTATCTTCATTACTGTCCAAAATAGATGATAGAATATAATATTAATATATACCACAATGTCGAATAAATAAGGTGCATTTATAATAAGTTTAATACAGAATAAATAGTTGTATTTTTATAAAAAATCAACCCTCCGAATGACATTGCTTTGTGGTTACTCAGCTAAATTGCAATATCTGCCTGGAAGATCTGTTTGTCCTTCGACAGCATAATGTGTGAATGTAAACACAGAAGTGATCAGGCACTAAGGGAGCCTGGAGTAGCAGCTTGGTATTTTACAGTACAGCTCACTTTTAAATTACCCAATATAGAATTTTATGTGAGGTCCTTATTTCATTTTGAAGCTTGTTAATAAGAAGAGCAGTGGCCTGAGTAATCAGAATATGCAATTCTGTACTATCAGTCTCCTGTGAACCACCACCTTGGGTGATCCCACATCATCCTTCCTTATTACAAATGAAAAGGCTGAGTTAATTTTGCTAAGGTTTCTTCCTGCTGTAATTTTCTTTGTTTGACATCAAGTCTGCACGATCTCTGGTCCATAACCGAAGGCAATAACCATTCTTGCTATTATTCAAGCTAAGTTATATTTCCTGTATTGAAATGAAATGCAAGACCAATGTGTTCAGACATCTTTTTAGCTAAGAATTTGTCTTTCTGTGGGATTTCAAACTTTTAAATATTGGTGTGGTAGTTTTAAAAGAAAATGCCCCCCCCCCCAAAAAAAAGTGCCACTATTAGAAAGTGTGGTCTTGTTGGAGGAAGTGTGTCACTGTGCGGGCAGGCTTTAAGGTCTCTTTTGCTCAAGCTTTCCCCACTGTGACTGTCAGTCAACTTCCTGTTGCCTGATGTAGGACTCTCAGCTATTTCTCCAGAACCATATCTACCTGTACGTCATGCATGCAGTCATGATAATAATGGATTGAATCCCTGAAATTAAAATTAAACTTTTTCTTTGTAAGAGTTATCATGGTTATGGTGTCTGTTCACAGCAATGAAAACCCTAACTAAGACAACTGAATAAAAGAAAATCAAATAGATTTTAAACCATTCAATCCAAACTAAACACAACACAGAGTAGTGCTTGGTCCTTGAGCTGACAGTACAAGCTTTAAGGTTTTCTTTTCATTCTCAATGATTTTGGTTCTGGTCAATAAACACCATTTTTTTCTGTCGACTAATGTAGATTAAATATCCTAACATGAAATGATAGCTGTGGTATGGGAAAAATTCTGTTCTTTATCAAATTTCATTCAAGTTTCCAAGGAATGGCATGACAAAATTATTTTAAAGAAGTAGTAAGTGGAAAATTACTTTGTTATCGTGGAGAAGAAAAGAGAATTCTGCAGAAACTTTGAGGACCATTCTCATATTCAGCCAAAGAATAGATGCAAGTAGACTTGATAAGGGATGAATGCTGTTTTATATTTAACTCAATGACAGTCCTTCTAAGTTTTATGCCTGATGAGGTCATTTCAGCTTCATTAAAATTTAATTGAGTAAGAATGGCATAGCAGAAACATCATATGGCCATTGGAATCAAACTTGGATCTGATTCTAATTTCAGTCATTGACTGGGTAACCGTAAGTTATCTATCTTGCCTGTGCATTATATAACTCTTTTGCAAAAGAGATGGTATTTGCAATGGATTTTATGAGGTGCATAAATAATACATAGTAATAATTCATGTAACATATATATCACATAAAATGGTACATACACTTCAACTAAATTTGCCATATTTTATGGAGACCCAATTATGTGATACTTTGTACCCTAGTAGAAAACAAACACAAAGCAAACATGGCTGCTTCTCCCACAGTTTTAATTCTCTAGTTGGGAGAAATAAGACATAATCATATATGGCTAGTATTTGTGTCACAGTGTAGTGCATACCAACCCACAGAAAACATGAGAGCTTACTCAAAGATGAGTTTTCCATTGCTTTTTCCTGAACACTTTTATTGCAGTTGATAAGTGTTAGAGTCTTGTCTATTGCAATAGGAAGAGAGTGCTTTGAAAGAGATATTATTAGACACTTTCCCAAAACACAAAGTATGAGAAAATGTATATTGTCTAAAAGGTATACAATATATAGTAACGAGATTGATAAAAAATAATAATACAGGAAATAAAATATTTAAAGTAAAGAGTTTGGAAATGTAATGACAGCAGAGGTGTACTGCGTTCTTTCACATCATCAGGTTTCAATAAAGTAATCAAGTCTTAAAAAAATATGGGGAGCAGAAACTTGACATATACTTGTTATTTGCAGAAATTGATCATTTTTCAAAGGCTGTAGGGTGGTGCTCCTTGGGTATGATGTAGCCTTGCAGGAGTGATCCTAATGAAGGCTCTCAGATAGTTGGAGGCATTTCTCTAAAGAATATCATATGACCCTTTCCTCTTATTCTCTTCTTGTCTCTTTGCAATGAGGTAAAGAGTTTTGACCTTTTTTGCAGTCTTGCTGGGATTTGTTTCATTTCAACCCCACTAAAGGGTACTGTTGCTGGGCAGTTGTGGCGCATGCCTTTAAATCCAGCCCTCAGGAGGCAGAAGCAGGCATATCTCTGTGAGTTTAAGGCTTGTCTGGTCTACAAGAGCTAGTTCCAGGACAGGCTCTAAAACTACAGAGAAATCCATCTTGGGGGAAAATAAAATAAAATAAAAGAGTACTGATGACCACAGTGTCTCACCTCTAACCATGAGCTCGTACAAACCTTTTATACTTATTTCTGTTACCCCAATGATGAAAATGTAACCAATGAACCATTTTCTGAAAACATCTAGAATTCCCAACTGGATAAAATCCAATATAAGGCACAACAAAACATAGAAGAGTGATCTGAAGTGTTCTTTCTTTTAATGGGCATGTGGCTTGTGTTGAGGAAAGCATGGGTTTAACGGAGATTTACAGAAGAAAGGTAGGACTGGGTAAGAATTTATAAAATTTATAAAAACTTAAAACCAGAAAGACAGAAATTCCTCCCTCAAGAAGTTGAAAAAGAACCACCTACCTTAGCTCCCACTTTTATAGCAAATGCCAAGCATGGCTGACTTTATTTCTCCATTTATGCAGAGACATTAATAGGGTTGTAATACCTGACACATAATACCAGATACATAAAAATTGTACTGTAGTTCAAAAGGGTAATTCTGTCTTTTGTAAGGTAGGAGGAAAATTTAGAAGTATTGTTATCCTTATTATCATGATTCAAGAGGTTGTCATAGCTAAGAAATTTGAGTGAGCAGTTGTAAATGGGGGATATTCTGCGAGTAAGAAAGATTTCATAGAATTGTACAAAATGCTTAATTAGAAGGAAGCTGCAGAGATTTGATTGAACACTGTAAAGCTGAATAATAATGTTGGAAATGGAACATTTCTCTGAGATGCTAAGGGAGTACTGAAGTACAATTCTTATATGAAAAAAAAAGGATAAAAGAGAAGATCAAACACAGATTGAAAGAAAAAAATTGCACACATAATATGGAAATTTGTAGAATGACATAACTGGAAAGAGTAGGGGAAAAAGTAAAATGAAATGATCTGAATGGACCTGTCTTTAACTGAAAAGAATAATTGGTTATTTATTTAAATTTGATGGAAATACATTAGAACCTACTTTAATACTGAAACATTTAAAATCGAAGATGAAGTAAACTGGAAAATTTTAGAGCTAACTAAAACAGGTTGCATAGAAAAAAATACCTAAGAAAAGACTGACATCAATTTCCTTCAAACTAACAGAGCCAATGAGGATAGAGGATGAAAAGAGGTGGCACTAGAAGGTTAAATATTGTTATGAAGGAGTCCTCTAGATGACAAAATTGCCACAGATAAGTTTGGAGAAAGAAAAAATATTTAAGACAGGTGCCTAGAGAGCATGGAATGAGTGCATACTTCTGAACAAACTTGTTAGAACAACATTATGTGAAGATAATCGAAAATTCAAACGAAGCCATCAAAAATAGAACAAAAATTTGGTCTTGAGAGGTAAAGCTATTTGAGCATTATTATTACTATTACTATTATTATTATTACTATTTTTATTATTATGTAACATTGTATAGTTAAAATAACCTTTAAAAGGCAGGTTACAAGAGGTCATAAATGTGCTATGGAAATCAGATTATTGTAACAAAAATTGGAAATTTATTAAGGAAACAAGAATAGGAAATTAGCATTCCATTGGAAATGAATACACCCTTTTCACTCTTACTAATAACTAGAGGAACTGGGCTCTAGTATTTTTTTAAGGAGCTATGTAATTCACTACTGCTCATAACAAAACATGATGCAAAGTTTTGAAGCTAATGAAGAAGAAAAAATGTAACAGAAAGATTGCCTTGATATGGTGATCAAATGAAAGAAGCAATAACTATACATGCTAAAAATGTCAGCAGTGGTAGCTCTATGTTATAGTTGTAGGCCTGCTTGTTAACATATATATATATATATATATATATATATATATATATATATATATACATGTCTACATCTGTCATAATATTTATAACCAAATACTAAGTATACTATAAAAACAAATAATTATATTTTCATTCAGGGTCACAAATGATATTGAATATGTAAAATTATTTTAAAGATGGGGGAAATGCCACTATTGGATAAATAAAAAAGAACCAAGATATTTCTACTTCTGTAAGTTAGTCCATGTGTAAAGAGACAAAAATGCTTTTGTGAACAGTGACAAAGGATTGAGGTTTATATGTTTTTTTTTCTGTAAATTTTCTAGAATCACCTAATGTTACTAAAGTGTTGACAAAAACAATAGACAAGGGATAGATGCAGTAGAGGAGTTGGTGGAGGTGAGGCCTGTAAAAAATTACCATCAGGCTAAAGGGTTTGCATAGCTTCCTTAGTGGATTAATGAATGGGGAGCCACAAAAGTAGGGAAGTGATGCAAACAGCTTTGTATTTTGAGAAAATTTAGACAGCAGTGTTATTGTTTAGGTTGGATTCAGATGGCTAATTGACTGGAATTCATTGTAATGGTCTAGACAGGAAACACATCTTGGCAGCAGGAAAAGAAAAGAGGAGAGACATTTGATGAGATAGAGAGAAACAGTTTAGAGAGGGGACTTGGGGTCAACATGCGGTGTCAGTGAGTAGAGGAGCAAAGAAGCTGAAGAGACATGGGGCATTGTTAGCAGGTTAATGATATTTTAAATATAATGATATCATATCTTTGGAGGTTTCATGGAACAATGGCTACAGATCTGAACTTACATTTTAACTGGATTCACCTAGGATATCCTCCAACAGACCTGTAGATTGTATTGATTGATCCTACACTTCCTTTAGAGCACAAGGCAGGAAAACAAAGATTTTCCACTCCCTCACAGCAATGGCTAGACAATGAGTCCTTCCTTCCTTGCCAATAGACTGTAAACACAGCTGTTGACACCATGTAGATCGGTGAATTCCTGGGTGATCTTGGACATTTCTAGTCAGGATCCGTCTCGGGGTTTAGCAACTAAAGCCCCAGCTCTGTCCTCATCGCTACAGGAGCCTGGCTTCTTCCACGCCATTTAAGATTTTGTTGAGTGCTGGGTGGCGTGCCCCCTCAGCCTGGACATATTCCCATTTCTGCAGTGATGTGGAGCCTAAAACCAGTGCTCAGGGCTTGGTCAGCCTTCCTTCCTGGCTTATGTTCTCAAGGAGAAATTCTTCTCCTCCTTTGTTCCTCTTGATCTACATGAAGGACATGAAGGCTAAAAGTGTCTGCTTTAGAAGAGGAAGAGGGGTTCAGGTAATTTTTGTGACCTATTGCTCTTGCTTAAGGTTCTTGGTGGTAGTCAGAGGCAAGTACAGGAAAAGGGGGAGGGGAGCCCGCAGTGTGAGGTCTGCAGGTAAACTCCTGAGACACCCACAGTATAAAGGGGGCATTCCACCAGGCAAAGGGAAGCAGCCAGGGAGCATGGTAATGAAAGAGGACTTGAAATCTGAAAGTGTTTTAATATTTTGGTTTCTGGTGATAATATGCTAAGCATATTAGCTCATAAGCAGAAAATTAGGTACAGATTTTTAACAAGGCTTCCTCCCAAACCACAATTAGAAACCCATTTAATGGAATCTTCCCATGCCTTTGTGACTCATGGCAGACTGAAATCATCTTTTCCTTTAGAAGTGGATCGATGAGAAACATAGAAAAGTGGAGATGGGTGACACTCTAGTCTAGTCCAGTTTTTCTTTTTTCTTTTTTTTCTTTTACCTCTATTGGTGATGGTCCTAAGATGAAGATCATTGCTCTTTGCTAGTTTCCAACCCACATTTCCTCTCATGTCTCTAGATAGTCATCACCCTGAGTTGCTTCCACAGGGCAAATCTATCCCCTCACCTGAACTTCATACTCCTAATGTCCACTTTTACCTTTAATTTAGTGTCCACAGTAGGCTTGATCCAGGTAGGGCACAGTAGTCAGTATTCTTAGATGCTAGAATGTAGTCATGGTGAATTACCAGACATTCCATTATAAACATAAACAATAAAGAAGTTCATAAAATAAGGAGGGTGTGAAGGGAAATCAAGGTGTAGATGACCAAAGTGTTCAAGTAAAGCCATCAAAGTCCTACTCCTGAACTTGCCAACTCTACCTTCTGTCCTTGGATAGCCCCACTCTTCTTGGATATCCGTGGACACTCTTAGGCTAATCCTTTTATTCATAAGACTCAAAAATTGGCAACACTAGATTTGGATCACGGTCACTGTTCATCTCATACAAACATGCTAAGACAGACTGTCAAGGTCACTCAGACAACTTTAGTAGGAATTGCACAAAAAAAATCTTTTTTTTTTTTTTTTTTTGGTTTTTTGAGACAGGGTTTCTCTGTGGTTTTGGAGCCTGTCCTGGAACTAGCTTTTGTAGACCAGGCTGGTCTCGAACTCACAAAGATCCGCCTGCCTCTGCCTCCCAAGTGCTGGGATTAAAGGCGTGCACCACCACCGCCCGGCTTCACAACAAATCTTTGTATGGTTTTCTCTCTTCACAGGTTCTCAGAGCAAACCCTATTCTAAATTTAAATGCCTAACACATACATAGTGATAGCCTACAAGCGACCAACACTCTTGCTGACAATATCTGCCAACCTCATGCTTACGCCACCATAATTTATCTTTTTCTGATTAATTAATTTTTATTTCTTTCCTTGTAGTCTGTCCTTCCTCACTCATTATAAATAATGCATTTCATTAACAATCTGTGGCTTTAGGTGCAACAGTTTCATCCTTTTGTTCACTAGATCAGTATTTCAGACTTTGGTAGTAACTACACTATAGCTACTGCACCCATGAACTTACAGTGGCTGTGGTTATCTGCTTGAGACCTGCGCAAGATCAAGCCAGGAAAAACTCTTGCATAGACAGAGGAGGAATTCACAAGGCTCTGCTCTTAACCGAGAAGCTGTTGGAAGTTGGTGGCTCCCGGGAGAGTGAGGGTCATTCTTCGGGGGGTATGGTCACCGGTAGGTTGTCCATGCTCCAGTAGATGGCCCTACATCCATGCACATACGGGCAGCATTAAATATACTTAATGAGTTATTTACAAAAATAAGAGGATGTAGAATGAAGAGGCAGATTCACAGGGAATTGGAATACATGGACCGATAAGAAGTGAGGTAGATATAATTCTAACTTATCAGGTACTTTAAAATTCTCAAAGAAAAAAAATAAATTTATAAAATCCTCTCTTCTCTGGGGAGGCAAGGTAAAAAGCTTCATAGTTTACCCAGTTATCTTTGATGTGTGGATTTGTTAAACCATTTTAATGGACCTTCATAATCTCCCACAGACTCTGGGACTCTAAACTTAGTTGATTCTTCCCGTGGGTGGAGTCATGCGTGAGAAAACATGCTATCATGTCCTCTGAATACTGCAAGTTCTTTTATTGCTCTGGTGCAGAGGATGCCTGAGATTGGTTTCCTGTGTTGCTTAGAAGGAGTACTCTGAACATTAGCCATGGAGTTTATGTGGAAGTAGAATTACACTATGCACTGCATGTGACCTGGAGACCCTCGGCCCTACCTGCCTCCCAGACAATTTTGACTCCCATATCCTGATGCATTGCATTGATACTTTCGTGGGAAATATGCACATGAAGGCAGAAAGAGTACAGGTTAACAATTCATTTTCTATTGGGCTTTTCAGTTTACAAAATGTTTTTACTAGCTTGACCTTATTTGACCTCAGAATGCTATATGATCATGTCTGTTTTTAAAGATGAACTCAAAAGATGTAGGAAAGTTACTAAGTTTGGTAAAGAGCTGTGCTGTTCATCTTCAAGTCAGGGTTTTGATACTTTTACCAGTACCAAAGACTGAATCTTGGACTACCTGTATGCATATCAAGTACTCTATGACAAAACTATAGCTCCAGTCTGAAGTCAAGGATTTGAAAAAAAGTTAATTGACACACAATTCTATGTTTTTGAATAGAGTGCAGCCTGAAAATTCACTATACATTTACAATATGTAGCAACCAATTCTATATAATTAGCATCTACAAATCTTTATATATCATTTCTTTAATGTGAGAACATTTGAACTCTGTTCTTTTAGCTCATTATAAAATGAATCATAAATTATAAATTAGTCCCCTTACTATCATGCATAAGCTTCAGCTGTGTTTCTTCTCTCTAACTGCACATTTGTATCTACTTTTAATTCCACTCTAACGTCTTCCTCTCCACCCTGCCTAGCCTCTAGTGATCACTGTTCTGCCCTCTACTTTGTGAAATCAATGTTTGCCTCTATCGCTTAATAAGATCATTCTATATTTGCTTTCGTTATATGAACAACTTTCTTTTTATAACTATTTTCATCTTAATATAGCATCTTTTAATTCCATTTATGTTGTCGCAAATACAAAAATTCTTTCCATGGCTGAACACATTCCAATGGTCATAGCATCTCACATTTCTAATCAATTCATCTGTTGATGAGCACCTTAGTTAATGCTGTATTTTGGCTTTTAAGGCTTTCTATTTCTGTGATAAAACACCATTATCAAAAGCACCTTGAGGAGGAAAGGGTTTATTTTATATTGCAGCTCCTAAGTCCATCATTCAGGGAAGCCAGAGAGCAGACATCATAGAGGAATGCCGCTTTGCTCCTCATGGCTTACACAGCTTGCTTTCTTATACCATTGAGGACCATCAAGCCAGGGGTGCCACCACCCCCAGTCTGGTCCCTCCCACATCAATCATCAATCAAAAAAGTTCATCACAGGCCAATTTGGTGAAAGTATTTTCTTAATTGAGTTCTCCCCTTTCCAAAAGACTTGCATATGCTAAATTATTATAAAACTATACAGAGATATAAAGCCATCTCTGCTATATTGATTGTTATATATCCACTAGTGAATTAATGGGTCACGCAGTTGTGTAATTGTTTTGTGAAGCCTCCATATTGTTCTCCATGATGACTATACAAATTTATAATATATTCCCACAATTAGTGTACAGTCTCCTCTTTTATCATCTTTATGACCATTTGCTATTGTTGTCTATTTTGTTTAATTGACATTCTAACTTGAGAAAGGTATCTCATTGTGTTTTTGATCTACATTTCTCTGATGAGTGGTGACAATGAGTATATTTGATATATTAATTTTCTGTTTGTAAGATGTCTTATCAGATAGTTTGCCCATTTTTAATTAGATTATTTGGCATTTTGTAATTGAGTTCTTTAAGGAGTCTGGATATCAGTCTTTTGGTGGCTAAATAGTTTATAAGGGGCTGGGGAGATGTCGTGGTGGATAAAGGGCTTGTTATACAAGTGTGAGTGCATGAATTCATGAATTCCAATCTCCAGAACCTATGTTAAAAGTCTGGAGGCAGAGATCCCTATGGAAAGCTGGCTAACTAGACTTTCCAATCCTCAACTGCACATACAAGTGGAGAATGATGGAAGAAGACACAAAAATAAACATCAAGGCCTTCACAAACCACATACATGAGCGAACACCTGCATTCACCTGTGCACTACATGCTTCTGAACATACATATACATACATATATATATATATATATATATATATATATATATATATATAACAAATATAACAAATAAATACCTTAAAATATTGGATCTTCTGTTTTGGGAGGCTGTTTCTTTACTCTCTTGTTTTCTTTTGTTATAAACACGTTTATTGGTTTGCTGTTATTCCCATGGTATATTTTTCCTTTATTAGCTATGCTTTTGAAACTTCAGGCAAAATATTGTTGCCTATACCAGTGTCCTGAAGTGTTTCACATATATTTTCTTTTAGAAATTTCAATAGTTTTGGTTTTGAAGTTTGTTCAATTTGTTTCATTTTGAGTTAATTATAGTAAATGGTGACGGACAGGTATCTAATTTTATTCTACATATGCAGTTTCCCCAGCAATATATAATTAAGAGATTGTATTTTCAGTAATTTTTTTTGCACCTTTGGAGATCTGTAGCCTAAAGATATATGCATTTTCTCAATTCTCTATTCTTCTCATTTTGTTTGGGCTTTATTTGAGTAACAATGTACTTACTATGTTTTATTTATGTGTATCTATGCATCTAAGTAACTATGTATGCATTATCTATCTATCTATCTATCTATCTATCTACCTACCTATCTATTTACCTACCTACCTATCTACCTACATCCTCTGTCCTGGAACCTGTGGAGCTAGAAGAGGGATTTAATCCCCAGAAAATGAACTAATAGGTGATTATGAGTTGATCTTTGTGGTAATTGGGAGGTGGTCATGAGTTGCCCAAGGTGGATACTAGAAACTGAACTCGGGTCTTCTGAAAGAGCATTAAACATTTTGAACTGCTGATACCACTCTCCAGTACCTTGCTGTAATTTTGTAGGGTGTTTGGAGGCCTGTTTTGCTGTATCTGTTCACGTTTATTTTTGATGCTAGAAGTCTTTTGTGGTTCCACATACATCTTTAAAAATTTGTTTATTTATTTTACATCCTGGCCACAGTTTCCCCTCCCTCCTCTCCTTCCATTCTGTCCTCTCCATGCCCACCCTGTACCCAACCTCCAATTCACTCCTCCTTAGTTTCTGTTGAGGAAAGGGCAGGTCTCCCATTAGTATCAACAAACCTGGCATATCAAGTTGCCATATCAAGCTCTTCCCTATGTATTAAGGCAACCAGATATGAGGAGTAGGGTCCCAAAGGCCTGTAAAAGAGTCAGAGATAGCCCCCATTACCACTGTTAGGAGTCCCACAAAGTGACCAAGCTATATAAATATAATGTATATGCAACATATATGCAGAGTACCTAGGTCAGTCCCATACAGGCTCTTTGGTTGTTGGTTCAGTCTCTGTGAGCCCCTATGATCCCAGGTTAATTGATTCTGTGAGTTTTCTTGTGATGTTCTTTCTTGATCCCTCTGGCTCCTGCACTTTTCCCCTCTTCCTCTTCTGCAGGAATCCCCTAATTAGAATTCCTCCTAATGTTTTCCTGTTTCCATATGAATTTTAAGCTTACTTTTTCCTGTCTGTAGAAGAAGTCATTGCTATTTCAATAAAAATTCCATTTAATCTGTGGGTAGCATATAACAGTATGGACATTTAAATAGTAGTACAATTTGGCAATCCATAAATATGGGGTATATTTTCACTTTTGAATGTCCTTTTCAATTTCCTTCATGATATTTTAAGATTTTCCTTATAGACATCATTCACTTCCTTGGTTAAATTTGTTGTTAGGTCATATACTGTTTTGTAGCTATTATGAATAAGATTGTTTTCTTCATTATTTTTGTCATCAAGTTCATTATTGATATATAAAAATGCTGTTGATTTTTCATTTAGGATTTATAATATTCAATTCCATAATTAAGTTATTAGTTCTAGCAGATTTTTTGATGGAGTCTGTCTATTTTTCTCTTTGTAGCACTATGATTATCTTTAAATAAAGATAATTTTATAAACCAAAGATCCTCTACATTTATCTTTGCTAACATTCATTCCTTCCTTTCTACTCAGTAAACATTCTTTGAATAGTTACCTGGTTTAGATATCATTCTGTGAGACATACAGTTGTAATTTTTTTTTTTTTTGCAGTAAGAAAATTTGGTTAACAGCAGGATATCCAAGAGGAGTTTCAGTGAGGGTCTGGTATTGATGGTGTACCAGAATCCAGAGTCCTTGAGCTTAACTAACAACATATTACATAATGAACATTTGCAAGTAAAGCTGGTTGGACAAAAGGGTACACTGCATGAAAAACCTCAGCTCCCAATGCCAGTAATATGAATGAAGAGATGATGGAGAGAAGAAAAAGATGGAGTAGCAAACTGCTTTTTGTCTGCTTTTGTTTTTAATTCATAATCTTATCTTTATTGTTTCTCTTTACATTTCCTGTGGGGGGATGCTACAGGTGTGAAGGCAGATATAGAGGGACTGGAAATAAGTGGGACTGGGGTGCATGACACAAAATTCCTTAAGAATCAATTAAAAAGTATGTAATTTAAAAAGGCATTCTACACCCACAAACACACACAAAAAAGAGAAAGTAAGAAACAAATCAAAAGATTTTATAATAGGAGTGAAATCCAAACTGATGAGGGGCTGGGAGAGGGGAGAAGTGGTAGATGTTATTCAGGCAAAGTGGGAGGTCTGGGAGAGCTCCAGTTAGATCAAAGTTTTATCTTTAAACCATTCCAGTAGATCTGAGAAATAAAAATTAGTCAAGGAAGCAAAAGAACAATAACAAAATTACACAATTGTGTAATCTCATATTTAAAAGATGACAGTATCTATCAATTCCATTTCCTTTTTTTTCTGCAGTCATATTGAATATGTCCTCATGACCAAAGGAAATTAGAGCTTTTTCAGAATATTTTCACTGCTTTAATAATTTGGCAGTCTGATTTGTTTTTATTATCTTAGTGATAATTGAAGACAGAATTCTGACTATGCCCTTTCATGAGAATGCCAAAGCTGCCTCTTCTTCTTGGACCACATTTTAAACAAGTTGGAAAGATTTTTTCCAAGGTCAACTGGTGGGCGTTGGTTGCACAACAGCCCATAGAAAGAGCCATGCTGGCTATTCGAGTAAGGTCAGCTCCTGGATGTCACCTAGGCTTTGTGTGTGGAAGGAAAATGCTTGTAATCAACCAAAAAAAAAAAAAAAAAGATCTGACTTCCTATTTCATACTTCGGGTACTGGTCTACCTGGAAGAGATCAACAAAATCTCAGGCAGGATACAAAAACGAGACTGACCCAAATGTATTAAAAGTTTGACTTTGTCAGTTGGTAGATGGACAAGTGTCAGGAAATAGAACAAGAACTAGTCCTTGCTAAGTCATTAGGTCGTCCTTTTCCTAATCAATACCATATTATACTGGCTTCAAAGAAGGTCAACACCCAATTGGTGGGATTAACATTCCATTTGGAAACAGGGATGTATTTGCAGGTGTGAAGTAAGGAGAAAGCTGATAACACAACCTTAAGAGCATTACTAGAAAGAAAGAAATATAATGTAAGAATTGAAGATAAAGCTGGCCTAGATTTGATCACATGGAACACATACCAGGAGAAAAAAAAATCAGCACCCTTGTGTAGACAGAAGAGGGGAGGACATGGTAAAAACTTTATCCTCTGTCATCACTGGGATAGTTATGTCTAGATGAATTTATTAAAAGTAACTAGGACTCTATGGGTTTTAAAATAAGCATGAATTGGATAAGTAAGGAGTTTGAGTGGATCTGGGGGACTTTAAGAGTGGTGCTAAATATGATTAATATACATTGTATGGAATTCTCAAAGAATTAACAAAATACTATTTAAAAAGAAGCATCTGGGTTAGCAACTAACATGAGGAAATTTCGCTTTATGGTATTATGGGCTGTTTGAAGAACAAGGGATGGAAGAAGATTTCTACAACTGACCAAATGGTACATAAGGCTATGTATCAGGTTGGGTGAAGAAGTTTATTAATGAATAAAATAAGAAATAAAAAGGCATTTATATTGCTACTGTGGCATTATGTTATTGAAATAAAGGACTTCCTGTTTAAAACAAACTCATAACATAGAAGGGGAGCAATGTGCATCGAGATACTCTATAGTAGTATTTAGACAGCTCTGATGAAGTTGTATGGAGGATTAAACCAAAGTTTCTGAAAGTCCCTGGTGAGAAGACTTTTGATGTGGATAAAAGCAGAGTTTTCCAGGATAAAGAAGGAGGAAGAATATTTGAGGTGAAGGGATTTACCTATTTCTCATCTTACCCTTTTCTATGACTCCTGTTAAAATAAAATGTGTTATTTGAGAAATCCCATGCTCATCATTGTCAAGGGTAAATGGATATATTAGAAATAACAATCCTGAGGATAGAGAACTATGTGCTCCAAAAGAAATACAATGTGAGCCACAAATATAACCACAAATGTAATTTAAAAATTTGTAGTAGCCACATTTTTGAAAATGTAAAGAGAAATAATTTAATTTTAATAACATACTTTTTTTCTAACTTAGTATTTCCAAAGTATTTTCATTTCAACATGCAAAACAATTTTAGTGTGATAATTTGGAGTATTGTACTAAATTATTGAAATATCCTATTATATATTTTTAAAATAACATTGTATATTTTAAGTTTAAAGCATAATTCAGCACAGCTATGTCTCCATAGTTCAATAGATCCATGCGGCTATGGGTGATTATATTGGATGGTTCAGATAATCAGCTTGTTGATTTTGGCTGGAGAGAATGGGTATCTAGAGGTTGGGGCATATCTAGGGATAGCACACCAAAGACTGGTACCAAAGCAGCCTCAAAGAATAGATACAGGTTGATCCTGTTCAGCAGTTACCCCAAGGACCAGCTCACATTGTCTGCTTTCATCTAAAGTTGTCCAGCAAGGTCCGAGCTGGTGTGTGCTCCTCCACCCACAGAAAATATGTCCAAGTCAAATTTTCCTGGGAAAATTTTCATTTTGTTTGACTTTTATTATTTTATTTTAAAAGCCCACAGGCAGCTCTTCTCAACACCTAATAATGTCTTTCCCAGCTCTTTAGGAAGCAAGGCCTTGAAATTTTCCTCACATATAAGCCCCAGTGGACACTGTCTCCATTCCATCGAAACACTGCCCAGAAATGAGCTCACAGACCTTCTTCTCATCATGGCCAGAGGCAAGGAGGACTGTCTGGGATACAGGAGGAGAGGTCAAAGACAAGCTTGACTTCCCTGAAATAATGTGCTAATATTTCCAATCCCAGAGACCAGTCACAGATGGTGCCTAAAACTGACTCAGCTTTGGCTGAGCCATTTGACAGACTTAGTCTTGGACACCCCACAATCCCATTATCTAGTATGGGTAATAGAGTCTCAGTCTTTGCAGATATCAATTTTTTTTTGTGTGTCATGCTTCTTATTGTCCACCTGGATTCCATTAAGGCCCTAGGCTTTGGCACCCACATAATGCTTAAGACAAGTAGGATACTATTGCATTCTACCTGGGAAAATTCTCTATGAAAGTTCCTAATTATAGTTTTGTTCCTGCAAATTCAATGAATCTGTGATTTTAGTTGCTGAACGTGTCAATGGAACAATTTAGAAAATGAATAAAAGAAATATCATTTGGTATCAAACCTATTATTGGCTTTACTTGTCTAAGATGTTCACAAATGCCACAAGTCTATTTGAAGGAACAAACCATTTATCTTTATCTGTCTGGTCATCAGATAACTTAGAATCTCCATGAAACTGAGAATCATCACAAAGCAGATCTTACAGAAGATAGTAGTATAGGAAGTTGTTACACCTTTGCTGCAATGGCAAAGCAGGTTACACTGGATGTTCTAAACACTTTTGTATGGATTGCAAAACCAGCACCACTACCACCACCATCCCCATGATCATCCACATCATAGTGTCATCATCGTATCCTTCAATTATTCTTTTCTTGAGTTTTAAACATTGCCTGTGTTTATAGTGTGAAGTCACGCAAAGCAAACTAATCTACCAGCTCTGTGTGTGTACCTATAGCCACACACTTATGTGTAGTAACTTTAATCATGGATTACAGATAAATAGATAGAACAAATCATTTAGTAGTACAGTAACACTGTACCATCACACACAATACCATTTGCTGTTTTCTTTTTTTGTCCAGTTTTCTTTTAACCAAAGAGTCATTGCATCACTCGTAAGGAGCCTATAAATTAGCCCATATGATAACTAAACAGGAATCCAAGTAACTGTTTCAACTTTGGTTGTTACAACCTTGTATCACTGTCTACTTTTTTATTGATAATATTTTAATTAAAGTTATAAATAGCCTAATCGTGTCCATTGATGTGCGGGAAGAAGCTGGGTGGTATTTTGGAATAAAAGAGGAAATTCCACATATTTCTGCTTTGACATGGCAATTCAGAGCTGTAATGTGGGACTGTCCTCCAGGTATGACATAACCACTATTTTCTTGAACCAGAGTAGCTGTGACCATCTGTGACATAAGCCCATGAGATATGTCTATTAACATTTCTTTGTAAAAGGAGTGGAGAGGCTTATGAGCCTTGCAAAGTCCCTCTCTTCTACAAGATTATGTAAGAGTTGGACAATGACTAGCGGTTGGAATTCTTTGTAGTGTATCTACACTAGGACTTTTCAATGGCCCACCATCATCTCCGTCATTCATGATGCAGGTGGAACTCTTTAATTGTTTCCTATGTTACCCATGTTTCTGAAAATAACCCCCAATAAACTCATTAGTTCATCAGGCTTTATGTATTTTTCCTTCTTTCCTTCCTTCCTTCCTTCCTTCCTTCCTTTTTTTCCTTCTTTCCTTCCCTCCTTCCTTCCTTTCTTCCTTCTTTCCTTCCTTCCTTCTTTTCTTCCCCCCCCCTTTTAATGTTGATACCTTCTCTATTTGTGTGAATAGCATCACCAGGAAAGACATGTGAAACTTCACACCTAAACATGGACCAATGGACTTAAAGGGGCCTCCAGAAGGCCATGAAGTCTGAAAAACAGTTCACTCAATAGATGATGACAGGCATGTATTTGTTACCCTCGCTGCGCATGATCCATGTGCGTTCAGTGAAGATGACATATAGTGGCATTGAAATATCTCAGCTGCTACACCAATGAGGTGGCCAGTAAATGTTACCTGCTGGGGCAGAACATGAAAGGCAACCAGAAGCCTTAAGTTGAAATGTAGTGGTTTTCTGTTAGTATGCAGAACGTTTTAGATACTGGATGATGAACCAGGATTTTGCTTTGTTGTCCTGCCCTACGCTATAAGAGTGAAAATCCTCATGCCAACAGTGAGCTATTACCCTATGAGTGATTGCCTAGGGAGTTCTTTGAGGCCCCCCCCCCCACGTAATATAAACTATTGTCAATGCTGTTGGTTGCATGTCAGAACTCAATGATAAATTTCTTATCCTAAAGAAATTATATATTTTTGTTGCAAGGAGACAAAGTCAGGTCTGATTGGTTAGGAACGTTCTTCCTCTGTAAGTTGCTGGAGAGACGTGTCCCTCATAGCCCTACTCACCTGTGGTCTCTGCATATTAAGCAGTCAGCATGCCAGGGCAAGGTGTGCCGCTGATGCAATAATGACACAACTGTCGTGGGTGTGACCAATTGTTTCCCAATCGTGTTGAAAGCTCACTCCACAAGAAGAAATGCGTGTTGGGTGCCATGAGCTAGGCAAAAACCTACGGCTGGGGAAATTGTGGACCGCAGCAGGGAGACTGTTGCTATTGTTCTGTTAAGTGGGTAGGATGCTGTAATATGGCTTTCTAAACCTTTGTGTTTATGTCTGTAAATGACCACTGCTATCAGCTAGAGGGGAATGGAGGTTCTTTTTATAGTCACTGCAGTTACTAGTAGTTGATAAGTGATGGAACTGCTTGGAGTGAGTGTTTGTTACCATGGCTTACAACGTTAAAGTGACAGAACGGTTCAACATTCAGCCCTGAGCAGATCAAGGCTCAAGGGAACATCGCAGAACAGGGAGTGGAGAAACATAAGAGTCAGAGAAAGCAGGGGAGTATAATGACTTCCTCTGGGTGTGGTAGAGTTGTTGTCAACTTGAGTCACAGCAGCCGTGATCACCTGCACGAAACCCTCCTTGTGAGATTTTGACTACCATCCACTCCTGTATGGAAAGAGAAGGCTAAAGAGGTCCATGAGATTTGGAAAACCTCCTCTAGAACATATGAGTTAAACAACAGCCCAGGGGTTCAGGTTCTTGGGTAGTGAATCTGTCCAGAATTATCTCATGGATGTCTTTAGCACTGCAGCTTTTTATGGGTTATTCATACTGTGGGTAAGATCTTTGGTTCCTAGAAGTAACCAGGGAAATTCCTGGTAGTGTAGCATCCATCTTTGAATCATCCATGCTTTGTCTAGAAAATCATGAATAGTATCAGTTCATTGGTTCACCAGCTAGGACTTAGGTAGAATCCTTTCTTTGATCACTGGTGCTTTTTTGGGGGTGCATTAATGCTTCTTTATATCTCTCAAGAAAAAAAAAATGCTCAAAATAGCAAAATTTAGAAAGCGAACCTCCCAGTGGTAGAAAGGGGTTTGTTCATTTGAGACAATGAACAGAAGTGATGGACATTTTACATTTATATTTGTCTTGAGATATAGCTTGGAGAGTCTCACTTGTGACTCATAAAGAATTTCACCTCTTGATTGGGACTTGTATTGTGTTTTATATAAATCAATCTCTCTCTCTCTCTCTCTCTCTCTCTCTCTCTCTCTCTCTCTCTCTCTGGCTTAATCTTGTTGATTTCTGTAGACTTTATATATGTCCTAATATTGGTGATGACTATTATCCTAGTTCTTAGTATCCATGGGAGTCATATCTCATGCTGACAGTAAATAACTTGGAGACTATTGTGTCTGATTCAGACCAGGATCAGCATGAAAACCAAGTTCTCCATTGCCAGAGTGAGGCTGGGCTTCTCATCCAAGGCAACCAAGATATTGAATCCATTGATGTTATTTCAGGTAAATAAAAAAAAGTAAAAAAAAATGTTAAAAGAGCAAAAATAGAAACAAGGACCAAAAATCAAGTGATTGTTAGGGTAAAACTAAATTTGTTTGGAGAGACAGGATACCAGGTCAGTTGTTGAGAATTTAGACTGAAGTGTTTGGAACTTGGTACATGGTATTAATCCACAGAACTAGCTAATGCAAGTTTCCAATAATAAACTTCTGTTTAGCATGATTTCTGAATCTCTTTGTATACCATCATCCTTTCCTCTCTCAAGACTTTGGCCAAATCATTGGGCTCCCTGTTTCATAGGTAGAAACACAATCTTCCAGGGTGGTTATACTTCTGAGAAAGTTCTGGAAAGACTGTGCAAAAGAAATAATTGTCATCAGATATCATTAGTCACTTCCCAGGCATATTCAGAATTACGTTTTTAAAAAATAGGAAAACAAAACCAGCTCTGTCTTTGCACGGCTTACAGAGCATTTTTAATAGATAAAAATCTTCAATGTTAGTAACGTACTTAATTTTCATATTACTAAATTTTGTGGAATGTTTTTCATGGAATCAAATTGTTAATTGATTAAATAGAGAAGTTAATTAAATCAAAGCAGCTGAAATAACTCTGTATAGACACATCACAAACATTCTTTTCTGATGATCCTGGTTCTTCCAAGAGTATTAGAGCCCACAACAGGGAAAATTTTGAAAATCAAGTTTTCTTTGGCTCTTTGTGGGCAAGTAATTGATGTGTCATGAAGTTCAACAACGAGGATGTAACAGACCTACCCATTCGGCAACTTCTGTGATTCACTGGTCTGGAGTTTCAATAAGGAACATGCACACAATTCCACAGGTAAGAACATGGTTCAGGATCACAGATAAAGTTGAAAAAAAAATTTACAGGTAGGCGCATGCAAAATTTTCCTTCTCATGAAGTATTAATACGATTTCTTCTCATGGATGTTGAAATTGTGTGACTTATTTTTTTTTCTATTTTTATTTCAATCTCTTGTCCATTCTAGAATTAAACTTTATTTTATAGAAACCAGTATACATATGTGTATGGATGCTTATACTTACATATAATGTATCATAATTAATTTCCCCTATTCCTTTACTTTTTCTATTCATGTAAGTTTTTCTGATTTTAGTTTAAAACCTAACATGTTGTATTTAAAAATATAATCTCTGAACTAAAAACTCACTCTAGTTATATGTGAAAGCACACATTTAGGAACGGGAGGGAAGGCTCTGAGGTTGCTGCTAGCTGCTGTTGCAGAGGACCTAGATTCAGTTTCCAGAACCTACTCAATGGTTCTCAACCATCTGTAATCTCAACTGTAGTGATTCCAATACCTTCTTCCAGCCTTCACAAACACTGCATCCATGTGGTACACATACATACATGCAGACAAAGCACTCGTGCATATAAAATAAAAAGAAACTAATCTTTAAAAATAGATATTTAAATAAAAAATTTAGTAATTACAATGACCATAGTCTTATAGCTATTCAAAAATCCAAATATTTCAGCATAGTGGTCTCATTTTACTCGCTGGATTTCAGGAATCTCAAAGTAAAAATAATTCCTTCTCTTTTTCTGCCTGGAAGTGGAATTCATTTGTCCTTCATGGTCCAGCTCAGGCTCTACATTCTTTTTTTTTCTTTTTTTTTTCCATTTTTTTTTTGAGAAAAGGAGAAAAAAAAACAAGTTTCCACCTCCTCCCAGCCTCCCATTTCCCTCCCCCTCCTCCCACCCTTCTCCCCCTCCTCCCACCCTTCTCCCCCTCCCCCCACTCCTCTCCCCCACCCTCTCCAGTCCAAAGAGCAGTCAGGGTTCCCTGCCCTGTGGTAAGTCCGAGGTCCTCCCCTCTCCATCCATTTCTAGGAAGGTGAACATCCAAACTGGCTAGGCTCCCACAAACCCAGCACATTACGTAGGTTCAAAACCCCGTGCCATTGAAGACTCCAGGCTGTTCCTGGCAAATGACTCTGGAATTTTCATAGCACTTGAAGTTTACAAGTGCAGAGTTCAGCATTGAGGCTGCTGTGGATTTTTCTTTTACCATGTCTGCTCCAGCCACAGTTGTCCTGGTTGTTCTGGACTCTGCTTCCATATGTCAGACATGACATCTTCTGTTCACCAGCTCGCTCTCTCTATCTCTTCCTTCTCTACCTCTCCTCTCTCATTTCTCTCTCTCTGCCTTTCTGTCTTGCCCCTGATTCTTCTCTTTCCTCTCCCTCTCTTTTTCTGATGGGTTCTCAATGTGTAGCCCTGATTGGACAGTAACTCACACCATAAACCCAGTTGACCTTGAACTCTACCATACATAGCTTTTACCCTCTTTTAAACAGCATATTCCCATGTAACGAAGATCCATGGCAACTCATGTTTCTCCATGAAACCTGTGTGAACCAACCAGTCCCAGAGAAGTATAAATCCACAGCGCTCATGAACTATCTGATGAAAAGTGTTTTATTGATACCTTTACATATCGTTTGTGATATATATATATATACATATATACCTATATATACATATATATCTATACACACACACACACACACATATATATATATATATACCTATGTTTATTTAAACTGTAAATTTAATTTGAAGAACCACGAGACATATATAATTGTGCTGAATTTCCTATTGATCACCATCCACCCCTATATTGGTTTTACAATTAGTTGTGCAACAGAGTCTCATGTGGCAGCAAATAAAGTTAGTCCTATAGGTCCTAACCTAGATGAATGATTGATGATATCTGAGACTTGAGCCTGGGTATTAATATTTCAAATCAGCTTTTTTTAAACATACAGCCAAATCTAAAAACTAATGGGAAATGGAGAGACTGAGAAAGCATTTATAAAATTCTCTGTCAAAGTTTATAGTTTTCTAGAAAGTGGTTTAATAATCATTGCATACTAGGAATTAAAATTTTTAATTTTCAAAAATAATAGACCCTTGATAATTTGCCAGGGACTATAAACTTTTTATTTTATATTTATCAACAGTTTTCACCTCTTTACATTTTGATCCTTTGTTTCCAGTTTTAATAACAAAACGCAACAAAATGGGGCTGGAGAGATGGCTCAGCGGTTAAGAGCATTGCCTGCTCTTCCAAAGGTCCTGAGTTCAATTCCCAGCAACCACATGGTGGCTCACAACCATCTGTAATGGTGCCCTCTTCTGGCCTTCAGGCATACACACAGAAAGAATATTGCATAAATAAATAAATAAATATTTAAAAAAAACGCAACAAAATGTCCAGAAGGTACCTGAATATACCACTGAGGGATTGAGGACCTGATCAATCCTTCCTACTCTATTGCAGACCTTTGTAGTCTGCTCCCTTGGCTGCAAGTGAAACGTGCCAAACCTAAAGGGTTGAACAAAAACCAAACTCAATTAGAATTTTATTGGCTACCTCAGACTTAGGATATACTGTACTCCTTTCTAACCTCCCTCTCCCCTCTAACTCCTCCTATGTCTCTATCAATCCATCTCAGTTCATGACTTCTTCTTCTTTGATTATTGTTTTGAACACACACACAGACACCCTGTTGAATCCATTTGGTATTACTCACATGTGTAGGTGTTTAGGGTTTCTGCTTGGGATTAGATAACCCATGAGGTGCTCATAACCCATCAGGGGCTCAACCCTGGAAGAGACTGATTCTCCCTCCTTCAGCAACCATTAATTGCCTGTTTCATCTAGGGGTAAGGTCCTGTAAGGTTTACTCTGTCTATGTTGGATGTCAACTGGTATTGTCACTGTGCACACCAGAGTGCTGTGCTATTATAGACAGACATTTTTTCTTATATTTTACAGGCACAACTTCTCTGTCATGTATAGAAGACACTATCTCATAGCATACTTCCTGTTTTTTTTTTTTACTCTTACAATACTTCTGCCCCATCTTCCACGATATAGTACTAGTTAGGTGTAGGGGTTGTATTGTGGAGGATCTGTAAAAGCGGAGCAACCCATGGTCAATTGTTCTCTGCATTTTGACAAGTAGTAGATTTTTGAAATAGTCTCTATTGGTTGTATGAAGAAGCTTGCTTGATGAAGGGTGAAGGACATACTTATCTATGGGTATAAGGATAAGTGTTTAGAATGCAGTTAGAAAGCACACTTGCTTAGGAGAGTGGTGGTCATAGGATCTCCTATAGGATCCATGACATTCTCAACTATAGGCAGTTGGTTATGCCTTGAGTCCATAAAATATGAGTGTTAAAATGATTTTAGATGCTCAGACCAAAAGGATATGCATTTTACTCTTAGAAATTACAGTTTCGTTTTTTGTGTGTGTCTCATCTGCTTTGGGAAATATTGGGTAACTTTCAGATATCCTGTTCTTGTTCAACCCCTTTATCTTATTTTAGTAAATGACTAGTGTGCTTTCTCATTGATGGTTTGGATTGTCACTTATGTGAGACACAATTTATTTGACTATAATATGCAAATAAAAATTTCACTAAATTCCCAAAAGTAGCAAATCATGGTTTTAGAACAAACCTAAATAAGAATTGCCTCTTTGCTTATTCAGATTGCATTAAAATAGCAATTTGTTAGCCGGGCGATGGTGGCGCACGCCTTTAATCCCAGCACTCGGGAGGTAGAGGCAGGCGGATCTCTGTGAGTTCGAGACCAGCCTGGTCTACAGAGCTAGTTCCAGGACAGGCTCCAAAGCCACAGAGAAACCCTGTCTCGAAAAACAAAAAACAAAAAAAACAAAAAAAAATAGCAATTTGTTATTAAATAAATTATTAAGTTATTTTGTTAAATATTTTATACACAAATATTTTGCATTTTGCATATTCATCCTCAACTTCTTCAAGCCCTCTCACAACTTGTTTATATGACCCACCTAGTACAATTTATGCAGCTCATATTCATGGATATAAGTCCACTCAGTGGAATATGGTTGACCTATCAGAGACCACATTTCTCTTCCAGAAATTATCAGATGTCAGTAGCTCATCAAGTAGAAACTGGTACTCATGTGTCCCTTCCCATGCTGTATAAGACAGCAGTTATTATATACTGATAATTCCCTGTCCAATATCTTGCAATGCCAACAGAGGCTAGACTATTATTGTTCTACTTATAGCTCTTTGCTGAAGGTAGGACTTTTGATAGTCAACACATTCCTCTTCTCCATAATCCAAGAGCATATAAAATAATACAATGATAAATGAACCTCATTGCATGCTACAAATAAACCACAATCCACAATAAAAATGAGGAAGAAAAGAGTCAATTTCATTGATCCTGGAGAACAATTTCAACTAGGCTGTGGAAGCTAAAATATATTAAGGACTTTACACGAATATTGGGCTCCAGTCAATCGATGTGTTTTTCACCAGGATATGTGTTAGCAATTATTACACCTGTTTATTTGTATGCTAGAGTATGCTGTGAATAAACAAGTGACCAGTATTGATATTAAAAACATAGTTTCTTGTGAGGGAATCTGAAAGTAAGTGAAAGTAAGTTAATGAGGACCAGGCTATTGGTTTGGAAGCAGATTTATTTGTATTAGCCCCTGTCCTTTAATAGTCTTGAAAGTGAAAAAGTGATTTGCATGGGTTAGCACACAGAGACATCCATTTCTAGCTCTGTTTCTGAGATGACATGAAAATCATGGCATCCTCATAGCAAAATGAGCACCTAGACCCTGATCTTGGTTTCTAAATACTTGTCACAAACTGAAGGCAACTGATTTCTCAGACAAATGTCACTTTCAAAGGCTGGAAATCAGCAATGTTTAAGATGAACCTAGTAGGAGAGGATAGAAATAAAGAAAAGGATCTATATCTATATCTATACTTCTCTTATCTTCTCTTATGCTATACACACATATAAGTGTATACATGTATATTAGCATGTTACAGAGCCCACATGAAGGTGCCAAACACAAACACTCACACACGTACACACACACACACACACACATATATATATATATATATATATATATATATATATATATATATATACATGTGAGCCTCTTATGGAGTCCATGTGAAGGCCTTCCTCTACCACACACCTGAGTTAACTTTTATAATTCAATGTTGAGAGACAAGGATGACTCAAAGCACACCAATGTCAACTATAAACAAAGGAGGACTGCTCTAGCTTTGTCTTGGAGAAACCATGCAGATATAATCTCATACAAATGATTACCTCACCTAGATCTTTTTAAATAGAAGACTCTGATTTAGGAGGGTTGGGTCTAAGACTCTAAGTTTCAAATAAGATCCCGGATGTGCTGCTGCTGTCAAGTGAATCACATTTATAAATCAAGACCTTTGGGGAGAACCCTTAAGACTTTAATAAAAGAAGAGCAGGCAGGAGTATAGTTATGTTGGTTTTCTGACATTCCTTCAGAGTTGACCCTATCTTACTGAACGCTAAGTGAGCCTTGCCTTTATCAAATGCTCTTTAGTCTCATAAATTTCCAAACTCAAGTAAGTAGTATTGTAAGGAAGTAAAAAGGAGTGATTTGTGCATGTGTTACATTTCCTTTTTCAGAGCAAATATGTAGCAGGTCTTCTTTGGAATAGGAAAGAGATCTAGACATACCTAAAATTCATAGTTGTGTACTATACAGAGGCAGAAAGGATATTTCTCAGCAGTCCAGAGCAGTATATCCAGGGAGATATAAGTCAAGCTGCACACTTGGTTCTAGTTCTGCCTGCTCAGATGTACTTTGAGTCTTCTACTCAGTAATTCCTCAGGTTTTCTCAATATCCTGACAGGGGGTTATCAGCTTGGTAAGTTTCCCGAACTATTTCATTTTGTAGGCGACAGCTGCCTAATGTAGACCTAAAGGTTCCTCTTCAGCAGGGAAATATGAGAGTGTTTGAGTCATTTTTGTTCTTGGCCTTGGTTGCAAGAATGAATGAAAGTCGAGACTACCTTGTCAAAGAAAATGTAACTGAGAAGGGATAATGACCAGGTGTCAGGGCTGTGACCAGTCCATGAAGAGGCTTCTGCAGTCAGCTTTTGGAACTAAATTGAAAGCTATTTGAGATCTTTTATTTGATTTATTTATTTTTCTCTGACTATTTTTATGTTGCCACATAAATGTCTCTAGTTCAAATCCTTTGTTTGAAGAAGGCTTTTTTGATTCTTTCCCCGTTCTTTCAAGGTTTAATCAACGAATTGGAAAGTCTACATCTGAGTTCGGTGATGACCCCTTACCTCTCTCCCCCCAAGACACTTGTGCTGCCTTACCAAGAGTTCTTTCTTACTCAATCTACTTTTCTACATAATCTCTGAGATTCTTTTCCCAGAGTTCATTGAGCCCTCCCAAGTCAAGGGATAGTTTATGGACTCTGGGAAATAGGCATTTCTAGTTTAGAATTCTTTTATAAGTTAAAGATGTGCGAAACCATGTGTGAAAGTAGAATAAAATGTTTTAAAATACAAGCAAATTCTAAAAATATTACCGTTCCCAGAGGAATATTAGTTTTGACAAAAATTTTCTTAGCAAAAAATACTAAAAATGTAGCATATAAAATGAGGAATATAGCAAAACTCTAAGAATGAAAGATATAGAAGAATCTTCGTTAACATAGAAGACCGCTGAGAGGCATGGCTAAAATGAAGGTGAAGAACAATCCCAGGAGAGCAGACCTCAAGACTTGTAATTCAAACTGCAGCTACAAAAGAACAGGGAAACTGAGGGACACAGTGTTGAAATGTATTGGGGTTTTTTTTTGGAAGGTAAAATATGTTTGGGAAGAGAAGGCATGTTCAGAGCTAATGTTCATATTTGCTTTAATAAGAATGGTATTCTACACTGGTACATTCAGAAACCAGGGAGTGAGGGTAAAGGGAAACAAGAAGAAGACTGCCTTGTTGTTGTTGTTTTCTCTCTGAAAACTTTGGAAAGGGCAATTAAAGATTGTGTGTGTGTATGTATATATATATATATATATATATATATATATATATATATATATATATATTCATACATATTAAGAGTCAGATGACTAGTTTTAGTTCAGTAGTCACTTCTTAATCACATACTGTGTGCTAGAAGCTTTGTAATCAAAGATAAACATTATTTCCACACTAAAGGAAAACATAAGCCAGAGCAAATAAAACATGCTCTCTCTCTCTGTCTCTCTCTCACTCACACACATACACTGTGACATGGAATGTGAAAATAATGTTGCTGCAAACTTCTGGGATATAAAAAGGAAGGGAAAGTGATGTGAGAGTAGCTGGACTAGGGAGTGCACTAGAGGAGCTTCAAGTAGATGGGGATAGTGTTGCCTCACACTGGGCATTATCTGGGGCTGCTCCCCTCCTGTGGGATGAGCAGGATGCAGAGGAGAGAGAGAAGTTCTTTCTGAACTTCCAACTACTCTGGGTTAGAAGAGATTTGAACCTCAAAAAAGAGACAAAGAAAAACCCTCCTGATGACAATGCTTCAGCATGTTTCAGAAAGAGGTGAGGAAGTGCCTGAGGAGAGCGGAAAGGCTTGTGGAGTACACGAAGGAGATCCAGTCGGCATTCAGTAGAAAACAGCATATTCAGAAAGGAAGAGGTATGTTTAACTGGAAGAAGGACATGATCTCAGAGTTAAACTGACTCATGAGGACTCTGGGAAAGAGCTGTAAGGCCCTGTATTTTGAAGATATCTAGCATAGGCTTACTCAGTCAATTTAAGAAGGGTAAGCATGTGTCCTTTGAAGCAAATGTCTGAGGTGTTGTTCTCTGAAGATGTGTCACTAATGCTTGATGGTGCTGGTGGTTTGTATTTATCCAAGACTGACAATGTGGTCCATTTAGTTGAGCAATGATTATGACTTCTGGTGAATATTAACAGAAATTTCTGTCTTGATGATTGAGAGAGAGAGACAGAGAAAAGATAAATGGCATGTAGATTGTGTAGCCATAGTATTTCCTGTTTTATTTTAAAATATATAGCTAGAACTGTTCGTGTTTAAAGAGGATCAAGGCATAGACAATCTTCAAAATGGGAGACTTTGGGACAGGTGCTACAAAAATAAACAGATGACAAAACCTAATTGGTAATAAGTGATACACATATACACAATTTAGAACAGAGTGCACATTCTAATAAGTAGAAGGAAATTTCAGCCAATTGTTTTTATACACTAAATGGATATTATTTTGGAGGGGGAACCAATAAGGATATACAAAGGATTTTAAAATGTTGAAAAGACAACAGTAACAGGTGAAAAAAACTCAGAAAAGAGTTAAGAAATGAAAATGCCTGACAGGGACGTACCACTATCAAGAGAAAGAAAAATATCAGTTTTTCATATTTAGAAACTACACAAAAAGACTCAGTTCAAACACTCATAACATTTTAAGTAGCCAAAGCTTATTGTTGACACAATATTCAAGCTTGAGTATGTCACTATGGTACACATTATTAGAGAGTTGATGGATATGGAAGATAAATATTAGTACATATTTGTTGTGTGACAATGTTCATGGGGAGACATGGACAAATATACATTTGCCCCAGATAGGGAACTAATAATAAACCAAAGTGATGATTGCACACCAAAATCAGAGTAAATGAATTAAAGAGTTTTTGATCCTACTGCACGTACTGGCTTTGTGGGAGCCTAGGCAGTTTGGATGCTCACCTCACTAGACCTGGATGGAGGTGGATGGTCCTTGGACTTCCCACAGGGCAGGGAACCCTGATTGCTCTTTGGGCTGATGAGGGAGGGGGACTTTATTGGGGGAGGGGGAGGGAAATGGGGGGCGGTGGCGGGGAGAAGGCAGAAATCTTTAATAAATAAATAAAAAAAAATGAAAAGAGTTTATTGAGGCTACATCCAGGAGCTTGGGATGCCTAGAGGACTGGAACCCTGGAATCTTTGTATAACTCTCAGAGCCCGACTGGTCAGAATCTCCTCTTCTCTAGGAGCTTGTTCTGAATCTTCACAGTCCTTACTGCTTTTGTAACCATGAAGAGAGAGGGACTTGCGCATGTGATCTGTTTCAGGGACTTTCGAAGGCTTACACACTATTTACTAACCGAATCTTATGGAAAACCTTCTTAGACTTTTGCTATTCTTAATGAGCCTCCTTTTAGGACTTTGTGAATCTTCAGGAACTTTCCTCCAGGATGGAATGATTGATGCAAACAAAATGCTATACAATATGAAATATGAATAATTTGATCTTGGGTATATAAACACATAGGATTGGAAATGCAGTAAAAGACAAAAAAGAAGAAAATCCTATAAATAAAAGAAGGCAAAACTTCCTCAGTGGGGGCGGAAAATCAATTCTATAGATACAGAGAAAAGATGAAACTAAACAACAAAATTGAAACCAGCACACTTTTAAGAATGCCTTGGTCTCAGAGCTTTTGTATGGTCAAAGCAGACAGTTCTGAGGGAAATGGGTCATGGACATTCTCAAGCTCTCCAACTTAGGTTTTGGGGGAAAAAGTTTACCCAAACAGCAGTCATGGAATATCACACTAGTGAACCTGTCTTGAATGAAAAAAAAGTCAAAATGAAAAATTTTTATGATAACATACTTCAGCATCTCCAAAGACAAATCAATCAAGAACTCAGAAAAAGGAAAGTTTGGCTTTGGAAGATGTAGGAGGGAACATGGAGTCAGTGGAAATATAGGTTTCATTCCAAGCATTGGTAGTATTATGATTACAAATTGAATATCAAGTTTCAAAACCTTGACAAAGTAAAAACCAAAATATGCTGTAAAACCATCTCACTTTAGAAGAAAGGAGAGGGGAAAAATGCTGTTGGGACCAAGCAGTGGGAACATACACCTTTAATCCCAGCACTTGGGAGGCAGAGGCAGGTGGATCTCTGTGAGTTTGAGGTCAGCCTGGTCTATAGAGTGAGTTCTAGGACAGCTAGGGCTGTTACACAGAGAAACCTTATCTTAGAAACAAACAAACAAACAAACAAAAACAAAAAAATTAAAAAAAGCTGATGGGTGAGAGTTATATTTTGTAACTGGTAATAGTACATAGCCAAAATAGTTGAAATTGATAGAAATTGGGAAAAAAATACCCACAACCTGAGCCTTTAGTATTTGAGTGTTCTGTATCAAATTATAAATATACTCACTAGAACAAATTTTAAAAAATAAAAACCAAGATAGGTCACGTGCCATGTAGCCATGAAGTGTGAAAGTGCTGCATGCATTAACAATCTTGTTTAAGCACAAACTCACCTGCTATGGCGATGCCTGTAGTAAAACGAAATTGTTTTCAAAAGAAAAAGTTGATTTTCAAGTTGTATTTAAAATAAACTACAACAAAACAAACTAATTTTCCATGTCATTGAAACAAATCGATGGAGTGGTAGTTCATTGTGGGTTTGCCTTGATTCGGAAAGACTTAGGTGGTTGACACACTGTTTCTGATGTGTCTTTGAGGGTGCTGCAGGAGGAGGCTGGCCTCTGAGTCAGGGGACTGAGAGAGGAAAATCTGTCGTAAGCTTAGGCAGAAGCCATCGGTTGAACAGAGAGAACAAAGGAGTGGAGGAAAGGTGAGGTCTCTGTCTCCTGGAGCTAGAATGTCTCCTTTTGTTCACGGACAACAGAAATCTAGGTTCTGGGGTGTTTGTGGTCCAGGACTTGCCCTGAGGGCCCTCTGAATTCTCAGCCCACTGGATTCACAGAATTATACCCCTGGCTTTTGTTTAACTTGAACTGAGCCCTGCCACCCACTTCCCTGGTCCTTCCACTCAATATTCTGGGGTTCTTTGTGATTTCTCAACCTGCATAATGGTGTAAGCCAGTCCTAGAATCAGAGTCTTCTCATCCTTCTCCCCGCCATACTTACTGGTGTTGGCTTCCTAAGAATACTGAACAGTACACCAGCAATAATCTACATGCAAATCACTTGGAGGAGAGTTACATATGTTTTATTCCATTTTTCCATGTACACATACACATGTGTGCACTAATATGTAATACTTCTAAATATTCTATTTGAAAATGAGAAGTTGTAGAATAATTTATAATAACGTGAAAAAGATTCTTTAAAGAAAACCTGATAAATGAATAGAAAATTCTGGAAAAATGTCAAGAAACTATTTTTTATTAGTTTTATCTTGGATAATGGCATTCATTTCATTTTTCTGTTTTCATTTTAATCATGAGCATATATTACTTTTAAAATTAAATTTAAAATATAAAATTGCCTTTTGTATAAAATAGTTCAGTCTATTTCATTGTGTTGTCTTCAATTCCTCTATAAAACATAATGCATAATGCTCTAATTTGATAGTCAATTATAAGACAATGTCTGAAACTGGTATGATGTACCATAATTTCATTCTTTACTTAACTGGCTAAATGCATGGGAATTTGGAATGAATATAGCATATGTTCTTCATTTTTGTAGACTTGACCACCAAAATATAGTCTCCATTTAAAGTAAAATCATATGGGGATGTATTTTTCATTTTTGTTTTATATTGTAAATGAATACAATGGTCCACAAGTGACAAAAGTTTATTTTCTCTTCATACATAAGAGAGATCCTCAAAATCTACTGGAAATTAAAAAGATTAAAGGAAAGACATTATTATATAAACAGTATTAAAAGGATTGAGGGTTACTTTTTGTTTGTTATTTACATTAAAATTTTATAATTGACATGTATAATTTTTAGTTGTAAAAGCAAATTCCAAAAACCTGAAAGCCAAATATTAGCATATAAACCTTGGTTTCCTTTTTTCTTCACATGAGAACTCCCTCTGTTTCTGATCCTCCTTAGTGAGATGGATGAAGAAAATATTTCCCTATGTACCCTAGACTGACCTTGAACTCAGGATCTCCCTGCCTTAGTCAGACAGCTGGCGTGTAATGCTCCGATAGTATTGGTGTCATATGGAAATAGGTTGTGACACTCTGCTGTAAATGTCCAGTAGCCACTGGCTTTCAGAAATAAATACTGGAGTTTTCCCAAATCACGGAGGTTGGCAATGATGTGAACCTTATGTTGTTACCTTACACCCCTTAGTAATTGCCTCAACTTAGAAGGCATCTCAACAGATTACCCAAATCAGCAGTAGAAAGTACAATGTTGAATATGGTTCTTCGGAGGTACAGATGCAATCTTTGCTTTAACGGGCAGAACTTGCCAGAGTGGCCTAATAGGTTCTCCAGAACATACATGCGGATTTGTTTCCATATCAATTGAGGATAGTGAGCTGAAAGGCAGGATGGTACTGAGCTGGAAGTTGGTGGTTTGACAATGGTCCAGTACCAGGATTTTAAGGTGCCTGCTGCCTTCTCTTGCAGAGCTTGGAAAGAGCATAGATAAGGGTTTCACCTGCCTGGTGCTCAGATACTTGTAAAGATGCTCCAATTCTGATTTGTAAAGTGGACGTGACTTCAAACAAAGAGAATCCAAGGGAGTACAACTCCTGAGCATCTTGTACAATTTCCCAGAGAGGAAGATGCCATCTATTTAAAGCTTCAAAAGTTTCCAGCTTTGTAAATGAACATCATGTACGTGGGAACACTGTTATTTTGTGACCCAGAATGCTCTGTGTTTGGACTCCTATTGACAAAGGAACACTTCTAAAAGTTACTCATTTTGCCAAGGTAGGGAACTAGTCTTTTTCTGCTATCTTGATACCCCAAACTTCTCACGTCCAATACCTTGATGTTCTCCAGTTGTAAAACCTGCGGAACCTTTTGAATTTTGTACACCGACCTTCATGAAACCCACAGCTTCTTGTAAACGTAACTGGATGACTTCTTATTCATCTTCGCTCACTGCAAGAGGCAGACTTGGAGTTGATTTGCAGTGGCATATTTGATACAAGAATCTGATGATCTCCAGGGCTACTTTCCTCTCATCCTTCAACCATGGTAGTTTGTTTGCTGCTCACTCCTGGCTTCTGGGAAGCAGACATGCTACAATGGCTCTGTACTTCATGAGCTAGAAATCCAGGCCCATGTTCTGAAAATAAAACACTTGATGTTTCTGCTCACTGAACTGAACCTTCTGACATCAAGACCATACAGTGGAACTGCAAGGTTTCCCGAAGGGCAGGTAAGGAAACGACAAGAATCATACCATCGATTTCCAGACATCTGTGTTCCCCTGTGGGCGCATCCATGGCATTCTGCAAGGAAAGCTCCATTTGTAATTTCCCCAGGTACAAGACAGGAAAGATCTCATTCTCCAGACAGCTCTACCTAGGCAGCTCTAGGAGGGAGAATGGAGCATCCAGTTCAGGCTAGAGGAATAGATCCAGATGTGACAGTTGAACCATGCTGAATCTGAGCAGATCCAGGCTGTGACTCCTGGTTCTCGCAGTCTTGATTTTTTTTCCACAAAGCATTTCCTGCTCAACTGTGGGTCTATCTCATAAACTTCTAGGATGCAATAGTTTCCATACAATATTTTAAAATTTAAGGACAGAGAACAAAGCCTCTATAAATAACAATTCAGAGACATAGTCTCTCTGTGTAGCCCTTGCTGTCCTGGAGCTCACTGTGTAGACCAGGCTAGTCCCCAAATTACAGAAATCTGTCTTCTTCTACCTTCTGAGTGCCGGGATTAAGACATGTACTCCCACACCTGGTGATAAATAAAAATGATACAATTTATCTCGTGCTGTAATAGAATAATTAGCACAGGAAAGGAGCCCATTAATTGATTGAAAAGTTCTGGAAACTTAGTGTTAAGACGATGAAGAGTGTGAGAGACCCACGGCTGAGAAAATTCCTTAGCAGAAGTTAAGGATGCACAGTGAGACTTTGAGATTCCACTGCAGATCAGAATGCCTGCAATAAGAAGGTAAGCCTGGGAATGCACCTTAGGCCCTGAGTCGAGTCCTAGAATAGCAGAAAAGAAAGGAAAAGGAAATAAGTGCAGAAGAAAAGAAACAAAGAGAAAGGGTGTGGGAGAAAATAAATAAGACAGCAATTGTTGGCCAGGATATAAGGGGGTCAGGAAAGAACCCCTATGACCTGTTTGTGGTAATTCACCATACCACAGGGATATTTATTTATTTATTTATTTATTTATTTATTTATTTATTGTGACAGGACTCACAACAGATAATCTGTTCAATCAGTCTAGATGTCCTTTAACAGGAGAATGGACTAAGAGGTGCATACTCATGGTGGATATTCATTATTTAGCCACGAAGAAGAACAAAATTACATGATTTACTGAAAAATGGATGGAGTCAGAGATCATCACATTAAGTGAAATAAATAAGATTCAGAAAGTGAAATCTAGTTTGTTTCTTAAGGAACAAAGAAGAGTAATTGTAGGGAGATAGGCAGGCAGTGCGGTATGGATGAAAGAGATGATATATCTTATACACGTTCAGCATCACGAAAACATTATTATGTATAACATATACTAATAAGAATAAGTATACACAGTAATGGATGTGGTTTGGCAATGGGACAGGTTTTGCTTTCTGGGGTGAAAACGAAAGGTCTTCACCTGGCATCTCCCAGATGCCACTAAATGAAATGCGTCTTCAAGGCTGGGAGGTCTGTGGTCTATGGGGGTTAGACAATGGCACGGGCAAATATTTTACTATCCTTGATGTTATGGGTAGCGAGAGATGATCGGATCTTCACTGAGTTTTTAAAAGCCTGAGAACACTTTCTCTTCAGGAAAGAATAAAGCTGTGTTGACTGTGAAGATGGAAGAGCTCAAGCCTCTGCAGATGCTGACCTGGGCAACTGTCTTATTCTTTCAGACCTATTCCAGCTGTGATCCAGCTGTGATCCGCCAGTTCGGGAGCAGTCCGTGGTCTTTACTCCCGCATGTGGTTTTGGGGCAGCGGTGTCTTCAGTTTATTTCTATGTATGGGTGCTGCTGCTCTGTCTTGTCTGATCTTCAGTGCTGGTACCTTTCTCAGTATATCTTGAGCTGGCTGTCTAAACCCACAACTGGAACTTTAAAGCCTCGGTGACTTATAACAACAAAGTTCTGGTTGTGATTCATGTGTAAAGTCCAATCTGACTCAGTAGGACAATTCTATGTATAGTATTCATTCAGGGTCCTGGGCTTATGGAGGTCCCATGTTCAAAGGGTGCCACCTTTCACTTCATCTATGGTTGCACCAGAAGTACAGAACAGAGGTATAAGATTATAGCATAACACTGGTTTCTAAAGGTGTCATAGATCTTTTAGCTAATGCCACATAAGACTGGTACCTGCCAAAGTGGCATCTCAGGAGTGGGAAGCGGAAGGATTGAGTTAGGCTTGCTGAGAACTCACTAATTAGATGATCATGGCCTCCCCAGAGGAAGCAGGAATTAGGTGGGAGGAGGAGACAGAGAAATGCTCCTGTGATGCTGATGCTCTCACTACTAGGAAATGCAAATTGTAGAAGACAGGAGGGATTGCTGCTTTGCTCCAAGCTGTGGTCTCTGTTCTCGGCAAACCCCAAAAGAGACACATAGAAAGATTCAGCATCAATAAATAGATATAGCACATTCATATTATTTCATATGACATTTTAAAATATGCAGTTATGTACCTTATGCTTTATGTCAATATTTATAGTATCAGCATTAGATTATGCTTTATAAAATTAGATCAATATGTATTCAATGCTATAGTTTATTATTATTATTACTTCATGTTTGGACTAAATGTCAGCCTGGAGTTCTGGGAGATCACCTGTGGATCCCTGATCAGGTATTAGAACACACTGTGAGACATACCTTAGGATCCATTAAGTTCTGTTGCTCTTTTTTTCTAATGAGTTCCTGTCCATTGCTATAATTCCACTTTAATAATGGAATTCTGCTTCAAGTGGATATTCAGGACTATTTGTTTTTACTTAGGAAAGGGAAATTTAAAAGGAAAAACAGACTTGCTGAACATAGTGGACAATGAGGACTACTGAGAACTCAAGAACAATGGCAATGGGTTTTTGATCCTACTGCACGTACTGGCTTTGGGGGAGCCTAGGCAGTTTGGATGCTCACCTTACTAGACCTGGATGGAGGTGGGTGGTCCTTGGACTTCCCACATGTCAGGGAACCCTGATTGCTCTTTGAGCTGATGAGGGAGGGGGACTTAATTGGGGGAGGGGGGGAAATGGGAGGCGGTGGCGGGGAGGAGGCAGAAATCTTTAATAAATAAATAAATTAATTAAGTAAAAAAATAAAAGGAAAAACAGATTATAAGCAGAAAACATGAAAAAGGAAAAAAAATGATTCAAAGGCAAACCAACTCCACACAAAACCAGAAATAAGATATAACGTCAAAATATTAGTATTGATGAATGATAAGAAATATAGGAGGGATAATGTAATGATGTTTAGCACAAAATGATTCCAGATGCCATTGTAGCCAGCTTATAATGTGGAAACCACAGTTAGAACTTAAATGAAGACTCTAGCTTACTGTTCTTCTTTGGCTACACTCTTAATAATAATCCCTGATATGATTGATACAATGTCACTGCTAACCAGGAAAGTTTCCTAATCATGTAAAGGCATTAAAGCCATGCTAGAGTTATTTTAATTTATTCAATAACTCAATTAATATTAAATGTAGGTTAGCTGCATTCATTGTTAAGAGTAAGGTATTAATGAGACCAGGACCACAAAGCTAGCCAGTACAGAGTCACCTAGTAGAGAATATACACAAGACACTCAATCATTTAATCTGGTGCACATGTGCTTTCTCATGAAAATAGTAGAGTAGAATTATCAAGGTGTTGGGGACAGAGAGGGAAATGAATTTGATAATTATGTGCACATTTTATAGAGTGCATTATTCTACTGGAAAGAAATGTCATGAAACTCCAGTGCGGTTGGAGATGGCTGGTAACATCA
Source organism: Microtus oregoni (assembly GCF_018167655.1). NCBI lineage: Eukaryota > Metazoa > Chordata > Mammalia > Rodentia > Cricetidae > Microtus > Microtus oregoni. The sequence continues at coordinate 21,375,087 of NW_024543210.1, forward strand.
TTTTTCTTAGGCTATCGGACACTGTAACCTGGAAAATACCAGCATCTCAACTGTATACTCCCAAACACAAGTGTTAACCTGTATAGGCAGAATTGGCTATTTCTTCTGTCCTTGGATGATTTTTTTTAATTCCTTGGCCAAGTAAGTTTCAATATTGTCAAATATCTACAGTACCATTTAGAAGTGATCTTATGACATCATTAAAATATTTGAGATTGATAGGTTGCAAGCAGGCATATCAAAAAATGCTTCTAAACACATTGTTAGATGGTCAATATTTAAACATAAAACACTAAACCCTTTAAATAGATAACAGATCAAGATTGTATGTTGACAGTTATTACAAAAAGTCCAAGAAAATATGCGATCATGGAAAATTTGACTTTCAGTGAGGTCATATTTGATTGGTCCTTATCCTGAACCAGGAAGAAACACATATTCTGTTTCTTATTCTTTTCAAAAGAAGTCACAGACCAACATACATACATGTATATGCATGCATATTCTTACACACAAACAGGGACACACATACACACAATCTGTTCCTGACTATGCATGTGATTAAATCCAAGTAAATGTTCACATGCAAGAACCACTGATGTCTGTGCTTAAGGGAATTATGTGTATTTTAGTTTCAGAGGGCCATAATTCCTTTTTTGAAACTATGCTAATAGCCAGAATTTCTGCTCATTTCATCCACCTTTTTTTTTTTTTTTTTTGAGACAGGGTTTTTCTGTGGCTTTGGAGGCTGTCCTGGAACTAGCTCTTGTAGATTGTAGATCAGGCTGGCCTTGAACTCACAGAGAACTGCCTGCCTCAGCCTCCTAAGGGCTGGGATTAAAGGTGTGCTCAGCCTCTTTTTTTTTCCCCAGCCACTTTTTATATCATTACAAACATCAAGAACTTAAAATGTAGAAGATCTTTGACCATTCATTTTTCAGTGACTTAATTTCCCACAATAACCCTGTGAACTCTGAACTATGATTGGCCCTGTATGAGAACTGAGGAAAACAAAGCTGGAAGACGAAGGTGGGCAGGACCTTCCAATGAATGGAAGAACCAAGGAGAGGCCAACTGAGGAAGATCTCTTTTCTCTTAATTGTGTGTTGTCCATCTCCTTTTGGCCTTTTTATCAGAACTTGTAGCATTAAGAGTTCAAGTTGCTAAGTATTTGAAATTTAAAAGCACCCGTGAATTTGAAACAAAAAGGGAAGCCAAAGAAAAGTTTTCTCAGCTGATAGCCAAGGCAGCTAAGCATCTTTGAGCAAATAATTAGATTTGACAATAAAAAAAAAAGCTAAATGGAAATACAGGTGTGAGTCTACTACTTAAGTCCTATCACTAAGGCTAATGGCTGCTTTCTGTGCTTGCCAAAATATGAAGTCAGTGTGATGAATTATGCATGATTTGGGCTAAAGCTGGTTGTGAAATCCTCTGAAGAATTTACCTGAATCCTGTTTCTCCAGTTAGGGCTTTGATTTGCCTCAGGGAGAACTTGGAGTGGGGTGAGTTTCAAAGAAAAAAAAAATCCTATCTGGGAAACAAAGAGAAATGTCTCCTGCCCAATTTACTAAGGAGTATCTGGGAGTTTACAAATATACTTCCACAAACAAAGGTAATGTAAACAAAAACACCTGGTATTCTTGAATACTTAACATCTGTTAGGCTCAAAGGGTTGTGTGTATATTAATTTACTTAATCTCTATAAAACAAGGACATTAAGAACCTAATAAATCTTGGCATCATGATTTGGTTTTGCTTAGAAGAATGAATTCTGCCTTTTAGACAGGTGAATATATCAATCATATATATGGGTTGTCAATCAACAGTAATGTGGTTTAAAAAATCACTAAACAGTTATTTGGAATGTCAAGCTTTTCTAATGTAAGTGAAGTATCATTGAATTTATAAAACATTGATGAAGCTGAACTTTCAAAAATATTACTTCTAGAAACATCTACAACTTGGGAATCTCAGATTTATTTGTCTTTCAACTACTCTAGATATAAAACCTCTTCTTCAGGTTTGAAGAGATAAGGTTAACTACTAAGGAATTTTTATAGAGTATGCATGAGTTATATTGTTTACTGAATAGATGACTTTTGTAAAATTAGTTTTATTATATTTGGCTTTCTATGACCTCAAACGAGGTCAGTACAATTTGCTCAAAAGTATATTGTTGGCTTCTGCTCGCCTAGACAAGGATAGAATTGACATTCTTCAGTTGTAAAGAATATTCTATATACTACATGGAAGTTTGCTGTTCTTCTTTTCTTACCTCCATAACAAAACAACACAAAATGACAACAATAACATCAAACCTTGCCCCCAAAATACTACAAAGCAACATAAACACGAGAGAGACTGCTGCGGGACCTCCTTCCTCTCCTTCAGCCAATAGCCTTTAAGATACCAGCCCACTTGGGCGTGGTCTCTTTGGCTTGAAAAAGCTTAGGTAGCCCTGTGCTCCCTCTCTTGCTTCAGACCCCATTTCCGGTTTCCAGACTCTTTTCCTTATCTTGCAGAGGGCAGTTGTCTGGGAAGGTGATCTTTAAGTTTTTCCTTTAAATAAATAACCTTTTTATTAATCATAATTCCAAACGGGTGTGGGATTGTTTGTGACTTACTCCTTTAAGAGACAAAGTGATGTGGGTTTTGCTGGGCAACTCATTTTGCCCATTACATCATTCATTTCCCTTCTTACTTTTCTCATGGGTGTCCCTTCCCTTCTCAATGTATAGCCTCCCTTCTTTAGTTGTAATTGTTGCATATCCATATAAACAAATGAGCGTTACACTTACAACTTTCGGAGTCTGTTCTGTGTTGCAGTAGGGAAAATTAATTCACCCTCTCTTAGCAGTTGTTAATTGCTTGTAGTTCTTTATTTGAGGGTGCGACATCATGGAATATTTTTCCGTAACTGTCATTCAAAGTGTTCAGATGTTGTTGTTGTACCCATGTTGTTGGGCTTTCATCAGTATGGCCTCCCTGTCATAGCTATGTGGCACAATTTCACAACTGACTTCCAGGTCCTCCGGCTCTTACACTTTCTGCTCCACGGATGGTGATGCTCTCTGAGTCTTGGGTGTGAAGGTTGTGTTGTAGATACGTCAGCTGGGGCTGAGCAGCCCAGCGTCAGTTGTTCTTACGTTTTGACTAGTTGAGGCTTTCTGTAATGGTCCCATTACTATTACCATTTTACTAAACCGGCATAATTTCTAGCTGCATTCTAGAGACTTATCCTCATATCCACAGAAAAGATGCCTCTTTTTGCAGCAGGAATATACAGCTCTATTTGAATTGAATTTCTAGATTGAATTGTCTCTGACAATACTCAGCTTTGGCTGTTTGTCTCAGAATCATGCAGGCAATTAGGCAAGGTAGAGACTGTTAGGTAGATTGGATTCGTGGTTAAAGACCAGTGAATTTTTAAAACTTCATTCTTCTCCATACTATTTTTTATTAAAATATGCTAATCCTCTGAGAAAGTATAACTTGACTAAAGCTCACAATCTAAATATCCCTTCTGCTATCTGGGATCTAGCCTCATATGTGTTCTTGACCCTTCTCTTTCTGCGCAACACTTCACAGAGTTCAAAGTAATGAATATATTGTAGGTTATCCCCTATAATAGTTAATGATGTGTAATCAGGATGCTTATGATATCTTTCAAAATAAATCCGTGGAGTAGTGTTAGGTTACCTCACAAAGACAGCACAGAAGAAAGTATCCCTCATGGACAATTTTTTTTTTTTTTTGTCAAAGGATGAACAGGGCAATCTTTTTCAAAAAATGTTTAACTTTAGCCACACAGTGTTGAATGAATTAAAGGCCAGATCATGAGGGAGAATCCAAGACATAGAGGAAGTGGTCTCTGCCTCAAGGAGTTTCTGTGGTAGAATGAGTCAGGATGAGGTGTTATGGGTAAGTTGTAAGAGGAAAATCTAGCCACAAGATAAAGTAGATGAGAAACTTAACCTACTGACGTGGTGTGGATGAAAGGAAGGAGAGCTGAACTCTCGGTATCGTGCATGTTAAAGTCACTTCATTTGTACTCATGTATGATCTATATTAATACACATAATACATGTCATAATAATCCAAGTTATAATAATTCAAAGAAGTTGAGTCTGTTGTCCTCATCTTGTAGATGAGGAAATGTAGACAGTAACTTGCTTGCCTGTAAGGTGAAAGAAACAGATTTTCAATTCAAGCTAATCATTCAAGAAACTGATAATTAAATCGTTATACCACAAGGATATGTGACCGCGACTTGAGCAGTTGATCTGTGACTAGCACAATCATTTAACTGACCCTAAACACAATGTATTGAAAGGAACTTAAATGGCCATTTTGTTTCCTTGGATACTGATATGGTCTATGATCCAATTGCTGGTGAATTGAGCATTCTCAGTACTTTTTTTTTTTTTTAAGCAAAGAGCCTTTATTTTATACAAGCTTGCAAACTTGGTCTTTCCGTGTGTCCAATGCATTGGAATAATCGAAGAGCCCCAAGCTCAGTGAAAGCTGGGTTTTTTTTTTTTTTTATTGAAAAGAAAAAAATTTCTGCCTCCTCCCAGCCTCCCATTTCCCTCCCTCTCCTCCCGCCCCTCTCCCCCTACCCCCAATCTCTCCCCCTCCCTCTCCAGTCTGAAGAGCAGTCAGGGTTCTCTGCCCTGTGGAAAGTCCAAGGTCCTTCCCCCTCCATCCAGGTCTAGGAAGGTGAACATCCAAACTGGCTAGGCTCCCACAAAGCCAGAACGTGAAGTAGGAACAAAACCCCATGCCATTGTCCTTGGCTTCTCATCAGCCCTGATTGTCCGCCATGTTCAGAGAGTCCGGTTTTATGCCATGCGTTTTCAGTCACAGTCCAGCTGGCCTTGGTGAGCTCCTATAGCCATAATGATGAATATCTTGCATATCACCATAGAACCTTCATCTAGCGATGGATGGAGATAGAGACAGAGACCCACACTAGTGCATCGGACTAAGCTCCCAAAGTCCCAATGAGGAGCAGAAGGAGGGAGAACATGAGCATGGAAGTCAGGACCACGAGGGGTGCACCCATACACTGGGACAGTGGGGCTGATCGATTGGGAGCTCACCAAGGCCAGCTGGACTGTGACTGAAAACGCATGGGATAAAACCGGACTCTCTGAACATTCTCAGTACTTCTAACTGCTTTATTTACTGTAGTGCAGAAAATTTTGAGAAATTGCATATTTTTTGGCAAAGGATTTATCATTCTTTTTACTAAAAGGCATTTTTATATTTTCACTATATTTAAAATGCTTATTTATTAACTATTACCTTAACAATATGCTTAATTAAATATTTTGAATTACACTTTTAGCAAAATTAGTATAGAAAGAGAATAAAGATGACTTTGTAATAGTTTTCTTTTAGATAAGCAGATTACTTAGAATAACCTCATTCTTCTATAAAGACTTTATAGAAAAGAAATCTCCAATGCTGCAATGGTGAACAATTCATATACATCATGAATTTATATAATGAATTTGGAGGATATCTATATTATGTGCACTTATTGAGACAATGGTAAGTGTGCTGTTCATTATCTTTATTAACTCCCAATTTACTAATAGCTTTATACTAGTGGTGATTAGAAGAGACATAAATTAATCTTTAAGATAGATAATCAATTTTCCTTCACTCCATTACTTATCCCTTCCAAGAAATTTGAAACAAAGCAGTGTAATATAAACTATCCATCTTTTATAAAGTCAGTAGTCATGTTAGGACATGCAGTATTTTTGAATGTTGAGATTATTGTCCAAGAGAAACCATTACTGTCCAATTCTTACATGAGTCATGGCTTCTTAAACATGTTCACCTGGATTATGGTATAAAGCCATGATTCACTAAAATATGTCAAAGATATTAAGGAGAGTCTTACTGGAGTTCCAGATAGTTTTCCCATAAATTCATGAGACTCGTTCCGTAAATGTATATATCACTCCATCCTTTCAGAGAACTAAACTTATATAAAATACGGTGAGCATCTCATCACAATGTATAATACATATTGCTAGTCTCATGATACTAAAATGTCCAAGTCATAGAAATCAGATATGCCTTAATTGCAATGCAGTACTTCACCAAGATACAAGGATGCCTTGCTTAATATTACTAATGTAAATTTCCTACTGACTTTTGTATCTTACTATTAGAATCGTTATCTTAATATCACATAGGCATGAAGATACAATGAACCTTCTCTCATCAGGGAACTACAGATTAGGTGATGTCATGGGTTGGATTTGTCTTTTAGTTTTTCTTAAGTATGTTGCCAAGTACTGACACCATCATCGGATTTGGACACTAGACTTTGTCCAGGCAGGCACACAATCAGATCATGTTGTCTTCTGGCAAACAGTTTTTTTTTTATACTGACATAATTCTTAGTGTCATAAAGAAAGTAATCTTAAAATCTGGACCTACATAAAATTTAGAAGTCTCACTATTTTGCTTAGCTGAAGAGTCCCTTAAACAGCAACTGGTAAAATCATTAGAGTTAATAAATGAATTAACCAAACCATGATTTTGGCTAAGTGGTTATGGTTCAGAGAAAGGTTGAGAGTTTGCGTCACTAAGCCTACAAGTGGTAGAGGAGAAACCATTGACTCTAACAAAGAGTCCTTGTTCAAGCAAGCAATTTAAAATCAGCTAGTTCCTTAATACTCTGAACATCAAATGCCTTATCTATCAAACACTGAAATTGTAACTCACAGGGTTTGGAAAGTTCTTTCAAGAAACTGTGATAGTTTAAAGGTACTTATTTAGGCACAGGAGATAGCTCTGTCACTTGTCACACAAGAATGAGGACCTGAGTTCTGTTCCTGGAACCTACATTAAAACGAAAACAAAACCAGACATGGTTGCATTGGCTATCTCAGTGCTAGGGAGGTGGAGGCAGAAAAGTCCCTAGAGCTCACGGGTCATCTAGCCTATTTGAGCTGGCTATCTATAGGCTAATGAGATACCATGTCTGAGCAACCGAGGTGGATTGAATCCAAGGATAATATACAAGGTTGATCACTGGCCACCACAAGTACACCTGCTTATGTCCTCTTCCCAAATCTTTATTTAAATCTGGTTTAAACTCTCTTAAACATTAGTATAGTGACCAAGATTAAATACTTCTTCACACCTGTCTAGCCTCTATATTATTTTCTGTGAATACAAGATCAATAGTATCTAATAATCTGTTTGAAATTAATGGCCACATATCATTTATCATTATATATACCACTGTCTCGTGTAATAACTAATCAATACATTTTGCTGTATAGAATAATCTTTTATCCATAGTTTTGAACCAAAGGACAAATACTGATATCCTTTTAGTTGTATTATAAAGCAAACTCCGCAGATCCTATTGAAGAAGCTGCCCTTCAATTCTGCTTGGCCACATACAGTTTCATCCAATGAAAGAGCTCTTCGTTATCCTTCTTATGGGGGTCCTTGTCTCTACAAAATTGTCTAATGTTTTACTTACTGGGAAAATTGTTAGATCAAGATCAAATAAATTACAATAGCTCTCTGTTGTAATTGATCTAAAATATCTAATACTTTTGCTGAAAATCAAGGTTCATATTTCTCATTCTATATTTTTTTTATATACTGCCAAAATGACACTGTCAGAACACTTGCTTTTTTTTGCTGGAGTTTCATTGGAGGGATGTAACAAATTAATAGGATTATATATCTAAATATTCTAGAACAAGGGTGAGTATTAAATAGATCTGTTATTTACTTTTTTTACTCCCAAGAGCAATACAATCTTATTGGAAATATATTCTTTACCAGAAATTATTTCTCCTGCATTTTTGCTTTATTGTCTTTTTATATGTTCATAGGTACCTCAAATTTATATACGTTTTTATATTTCTATATCTTTAAATTTCTGTGCCAAAGTGGGTTTCTTGACCCTGTTTATTAACATTGGGAGTATGAATTTAAGAATCCAGCCATAGCCCAGCCTGATGTTATTCTGATCTTTATTCATCCTTCTCCGGAAACCTGCTGTGTGAAATTCAGGTCACTGTCTAGCATCACCACCAGTCTTGAATGTTAACTAACTTGGGACCTCTGAAGACTCCACTCTCAAAACAACTTGAAGCCACCTGTGAATGTGGTGCCCCAAGACCAGGGCCTTTCAGCTCCCTGTTACATATCTTAATAATAGCTACAAGACCTTGGGTTTGTGTCATTTCCCAGGCTTGGTCTTCACGCACAAACCAGCTTGGAAATGAAACAGAGACTTAATTCAGTTTAGTCCTTTTAAGAGATGGAGTGAAACCTCTTTATTAGTTTTCCTTTCCCAACATGACTAGTTTTATTTCCTTTTCAAATTATTGTGTCTAAATAGACAGGGCCTTGGAATGAGATCACCAAGTCAACATTCCATTACGAATCCTTTTTGACTGCAAGAAATAGAAGGGGAGAAGTTGGGTAGGGAATTAAGTGTGGAAACATTCCAGACAAGAGTAGACACTGGTGCCTGATGTCAGGACAGATTTCCACCTGCATGGCCTGGAACATTCATTTTTGATTTGGGGATATTTACTAAGGTCTATTTGACTTTTCCAGAAGGCTAGTCTGTGTGTCCATTCCGAAGACTAGTCTGTCCCAAGACTTGTTACAAAGCCTTTCCAGAGACAAAATGCAAAACAGTTTTTACAAGTTTCTTTGAAGGATATCCAAACTGGACTCTTATTAGCATTAATTTGCTGAAGATGGATAGAAACTTCCCTTGTATGTCTTAATTGTTATTTTTCATTGGAACCCTCTTTCATCTTGAATTTTACTTTTATGCAGAGAAAAGGGGAAATTTACTTTGGAAAACAAAAGAGAAAACTCAACAATAGTCAACTTAATCCCATAGTTACGAAAATCACTCAGTCTTTCTCCTCCCGCCCCCTCTTTCTTCTATTGGCAAGGTATCACACTGCAGCCTGGACTATTCTAGAATTCATTAGCCTGACCAGGCTGCCCTCAAACTCACACAAATCCCACTGTCTTATGATCATAAGCTTTGGGTTTAAATGTATGAGCTACTATACCTGACCTTTTAAAATAAAGCTTTTAGTTGAGTTTTACTGATGTTTTTATAAATATGAATGTATAGGTATTTATCATGAATAAATAGTGATTCCATGCTATACTTAACTGCCAGACAATATGCAATAATTATCCAATTGCATGGGCCTATACTTCACTTAATATGATCAGCATATCTTTCTAGAATATGGAAGTACTGAGGTTTCACAAGCTAAGAGTCACAAAGGGAAAGTATTAAGTCCAGTTAATGTACCATTTCACTGTATTACCAAGACTCGCTATACACCATAGGTAGGCCTCAAACTTCTAAACACCATGTCTCTTTCTTTGCCCCCCAGGTGGTGGGGTTATGGGTGTTAACCACCATATCTGCTCCCTACAACAGATACCATATTTCAAGTAATGAGCTATTCAATGAAAATATGTAGTTATTTGAATGAAAAATGTTTCCCATAATTTGGGGCTTTTGAACACTTGATACCCTGCTGGTGGTGCTATTTGGGGGAGGTTTAGGTGGTATGCCTAGAGAAAGCATGTCACCAGGGCCTGCCTCTGAGAGGTAAAAGTCTTGCCCACTTCTAGTTTACTCTGCCTGTCTTGTGCTTACAATTGAAGATTTAAGTTCTTAGCTTCCTGGCTCCTGTCACCTTGCCTGACACTTATTCCTATGCCTCCCCACCATGCGGGACTCTTATACCTCTGGAAGTCTAAGCCCAAATAAACTCTTTCGTCTATAAGTTGCCTTGTTCATGGTGCTCTATCACAGCAGCAGAAAAGTAACGAATACAGAATGTAAGCCCCAAACAATTGTCTGCTCCATTTTCTTCCGAAAGCAGTATTTCTTCCTGTTAGACAGGGCAATACTGGAAGAGCATTTCCCAAATTCTGCAACTGTGTCTTCTTTAGATCAAAAATCATTAGTTATATTAATATGAGTATAGTGCATTAATTTTCGGCTGTTCTTTCCAATAACCAATTAGTTGACAGAGAAACATGATTCTGACAGCGATCTGGCATTCTGAAAAATATTCCTTCCAAAACAAAACAAAACAAAACAAAACAAAACAAAAAAGGCAGCCCCAAAAGTTTTTCTGATGTGTTTATCTAATTATTCTTATCAATAAAAATTTAGGAGTCAGACATCAGGGTAAATACCTGAATGACCAGAAAAGCAGCAGAGAAACCACTATCAATTTTCTCTTTCATTCCTCCATTCAAAAGACTGAGATCTTCTCTAAGCCCCGCCTTACTGCTTTCTGTCTCGCTATCTGTCCTTAGTCCTTCAAAACCTCTATGGTTAATTTTGGTCACGTAGAGGCTAGTTCCACCCTCTTATTCAAAGCAAGCTTTATTGTCAGAATTGCAATCAAAATACCATACAACATGCTTCTCCTATTGAAATGTCAGCTATTTCTCAGTTGAACTGACAGTATTTTACAGAAATAATTCTGCCTTTGGTGAAGAGTGCTCTGCCAGAGGAAGTCATGGCATATCCTTCCAGGAAAGCTCTCTTTAACTGTGTCTTCTTTTTGAAGACAAAGAGCTGTCTTTGAATCTGATTTGGCAGCAAACAGAAAAAAAAAATGCTGTTTTAGTAACCAAAGTGTTGCTTCAGCTTGAATACTAAAAGGAAAGAACAAGAGCTACAAAACTATTCTTTTCTATTTTTCCTATTTACAGACTTGAACAATAAGTAAATCCTCCATTCTCAAAAGATTATCTTTCTTGCTGTCAATCTAAAATAAATGCTACTTTATGAACAGAGGGCCACATACACCCAGAAGAATGCACATCACAAAGGAAGTGTTAAAAGATAGATTGTTAAGTGGCCTTATATCACCTGTTAAAAATGTTGCATAATTTTTGGGGAATGCATACATATATGGAAATGATACAAATAAAGTAGAAATGATCAGATAAATTATGGTAATTAGGTATTTTACACATAAGAGAAAGAATTAAGAAATGGGATTTAGGAGGAATCACCTTTATTTGCCTTTAGTGTTTTATTTCTTATGTTGAACTATGAGCCAGTGAATTTATTTTAGTCTTTTTGAACTTTTTGTTTGTTTGAAACATCTCAGGATTAAGAAATAGATTCCCATGGAAGTGGTAATAGCTTGTATGTGAAATAACACAGACGTAAGATTCATTCTCAATTCTCCTATGGTTTAGAGACAGTTACTTGACAAAAGATCAATTTCTTCATCCTTGAAATATACCTGTATTTACCTTATGAGGTGGTTTTCTAGATTAAATCAATACATTTGCAGTGTTTATCACATTCTTGACATATTATAGATGTTTATACTTAATGTATAGGATATCTCATATGCTGATACATAACAGAATTGTATCTCTTCAAATTTGCCACCCATATGCTTGTGTCAGTGTCACTGAAACCTGAGAGTCCAATTCTGTACCTTGTAAAATGGAGAGAATCAGATGACATGCCCAATCTGCATCCAAAGCTTTCTAGGAGGAACATTAAATACAATAGTGTAAAACCTATTCTGAAACATTTGAAAGCATAAAAGATTTAAAACCATTCTTGAGAATTTCTCTTGGAACCTCTTATTGTGTTAGGTACTGTTGAATTCAGCGATCACAATAATAATAGTTTTTAGGATAGTGATTTCAAATTATAATTGCTACTCTCTTTATCTCATTTCCTCATAGGGTACAAGGGATAGATTAAGTATGGGGAGTTAGGGAGGATAAGAAGGTGCTATGATAATGCACTAGAGAGGGTACCATGGATGAAGGACAGATGGAAAAGGGTTTAGTAGATCATTGTAAGGGTTTTGACCAAAAGATTTGATGAAGGAGTTTAAGCATAAAGTAGCATAACCAAACAAACCTATTTTAAATACCATTCTGCTGTAAGGGCTTAATAGTGACAAGATTAGAAAGAGCAAGAGTGAAGGTAGTTAAAAGAGTTAAGAAGAGTTTTCATTAGTTTACTAAGTTTAGAAACCTGTGGGAGTGGAGCAATGGTAGAGAAATATATTCATATAGATGATTGAAGAACAAATGGATAAATGTTTGGAGTTTGCATTGGAAAGAGTTAGTGCAGAAGAAAACACTGCTTGATTTATTGATTTTATATCAAATATCTCTGCCTTAAATTATTTGAAAGAGATAAATTATTTTACTTGAGTAAAATGCATGTATTAGGATCCTAACAGCAAAGTCTCAGGAATACACTCATGCACACTAGAGATAGATGTTACCTCTACTCTTATAGTAGTTGTGAACTACCACACAGGTAAACAAATAAATAAGTAACATAATCAAAAATTGCATGAAGTTTGGATCAAATTTTGGTGGCTGCCATAATAAATTAACAATAAGCTGCCAACTTAAACAACAGAAATATGTTCTTTTATAGCCAACAAGCTTGAAATCAGTAATACTGAAGAAAATTAAGAGGCTTGCTTCCAAGAGGTTCTAGAGTGGAATCCGTTATTTACCAGCTTGTGGTAGCTGCTGGCATGCCTTGGCTGTGGCATACACCATGGCAATATCTGCTTTCATGGAGCGTTTTGCCTTCACTTGTGTGGTGAGTTCCCTCTGCTTCCTTTTATAGGGATACTTGTAGTTGCATTTGGAGCCCTCTGGCATAATCCAGGAAAGTTTAATCATGGAAAACTCTGTATCTGCAAAGAATCTTTCTGTTTTGGCAGATTAGTTACTGTACAAAGCAGTGTCTGTAGATACCAGTTCAAGGCTTGGATATCTTCTGAGGGGTCATTTTGCCACCCACAATTTATACCATTATTACACAGGAAAAAAATACTTATGGAATTATGATGATAACTTACTTTTGCCTTAAAAATAACAATGGGGAAAAATGAATGGGGAGAGACAAACACACAATCACACCTGAGAGAGAGAGAGAGAGAGAGAGAGAGAGAGAGAGAGAGAGAAAGAGAGAGATCTCATCATAGAGCCTTGCAGGGGTCTAGATCTTATTCTACACATCTGGAACCTATTGAAGGAATAGAATTAGAAATGCATTGAGATTTTACTTACATTTTAAAAATTATTATTTTAACTATAATAAAAATTGGCCAGGGATAGTTGACAAAGAAAGTAAGGCATAGCGCCAAGAGACAGTAGTGGTCATCAGGGCAGGAAATCGGTAGAGTTGTGGCAGGACTGTGGCAATAGAGTTGTAGCTGCAGGAGCAAGGCTGTTTGTTAGCAAGGCTATTGTTAGGTGGAAGCAATTAGGATTTAGATGGACTAACTGTGTAGGACCAAGATAACAAGGCATAATAGATACCTAGTTTTTACAGTTAAATGGATAATTTTGATATAAACCGTCTTAAGAAAGGGAGACTGACGAGGAAGTAGATCTATCTTGGGAGTATGAAAGCTGAGATGATCACAAGTTTCTGAGTAGGCAGTTGTATTAAAGAGATTAGAGAAAATAGATGCTCCAAAAATATAAAGGAAGAACTGTAGCATGCAGAATTAAAGATAAAAAACAAATATATGAAGATAGATGAAGAGAGGTTAGGGAGATGGTGAGGTCTGGTAAAGTGCTTGCCATAAAAGCATGGGGACCCAAGTTCAGTTCCCTAGCACTGAAAACACTGAACACAGTCACATACTTCCCAGAGGCTAAGAGAAGAGGATCCCTGTAGCTCACGGGCCAAACACCTACCTGAATGGGTGAACATTAGATTCCTTGAGATGCCATGTCTTGAAAAATAATGTAGACAGTCATGAAGGAAAACACCCAGTGTCAGCCTCTGGCCTCCATACACACATACACACACATGCATGTGCACCTGCATATACACATACATACTTCTATTTGAACATGCTTGAAACATACCTCCACAAACACATACATACAAAGAAAGGAGGGAGGAAAAGAAAGGAGGGAGGGAAGGAGGGAGGGACGGAGGGAAGGAGGGAGGGAGAAAGGAGGAGGAAGGAAGGAAAAAAGGAAGGGAGGGAAGGAGGGAGGGAGGGAGGGAGGGAGGGAGAAAGGAAGGAAGGAAGAAAGGAAGGAAAAAAGGAAGGGAGGGAGGGAGGGAGAAAGGAAGGGAGGGAGAGAGAAAGGAAGGAAGGAAGAAAGGAAGGAAGGAAGGAAGGAAGGAAGGAAGGAAAGGTGAGGAGGTCCAGGCAACCCCTTGAAGAATACTTAACAATTCAGAAGACGGGAAAGCAGAGGAAATGCAGAGAGACAAATAATGGAGAAAAACACAGAGCAAAGGATATTGTTAGAGGAGTCGACACAAAGGACTGAAAACGTTTCTCACAGAAGATTTCAAGAGAGGAGACAACTGTGTTTCTTGTCTTTGACAACATGGAGGTCACTATTGACTCTGGCAAGGGAGTTCTGTGGAATGATGGGACTGAAGCCAGGGTGCACTGTAGAGCTAAGGGGAAAATCAGAAGGGTGAATTTAACGGAAAACATGGAGACAAAACACGGACAATCTTCTAGGCATTTTCTTTCAGAGCAGCAAAAGATACAGGGATAGAACGAGCCAGGGAAGCTAGGATAAGTAGGAGTATATTCTGTGCCACAGGGAGCGCACGCCTACGTCAGCTCTCATGTTACTCTGTGTGACTAAGGACAGGAGCGTCAGGGGTTCTAGGTCTACTAGCCCCAGATTTCCTCTGTCTAGAATTTCACTCCTGTTTTAGACTTCTGGAGAGGAGAGATCTTTGGAAAGAACTGGGTTGTCTTTGTCTCTTTGAGAGGCATGGCTGCACCTGCTGCCCAAACATTGGCTTTCTGCTTGCTAATCTGTGAGTTAAGAGAGGGCATATTTCGTGTTAATGCTTGTTGAATGAAGGGTAAAACAATAAGTATTATGAATATAGGTGGAGAGCGGTTGGGGAGAGGGTTAAGTCTGGTAAAGAGCTTGCCACACAAACATGAGTCCCTAAGTTCAGATCCCCATTTCCCACATAATGAGCTGAACACACACAGAAATTTTCCAAGATGCACACAAGGAAGGAGTAGGAGAAGGAGGGCACATTGAAAACTTTGTCCTCTAAGCTGTAGTTTAAGTTACTGGACCCTTCTGCCGTTGAACAGAGATAACATCAGGGTTTGAGTAACTCCCTAGTTCTGAGAATAATAGATAGCTTTTGTGAGTAGAAGAGACTGAGGAAGAAACATGTGTGGTTTTATTTTCTGAAGAAACAATACGTTTTATGTGGTATGTTTGTTTTCTACCAGATACAGTGCAGCTATTCTTAGCTATTTACTGAGAGGAGAAGGCTAACAGAGATGTGTTTTCTCTTTGTTCCCCCTAACATTGACATGTTATAATCCTCTGATCACGGTAATTTGTAGGCACCAAACCTCACATTTCCCATGTTTACCTTGAAGTTCTTCCAGGGAGGAAAACTGTAGTCCCTTTGCTATGAGGAGCCGTGTTTCTAAGGGATCTGGGAAAGTGTAGGTTAAGGTGATGATTGTTTAAAAACCTTTGAATCAAACCGTACACTGAAGTCTAAGTCACATTATCAAAAATATTACCTGAAAACAAAGCAAAACATAGCTTGATTTTGAAAGTTAAAATGGAAAAGTGGAGCATAAGTCCATCGTTGCAGTCACAGGTCAAAATTAGGGCTCAATAATGATGTTCACGAAACTGTGACATGGCAGTGCCCCAGAGGAACATGATTAGGACTTGCAGTTAAGAGACGGTTGCCCCATGGGGCCACGTTCTGACCCATGTGCACACTGAGATAGTTGGAAACACTTGTAATCTTGGGCAAACTTAGCAACAGAGCCACCCCTAATGTTTAAAAAAAAAAACAATAACCCCAAGGAGAGAACTAATTCCAAATTTAGTTTCTACCACCACCAATCCGGTCACAAGAGAACCGCCATTTATGTTTTGGATACAAATATTTCAAAGTAGGCTTCTATCTTGGGAAATTAAATGAGGATTGTGGAGGAAGTCTCATTGTAACTTGCTTCTGAAACAAGATGGCATAATTTCTACCAGCCTAATTTAAAATAATATTAGCATATAAGCAATTTGGGGTCATTACTGATTTTTTAATCAAAATATTTTTGTTGTCTCTCTTACCCCACACTTCTGTGTCCCCCTTCCCCCAGGACCCTCCCAATCACCAGAAGTCTCTTTGCGGCTTTCATACCACTATGTCCTTTTGTCCCCACATCCCTTCTTAATATCTCTTGCTATCTTGTTCTGGTCTCCTGTCTAGTTTCACAGCCTGTACCCTCTCTTTCATATCATCTTATTTACATACATAAAAGCATTAAGAGCTAAATCCACATATAAGAGAGAAAATATGATTTTTGTCTATGTTTGACTATCCTCACTTAGATGTATTTTCTGCATCCATCCAACTTCCTGCAAATTTCATTATTTCAATTTTCTTAATATCCAAGTATAATTCCATTTCAAATGTATTAATTTTACATTATTCTGTTGATGCACATCTAGGCCAGTCACATTCTCTTGCCTTTGCAAACAGATTAGCAATAAACATAAATGGGCAAGTATCTCCGTGGTAGGGTATAGAGTCAATAGGAGTATAGGAGTATAACTGTAACCTTAAATATTCTGCCTTCTCAAGATAGCTTAATTAGTTATCTTAACCACTGGGCTGAGCAATGCTTAAACCAAAGTAGCCAATCAGGATACAGTGAACGAAATGGTTGAAGAGTATCCTGAAATCTCAACTTGACTTTCTGATTCTTCACCAAGGGTTACAAACTCTGGTTATAAGTAGAACCATTAAATAACTCTCTATTTCTTAACTGGTAACTCTGAAAGCTGTGGTCTTTCTATAATACTTCAAAAGAAAATTAGAGTCTTGCAATATGATTGTGATTTTTAATTGAACTCATGAAGCTGTATGCCATGGACTCTGAGCTCAGTGAGGCAAATTATATACTCTCTCACTCAGGGTCTCAAGTCTTTCCTTTGACTGATGTCTGTGGCATCTCCTTGGGAAGAAGGCAAGATGAGCAGAGAAGGGGAAGTGAGATAGCTGGGAAGGCACCATGACCAGAAACATTGCCCTAATTGCTTGGCCTCAAGGGGCTCTTTGTTGGCTTTCCTCTCATTCCCAGAGAGAGCCCTGTGGAGTCTCATCAGAGTCCAGTTTCAGCTGCGGTTCATCTGGAGAGTGACCTGTCAAAAGCCAGTGGAGTAGATGCAAGTGAAATGGAGCAGATGTTGGGAAATGCCAGTAAAACAGAGGCTGTACTTCATTACATGACCAGATTCTGACAGGGCAAAGCCAGAAGGCCTGGAATCTGATCTGCTCTGGTGCCTTGGCAGCCAGAACGCAGGCCATGAGGCAAGACACCACAGTTCAGGGTAACCCGTGCTTCTCTGGAAGCCCATGGATAATGGAGTCATACAGAAACATGAGGAAAAAGAAGTAAAACCAGATCAGCAGCTCCACTATCCAGAGGAGAGATGATAGTCTTCCCATAGAGTGCCTCTCTTATTATTCTAGTCAAGGAAGTATCTAGAGGACCCGAGGGTTCTAGTAAATCTGTGGACTATCCAGTCTTAGCACACAGACTGAAAATATGACTTGATATTCATGAGCCAATTCCCTGAGTCAGTTTGCCCTGCCTTCTTTTTTCTTTAATGTATCTAGTGGGCAGGCCTTCCTTGGTATCTGTACTTTTAAAATATTAAATTTGATAAATTTAGGATACATTTTGTTTCAGGCCAAGCCATTCAGGAATAATGCAAATTTCTGAGGTATGGAAGGAACACTGGACATAAAGGGAGTAGGATGTCGGACATCAAAGTTATAGGAGCTCAGAGTGCTGGCTAGACAGAGCAAATCAATGCTGATGCACAGAGGTGCAATAGGAGCTTGTTCTCACCATTGAATTGACCATCCTTCCAGTGAATACACAAAAGCAGAATGATTTTAATTATTCCTCTTTCTTCAAGATGGTGTAAGAACTGAAAGGAAAATTATCTCCTAATGGTTATTTAATTGACACAAATACGAACAGCTCTCTTCTCAGGGTGGAAACTCTGGGGTGAAAAGAGTGGGTAGGGTAATTAACTCCACTGACCAGACCTCCAAGAAATTCTGCCTGTAAATTATGCTTTGTCCCATTACCATGAAAATAATCTGATCTGCCAAGTTCCAAGGTTACTGGAACCTGAAATGGTATCTTGTTCATTTTTATGCCTGGCAGGGCATCTAGCACGCGGCTTGCCCTGTAGGGGCCAATCTATAAACACTCGAGGGTGGGGCTCTCTGAGACTAAATGTGCTGTTCATCTGCCTGAAGAAGGGAAAGGGGTTGGGGAGAGCTTGAGGGAGTGGGATAGTTGAGATGGAGGAAGGAAAGATATGAGAGCAAGGAAAGAGATATCTTGATTGAGGAGCCATTTTGGGGTTAGCAAGAAACCTGGCTCTAGAAAAATTCCCAGGAATCCACAAAGATAACCCCATCTAAGACCCTAAGCAATAGAGAGGGTGCCTGAACTGGCTTTGAACTGTAGTCAGACTGATGATTATCTTAAATATCACCATAGAACCTTCTTTTAACAACAGATGGAAACAGAGGCAGAGACCCATATTGGAGCACTGCACTGAGCCCCAAGGTCCACTTGAAGAGTGGAAGGAGGGAGAGTATGAGCAAGGAAGTCAAGACCATGAGGGGTTCACCCACTGAGACAGTGTGCCTGATCTAATGGGAGCTCACTAACTCCAACTGGACTGGGAATGAACGAGCATGGGATCGAACTAGTCCCTCTGAATGTGGTTGACAGTTGGGGTAGACTGAGGGGCCAATGACAATGGCACTGGGATTTGTCTCTACTGCATATACTGGCTTTTTGGGATCCTATTCTTTTTGGATGTATACCTTGCTCAACCTGGATGTTGTGGGGAGGGCCTTGGACTTTCCATGGCAGGGTTCCTTGCCCTCTCTTAAAATTGGAGGGATGTAGGGGTAGGGTGTGTGAAGGGAGTGGGAGGGAAGTGGGAGGAGGGGAGGAAGTGGAAATTTGGATTGGTAATAAAATAAAATAATTAAAAAAAAAGAATTTGTGTACCACACTCACTTCCCTATTCCTAACACTTTTACTGAGGGGACTCATACTAATTCCGTAGGTCCAGGGAGATAGCACTTCTTGAAGTCTCTTCTTACCTTCGTCCCAGCGCTTTGGTCACTAGGTTCCCAGATGTGAGCATCCTCTCATCTTCCTTGTTAAGACAGCCCACTGACTTGTCTGTTTCCCCTACAGCATGTTGCACTCGATGTTAAGAAGGATGTCCTTAGTTCACATGCCTAATACTATGAGTAGTCCAAACAGCATTCACTCTCTTAATGAATAACTATGTAGGAGAAATAGTGAATAAAGACAGGTGCCATAGACTTATGGATAAAGCTGTTTGGCTGTGATTTACGATTCTTTCCAGCCTGTTTTTGACTGAGATTGTTCTCATCTACATCCACATGGGAGGTTTCATTTTTCTGATTAGCATGGAAGAGGTGCAATTATCAGGGTGTTTATTGAACCATCTTCTCCCACTGTTTGGGCTGTTACTTCATATAAGTGGAAGGCTGGGGGTAGGTTACAACACCCCACAGTCTTCCCACTGTGATTCTTTCATTTCAATCCAATTGACCAGTACGTATTGGCTTTTCCGAGTGAGCATTCAGTGGTGCACTTGGCTTAACAAAAATCTTTACGACCAGCTCTGTGATTGGATTTCTCCTGTCTCCACAACTGCCATGTAAGGAACTGAGTTATGAAACTCGCCGGAGGTCAGGCCAGGCTAGCGACACAGATCATTTTTGAGCTAGGAAGCTTACAGGCTGTGGCAGGCTGCTGTTCTCCCAGCTGCCTTGGAGGTCTCAGTTCATTATCTTCTGTCAGTAAAGAATGAATAGGGTAAAAATGTCTCCTAAGCTTGGGTTCCTATCAATTTCTTGGAAAATAAATACCAGCTTTTCATAATACCTCCCTTCTTAACCAAGCCAGCTTGCTGAGTGACTTAGTACACATTTGAAACCAGCTGCTATACCAACAGTGGTTATGAGAAAACAGAATTATCCACAAGGTCAGTTTTGATTTCCCATTACCTCCTCTCTGCTACCATTCCCATGCCCATTTTCCAGAAGCTGTGGCCATGCTATTTTCTCTGGTGTATCTTAAATTCAGCTTTCCTTTCTGCTAAGCTTTATATTTCATCAGAATGTGTCTTGTCTCCAGGACTTTCCTCCATGTTCCTGTCAAATTTCCTGAAATTTTTCCAAGTAGGGTCAATGGCTATCTTTAGCAGCTGGTAAAGTCTGAAACCACAAATGCCCAAGGACAGAGAGCCAATTGATTTAATTAGGTTCTACTGTGGTCTGGATGTTTGTGTTCCACCAAAATTCACGTGTCAAACTTGATCTCTGATGTGAGGCTATTTGGCGGAGGGATCTTTAGAACGCTCTCATCACTACTCTCTAATAGGATAAGTGCCCTTACCAAAATGCTTGAAAGTCTCCCTTGCTGAAAGACATTTGTAGTGAGGAATGGCCACGTAGACAAAGGATACCATCACTAAGAACCTGATTACTTGGTGACTTCATTGTGGGTTTCTATCTCCAGAATGGTAAAGAAAAAAAAAAAAAACTTGTTGCTTATAAACCTTCCAGATTTAGGTTACATTAGTCTTAAAGGCCAGTTTCACAGTAGAAAAGGAGTCAAAAGTAAAGACAAAGCAAGCTTGGTTTTTCACTCGCTCTAACCTAACATTTCTGGTCTGTAAGATGCAAGTTCTATTTGCCCACGCTGGCGAATTCTACAAGTACAGTTGTGTATCTTGATAAGAAATTAATTCATGTCTGACATTATTTACCTTGGGCTACTGCCAGGTTCCTCAGGTAAAGGTTTCAGATTCCCTGACTGTGTCTCATTTCAAATATCAAGAACAACTCAAGGCCTCTCATGATTCGGAAAACTATAAATTGAAAATGGGGAGTTGCTTACTAGAACGGTGTATAGAATGCAGGGAAATGCTTTGCCTATATATCTATGTTTCTGATAAAAGGATGCAACTCCGAGAGGGCACAATCAAAGATGCAGAAAGACCATGTGATGCCATGTTCCCTTGCAGCATGACGCACACCCAATCCTTCTGCATGTCCAGTCACCAGGAATCTCACCAGGCTCCAAACTTTGAATTTCTTGAGGAGGCTATGTCACACAGATGTGATTCTCTGATCTAGTCTCATCCCACAAAGGATGGGAGTGAAGTATGGAAGTTCAAATTTCTGATCATAAGTTGACATTTCTAGTGCTTAATTATTATCCAAAAGTTACTTTATTGGGGAAAGTAAAATATATTCCCATGAGATTCCAACAGTTTTAGGATTCTAGATCAGGAAGTAGCATCAGAGACCAAATATTGGGACAGAAAGCCTCTCCTAACACCATTCTCTGCAAAGGTTGTATGAGTTATATCTTAAGTGTCTTGGACTGACACTAAGTGTATATTTTCTATTATGTTATAATAGCAAGAGGGGAATAAAATCAGAAGCCAGGGATTCCCAAGTAAGCTGTTAACTTGAGACTATTGCTTGTTTTTCCAACATTCCCATTGTGCTGTGCATTTCTCGTTGCTGTGATAAATATCAGAGTAAAGTCACTTAAAGGAAGCAAAGATTTATTTTGGCTCCTGAATTCTGAGGAGTTGCATTTTATTAGCAGCTCTACATAAAGGAAGGAAGAGAATCATGGTAGAAGGGCATTGTAGAATAGAGTTGTTTGTTTCGTGGTAGCCAGGAATGAGAATCAGAGGGATGGGGTGGGGTGGGGTACAACTTTTCAGCATGGCTATGTCGTAAACCATCTAGCATAGTAGGACCACCAACTTGGGGTCAAACATTCCACATGCAAATTTGCACGACACATTTCATATTGAAGCTATAATACCCATGAAGATCAAAGTCACAGGTGGCATCCTATTCATTACTTTTTCAGGAGCACGTGGACACAGTGGGAACAGTAGCACACGTAGTTTGTCAATAATGTACACAGCACCTAACTGTAGTCAATGTCTGCACATCCTGGGAATGATTGACAGAGCTACTGAGAGAGAGGGAGACAGGTTATCTTTGTTATTATCTATTTCTGATACACAAAAGCACACATGAGCTGCAAGCAGCACTCTATCTTCAGTTCAGTGGGGCCTCCAGGGAAATGGTCCTTTCCTATTGATTTTTGTCTTCTAGAACTTAGAAATACCCCTGGTGTTTATTGTATGCTTAATAAATACTTGATGATTTATTGATTTTTATTATTGTTTATACAGATTCTCTTAATTTAAATTATATTTATTTAGAGTTTCTAATGTTTTAATATTGAATTTAGGAAGTGCCAGAAAATTTTCTGGTCCCATTTAAATTGTTATGTGTTTTTATTTTAAAGAAGAATTATTTGTGAGAGGTTCTTTTTTCCTCAAGAAATTTAATTAAATAATTAATATATGTCAAAGGACTTCAATGAATTTATGGAGAAATAGTGTCCCTGTTAGTTTTCTAAAGAGTGATAGTGGGATTTTCTCATAAAAATAATTGTCATTATATGTCTTAATCTGCTCAAGATCATCCCATGGATGCCTCTGCTGCTGAATTAATGATAATTTGTTTTTCCTCTTCTCTCTTGTTAGTGCCCCAGTTTGTACAATGGATGATTCTGTCCAAGTCTTAAAATTAGGAGATATAGATACAATCCTCGAAATCTCATCTGTGTCCTAAGACTAGATGTTCACAGAGCCTGGGGTCTCAGTAAGGTGAGGCTTATCATTTAGCTACGGCTTCCCCAAGATGCGGTTGTAGTGTTCCGTTTTCTCTTCCTTTGCCCTGCCACTTGATGTCTGAGTGTCTTTTCGTATAGTATTCTCAGTATGTGCCGTTGCATGACTTGAATGCACATCGCCTATCTTTCTCACTTCCCGTCTCTTACACAAAAAGGTCTTGAAACAAAGACTGCTTTGTTCACATCTGGAATCCTCACATTTAGAACAATGCCTGATACATATCAGCAGGGCAATAAACATGCATGGGTTGGCGAACTGGAGTGAAAGTGCACTGTTAATGCTGAAGAAGACAGGTGCTAATGGCGTAGCAGCTTTCCCCTTCTCACTGTGCCCTAACTAAGCTGGAATGGGTCAAAGCGGTTGACAGTCAATTTGGCTGAGTCGTGGAAGAGAATTTGTCAGGTGCAAAGAATTAGAAACCAAAGCTAGAATAATAATGACTCGACAGCCTATAGAAATGGTCCATCTTGGTTTTTTTTTTTTTCCATTGGTGGTGGGCATACTTTCTTCTTGACATTTTCCCTTAATTGGAAGCCCTGTGTCAGCTAGATCACTTGCCAGTGTGGGATTTCTTTGAATGTGGTAATATCATCACTTGGTATAAAATTCAGCCTATGTTCCCATCTGGGATGTTAATAAGGTTACTTTCTTCCAAAAGAGCTCCTGTACTGTCACCAATACCTGGCAATGAAGAGCAGTATAGTTTCCTTTGATCTACTACAGTAGTTAATGGCAATGGATTAAGAGGCATTTCTAAATTAGTGCCCTTTTTTTTTTTTTTTTTTTTTTGCCTAAACAAGTTTCTAGCATCAAGAAACAGAGTAAAGAGAAAAGGTAAGAGGTATTTCCTTTGGAGAATGGCAGAGGTTGGTGCTGTGAATTTTTAAAATCTGGGCGTTGTGTTTGGAATAAGAATGGCCCCATAGGTATATATTCTTGAATGCTTAGTCACCAGGGAGTGGAACCGAATTAGAAAACCTGGGCTTAATGGAGGACATTTGTCACTGGGGATGGGCTTTGAGTCTTTCAAAAGCCCACCCCTGACCCTGTGTTCCTCTTTCTCTTCCCAGTCCTGTGGATCCAGATGTAAGCTTCAGCTACTGCTTAAATATCAGGAGCTCTGCTTTGATGATAATGGACTAACTTCTGAAATTGTAAGTAAGTCTCCAATTAAATTACTTTTATAAGAGTTGCCATGGCCATGATATCTCTTCACAGCAAAGAACAGTGAGCAAGACACGGGGTTAAATTGTGTACTTTCCACTAGAGAAGCATATTCTCAACTTGGCCATCTTACTATAAAATATGAGAATCATCAGAAGTAGATGAGTCAAATGACATTTGGAAAAAATGGGTGAAAGCTAACTAAATAGACTGGGTTTCAAAATAGTCTACATATTTGCTGTTGTTATCATTCTTTATAATTCCCATGTCTGGGCCTTGCTAGGTTTTAACTAGAAAATAAGTCACATTTCCTTTAATATCCAATTTATAAAACTGGGCTCCCACAGGAAATTAGCTTCCTTGTGTTGTCTTTTAGTTATTTCTCAGAGCACCCAAGAGAGTTTCTCCCCAGTGTTTCAACGAGATCTGTTAGCTGCTGTTTTGTTTTGGTAGCTGCTATCTATTTTTCCTGATCAAATAATCACTATTTGTCTATAATCTCTAAGAAGCACCTTGAGAAAAGTATATCATCTTGGTGAGAAATTCATCTTCCAAGCTCATGTAGAAGTGATGTATCAGTGTCTCTTACTCACAATTGAGTCTTAGATCCTGCTGTTTATGATCTGCTTTATCCCTGTTGCCTTAGCTCTGGACATGACCCTGTGAGCTTTATTGGTTAAAGAGTTAAAAGTGAACACGATTCAAGTAGGGCCTTGTCTTCTACTTCTATCAGATATTCTTTTGGAAACAAATGTCATGAATAAAATCTCACGTTCTCAAGTCCCCCATGACGTGGGGAAGCCAAAGCTGGGTCATGGAGAGACCATGTGAAGGTGAGTTAGTTTGACAACTGCTTCATTCTTTCTCTTTAACCAGCTTTCTGATTTAGTTAGTTTTTCTATTAAAAATTGGGAATAAATGAACACTTCTTGCAGCATTAATTTGAACAATTGGTGTTATTGCTACAAATACTCTGCAATTATAACTAAACCTTGGACCTGTTGTTGCTATCCTTTATAGACAATCACCATGATGAATTGTGCTTAAAAAGCATCCAAACTGCCTCCTTCTAGCCTCTCAAGCTTCAATGAGTCCAGATATGCTGGACACACATTAATGAGGCCAGGATGATATACTGTAGACACAGCAGCCAACTGTAATTTGAGTGGTAGCGAAAGTGCCCACTTGCTCTGGGCCTCTTCAATCTTTAGAGCCAAATCACTTGGAGGCTGAACAACCACAGTCCATGCATGGCTTGTTACTAATTGTTCAACAGAAAAGGACTGAGGTATTTGGGTGGTTTGCAAACCATGTAATAGAACACTGGACAATAAACATTCCTGTAATATCCATGATGACATTTTTGTGACAGTACCAGTTGGTTCCTCTCTGCCGACTCTTCTACCCTGCTGTTCTCATTTTAAATTCTCATTATAAAGGGCCATGGACAAAAACATTGACATCAGAGGAACATATCTTTTCTACTGACCTCAGACGAAAAGACTGGAAACTTCATTTCTCACCTTGGTTTCCACTCAATGGATAGATGAAGGCAAATATGGAGATTAAAATACCATTAAGTTAAAAATCAGCGAAAGTGTCTGGAGCTTTGATTTTTGAGTGATTAGGGATCTAGAAAAGGATTAGCACTGGTAAACAAATTTTGAGGCCCTAAAGGCTGAAGGTTAGCACAAGAGATTGGGCTCAAAGAATTTGTGTCTTCTAAGCATCTAGTCTTACAGCCCTGGACATGGGTATAAGGGAGAAGATCCTGCCCTGGAGGAGCAAGTCCATGTGCTAAAGGAAAGAGTGAGGATGTTCACACTCAGGAGATGCAGTTTTTATTAGATGTATACTTGGGCTAACTCTTGGGACAAATGGCTGTGAAGCAAAGGCCCTATCTTGGGTCCCTCCACAGAGAAGGGTTATCAGGGTTTAGGAAGAAGCTCTGCCCCTTAGGATTTGCTATGGCTGTTCGATTTCAGCTTTTCGAGAGCAAAGTTAATGAATAGAAAAGACACTGCAGAATAGAAAAGGCAATAGAATACTGATGATCTGCTTGTAAACAGTCAATGGTATATTTCAAAACAGCTGGTAGGGAGCACTAGGCCTTCAACTGGACATCTATACCCCACCCCTCACCTAAAAGCTCAGAAATCTAAGAGGAAGAGGAGGCAGAAAGATTGTAAGAGTCAGGGGTGGTGCGAAACTCCAAGGAAACAGTGTTTTCTAGACACAGCAGGGCTGATGCACATATGAGCTTACAGAGATGGGTACCATAATTAGATCTGTAGAAGTTATAACTCAATAAATTCTCAACACAGAGGAGGGGAACAGCCAAAAGTCTCACTCATAACTAGGGAGGTATTTTCAACTGGAAAATTGCTGGAAGAAGGGAAACCAATTTTCTTCAATGGAGTGGTACTCGGTGTCTCAACCACAGTCCAAGGAAGACTTTGTGCTCCGGAATAGTTGAACAACACAAAGTAGAATCATGTTATTTTTTTCTTTTGCCTCTCTCTCTCTCTCTGTCTCTCTCTCTCTGTCTCTCTCTCTATGTGTGTGTGTGTGTGTGTGTGTGTGTGTGTGTGTGCACATACCCTTTTTGGTTTCTTTTTAGAGAGAGAAATAATCTTAAGCAGAATGGGAAGAGAGGGACTCTGAGGGTATTGTGGGAAAGGAAAGAATATGATCAAGAGACAGTGTCTGAAAAACTTAAAAATAAGCAAAAGAAAAAGCAAAACCATCAGTGACGGAGATGTTGAATGTTTCCAACAAAAAGAAATGATAAATGTTTGAACTGATGCATAATCAGCTGATCTGACTTGATCATTACTCATATCCATGTATTGAAATATTACACGATATCCCATATCTGCCCATATTGATTTTGTGTGAATTGCAAAAATTTTAAATTTAAAGTGTGGCAACATGATAAAGAGAAAGTAAGTTAAAGGTGCTCATGAAACTAAAACACAGCACACATTACATGGACGTGGGAAAGAGTTCTGTGAAAGGTAGGGGATACAGAAGCCCATGTGGAGCACCCACAGCAGTGGATTTGTTTCTCTCAGACCATGTGCTGAACTTATGGACATACCATCCAACCACTGCATTTCAGTCATTTTCTGGAATCTGAGTGAATTAGGAGGAATAAAATGATGGGAAGAAAGGAGAGGTTTTATGTAACCCTGCCTTTGGAATCTTGGCTCATGGCACAGTTAAGAAAAAAAACAAAGTAGCTGCAATTGTATGGACTGCTCAATTTCTTTTCTCTCCTATTCGTACCTCCTTATAAGCTTGTAGAATCTTATCTATGAGGTATATATACATATAGTTTGAGTTTTATTATAATCCCTTTTACCTGACTTCTCTGATCTCTTCTCACAAAGGCTTCTTTTTCTAGAGTGCCTGGCCTATGACCCTAGCTTAAGATGGGAATGTGATAGCATTCAGAGACCTGCTTCATTCTAACTCAGAGATAATAGCAATAGTGAGTAAGTGAGAGTACAAAAAGGCAGAAGAGAGGAGAGCTTTTCTTGCCTAGAAGATAACCATGCTGGTTTCAGACAACAGGAGTTCTTTTTCCTTCTGTATTTACATATTGTCGTCCAGCAACCATATGATGGATGCTTGCTTCCATCTTCCCCAAAGCTATCCAAGAAAATCAGTCATGGCATTAAACCACCAAAAGAGAGGTAAAGGGTCTGCTTGATATTAAGAAATCTCACTAACCTTCCTTGACTGTCTTTAGAAAGTGATTTAACTCTAAAGGTTTTCTCACATGGACATGAATTTTTTATAGTTAGGACAGCCAGTGCTCTTAATTATTCAGTGCCTGATATAGTCTATGTTCTGGGGCAAAAGGATGAAAGGTAAAGTGTGTGATGATCTGTATTCTCTTGGAACTTGATAGAAATAGGAAGGACAACTTTATAATTGGGCAAATAAATACACAACTAAAAAAATCTGGAGGAAGAAATAACCAAAGGGGCACATGCCTATATTCTCGTCACTTGAGCAGTATGAGTAGGAGTTTAAGGTCAGCAAATATCTAGAGCCCCCCCCCACACTAACCTCTTTCCAAAACATAACAGTAACAACAAAATCAATGATTCTATGAGAAATAGCATGGGTTGGGAAAAATTAATCTGGTCTTGAGGCCAAAAAATATGTTTCTTCCTTAGGAATATGAATAAAATAAATAAATATTAAATTGACAAAGGAGTGGAAGGGGGAAATGGGGCTCCCTTTGGAGAAAAAGAGAACTAGAATTAGAAAAGCCTTATGGTCTTTGACCTAAGTCATTAAAAACATCATAACAACTAAATTTAAACTTAAAGAGTACAAAGTATATGCTACTTTTCCCCACAATTAACTTGATAGAAATTATCCCGATTGGATCTACTTGGTTAGAATGTGGCACTTCAGCTAGATAGCATTTGACAAGATGTATTGAAGGGTGGGAACCAATGGGATGGGTGTTTCATCCATGCATCACTGAGAAATGAACGCAGCTATTCAGACTTAAGTGTTCTTCCATCTCCAAAGTCAGATAAAACACTGAAGGTAAAATGAGGACATTGTAAAGCCTGAGATCGGTATTGCAGAAGAATAATGGAAGGCGCTGGAAATATGCTTGCATAATTTTGCCTACAGTCAATTTAACTGGAAGAAAAAAATCACAAGACTATCTCATGGCAAAAAAAATCGTGAAAACTATTTTTAAAACAATTTCACAAATGTCCAAGGCAGCGAAGTCACTCGTGCGCCTTGTAAATTGCCAAGCACTCAAAGCGACGCACGTCATCCAGGCAGAGATGAGACAGGAGCCAAATGTCAGCTTCAAGTTATTGAAACCCTCCTAACAACATACATTCACTTAGCACCATTTGGCTTACAGAGTGATGCAAAGGTATCGTTTTACTTATTTCTCATATATTCCTCAGGCGGTAAAACAAAGAAACAACATTTTTATTCTTCTATGTAGAAGAGAAAATTGAGGCCCAACAAGATTGAATAACAAAGATCCATACCAAAGAACTAGTAAACAGCAGAGTAAAATAATAAAAGGTTGAATTGTCTGACTCACAGTCTGGTGCTTGCCCGCAAAATAGGTTCAGTTCTACTTACCTGTCCCTGGGGTGCCTCATATTTGTGAATTCATGACAAAAGATTTTATCGAATGAGCTGGTATACATAAACCACTGTGTTCTAACCCCCCACTAGTAAGGAATGTGGGATTTTTGGCCTGGAAAAAAGGAGTCTGCTTATTAAGAAAAGGGGGACAGGAAAGTTACAAAAGTTACAAATGTGGTTTTCTATCTTTCATGGTATTATATTCAGAAGAGTACACTGACTTTTGCAAGGTAAAATATGATGGAAAGAAAGGATCAAAATTAGCATGTACCTGAGACCCACATTTTTAATCACCCTCAGGTTGTGGGCTATTTGGAAGGTACCAAAGTAAAATATAAATATTCCCTGTACATTGTAAAGCAACTTGATAATGCCATTTGTCCATCCGTCCATCAACCAATTAACCAACCAGCCAACGAAATTACCAAAAACTGAGGAACTCTTAACATTGTTCTTCAGGGCACACATTCTAGTTGACACTGAAAGCAACTGAACACAGAGCGCTTAAACAGAGTTGGGTATAGGAGATCAAGAGCAACACGGATTTACTGAATCCATTTGGACATTGGGTCAAGGAAAAGAATCTCTTCACACTTCATGTCCTTTTCACTGATGACATGTGGTGCACACGGTACACTCACCATTTTAGACCAGATGTGAAGCCATAGTCTCAGCCAAGATTCACAGACCTTATACTAAGTTTTATATTTGTGCATCTGCCCTTGTTGGGTCAAATTTTTACACAACCAGTCACTAAGTAAAATGTCATATTTGAGTAAGCTAAGTTTTATGGGGAAATTCTTTAATAAGACACAGTATCTGGTAATTTCAGAGTAACAAACATGAGGCCCAGGACTCATGAAATATCTGGCTCAAACTGAGTAATTTCTTTTTTTAAATATTTTTATTAATTTTTATTGAGCTCTACATTTTTCTCTGCTCCCCTCCCTGCCTCGCCCCACCCCACTTCTACCCTCCCTTGAGGTTCCCATGCTTCCAATTTACTCAGGAGATCTTGTCTTTTTCTACTTTCCATGTAGATTAGATCCATGTAAGTCTATTTTAATATCCTCACTGTTGTCTAAGTTATCTGGGATTGTGTTTTGTAGGCTGGTTTTCTTTGCTTTATGTTTAAAAACTACCTATGAGTGAGTACATATGATAACTGCTTTTCTGTGTCTGGGTTATCTCACTCAAAATAATGTTTTCTAGCTCCATCCATTTGCCTGCAAAATTCAAGATGTTGTTATTTTTTCTGTTATGTAGTACTCCACTGTGTAAATGTACCACATTTTCCTTATCCATTCTTTGGTCAAGGGGCTCAAACACATGGAAATTAAACAATGCTCACCTGAGTAATTTCTTTTAAAAAATAGTTTTGATAACTCTTTGAGAATTTCATATATTTTCTCTGAAATATGATTTTTGTTATTTGAGAGTTTCATACTGTGGATTATGGTCATGTTCATTCTCTTCCCTCAACTGTCCTAGATCTACCCCCACCTCTCTACCATTCCAATTTTGTGTCCTTTTCCCTCCTTATACCCATTGAGTACTATTTGTGCTTGCCAAATATTCTTGGATGTGGGGACACTCCTTGGAGAGTGCTCAACTTGTTAAGGATCACGCCCTTAAAGGAACCCAACTCTCTGTTTCCAAGCAGCTATCTATTCCCAATAACTTCTCAGCTAAAGGTGGGACCTGTACCTACCTCCGTTCTCCATGCTGAGACCTGGCTTATGTTTACACTGTTCTTCTGTATCCTGCCCCGATTGCTACAAATTCATAGGTGAAACTGCTCTGTTGTGTCTGGAAAACATACATTTTGTAGTCATCCACTGTCTCTGACTCTTAAAATCCTTCTTTCACCTCTACCATGACTGTATCTGAGCCCTGGGAGCTAGGAAGAGATGCAGATATCCCATTTAAAGCTGGAAGATTCTTCAGTCAATAATTCTCTACATGTTGACCAGTTATTCATTGAGATTTGCTGTAAGGAGCATCTTGAGTGTTGAGGGATGGATGCACTTATCTATGGGTATAATGATATGTCATTTAGAGTCCATTTAAGTAAATTTTGCAGAATATCACATTCCCTAATAGGCCTTATAACCTATCTAGCTACAAATTTGGCTCCAATACTGGTACCAGTCATGAATTCCATCTTTGGGGGTGGTCTTTAGTTCCAATTATAAAGGGTTTGTTTACTCCTTTGACATTTTTGCCACTCTTGTACCAGTGGGCATATCTTATTGGTCTAGATGTAGCTTACAAGATACAAGACTCACAGCTAGACATGACTGATTATTACTTTTCTCCTCCTGTAACAGTGCACGGCACCTTCTAGCACTATGAATGGTAACCAGTAGAAATAATGGAGCTTCGTTTTTTTATAAGCACTTCTGGCAATTCTGAGCCAAAAAGCCTTCAGGGAAGTCTTTAAAAAAGACAAAAAAACAATTCTTTTGTATATCCCACAGGGAAGGGCATTCTGTTCAGAGTGGAGAAAGATTGAAAAGTCATGCAATATACCTGGTATATGAGCAAAGAGAAGAAGGGTATGGCTGGAGAGAACTAAACCATGGTACGGCAGGGAGGAGGGAAAATGGGGATGTACTGAAGTATCAGTGGGGAGAGGAGAGACTCTGCTGGGACTGTAGGTCATTGTACGGAATTTAACTTTGACTCTCAGAGAGATTAGATCGTTAGTAAAATATTTGTATTTGTAACAAAATGCAGATATCAGTAGCAACTTCAGAATTTGATCCAGACAAAAATGTCCTAAAATATAGACTTCTTCAGTTAACATATTCTATTGCAGGCAACATTTTCTTCTGGAATTTGTCTGTTTTTCCAAAATTTAGTTTTAAAATAGTTAGGTACTTCAGGAAAAGAAAAAAAATCATAGAAAAGATCACTGACAGATTTTAAGAAAGGACAGAATTTAAGCCTAAGGTAAATAGATTTTAAGAAACAATGGTCTTTTTTTTTCCTAGTGAAATCAAATATTTGTTTATTTAAATATCTATGCCTAATCACATGTATAAATGTATTTATAATTAACAATATGAACATATTTGCAGTATGTTGCAGATCAAGATAGATTTTTGTGCACTTCTTTTTAATTTTTTTTATTGAGAAAAGGAAAAAAAAAGTATCCGCCTCCTCCCAACCTCCCATTTCCCTCCTCCTTCTCCAATTATCTTCAGATTTTCCACTTAAATTTTCCTAAAGATAAAAACAGTATATAATTTTTGATCCTGGTTTTAGGATAAGAACAAAGAAACTTTAAAGATAACTTAAATAAACATGTTTTTACAATTTGTTATTTACTTTACAAGTACATTTGACTTCAGCCAGGGAAGCATGTAGGTTAATTGAAGATCTTCACCTCTTTCTCCTCTCTTCAAAATCCAATTCCTAGTAATGGAGGATTCAGAACCCGAACCAGTCATCTTATGTAACGTGGCAAGGCTTCCAGTGGTGGGACTGGTATACCAACCAAGTCACAAGTTCTTCCAACAAACAACCTGTCCTACCTGTAAAATGTGCTGGGACAATGATGGCTCAGAGCTCGTGAGAATGGCCAACCAATAACTGGTCACTAGTTTTGTTGGGTCCTATATAAGGGGAGGGAACCCATATCCAAAACTGCCCTGTTCAGGAAACAGAAAACAGCTGGCCCAGAGACCTAGGGTAAAATGAAAAAAGACTGGCAAAAAAGTCAATGAAATGATTACTAATAGTATTCTGCTATACTCACAGAACAGTGCAAAGCCCAATTACCATTAGAGGATTCTTCCGGCAGCTGGAACCCCAGGGAAGAAGAGGCAGAACGATTTGTAAGAGCCAGAGTGGTGGAGAATATGGCCCACAGAATCAACTGAAGAGGGCTCATAGGGGCTCACAGACTGAAGTGGCAATCACTGAGCCTACATGAATCTGGCTAGGTCCTCTGCATATATGTTATAGTTGTTTTTCTTGGGTTTTTTTGTGGGACTCCTAACAGTGAGAGTGGGTTGTCTCTGACTCTTTTGCCTGCTGTTGAGACACCTTTCCTCCTACTGGGTTGGATTGTTTAGCCTTGGTATGAGGGTGTTTGCCTAGTCTCCTGCATTTTGTTAAAGCTATGTTCAGTTGATATCCCTGGGAGGCCTGCTTTTTTCTGAAGGGAAACTGAGGAGCCATGATGAAGGGGGGGGGTGCAGGTAACCTGGGAGGAGTGGAAGGAGTCTGCAGTCAGGGCATATTTTTTGCGAGAATGTTCAACACTTAATTATTAAGGAAATGTGGGTCCAAACTACTTTGAGATTTTGTCTTACACCTATTAGAATGGATAAGATCAATAAAACATGGGAAAGTTTATGCCAGCAAGGATGTGGAAAAAGGATAATACTCCATCCATTTCTGGTGGGAATGCAAACATGTACAGCCACTATGGAAATCAGTGTGGTCATCCCTTAAGGAGTTGGAAATTGATCTACTTCAAACTCCAACTCTGCCTCTCTTGGTACCCAACAAAGATCACTTCATCCAACCACAGAGGCACTTGTTGAATCATGTTCATTGCTGCTCTATTCATAACAGCCTGAAACTGGTAAGAGTACAGATGTCTGTTAAATGGATAGATGGTTATTAAAATGTGGTACATTTACACAGTGCAGTATTACTCAGCCATCAAAAAATAAAATCACTGAATCTGCAGGTAAAACGATGGAACTAAAAAAAAATTATTCAGAGTGAATTATCCCAGACACAGAAAGACAACTATGATATGTGTTAGCTTATGTGTGGATATTAACTGTTAAGTCAACAATAACCAAGCTACAATTTATAGAACCACAGAGGTTAGGTATAGTGTAAGGGATTGGAGTTTGAGGTGGACAGATGTTCCTAAGAAGTATAAATAGGAATGATACTTATGTATACATGTTAGAGGAGAGAACTGGAATGGGGGCTCAAATGGAAAGGTGTTAGGAAGATGGTACAATAGAATGAATACAGGGAGACCATTTGAGGGATAGTGTAAAAACCCAATACAGTAGAAGCTTCCTGAGATATATACACATATGAAGGCAATTTAAATAAAATCATTAAATCATCATGGAGGCAGAACCCCAACTGACCATCCATATCACCAATGGAATTTCCAGGGTTGTATTTAATTGAGTTATTGCCCAAAGGGGTCCCATGAGAACGCCCAAACATTATGGCCAAGTCTATATGTTTCTTTACACCAAAGTCCTGTTGCTGAAGACAACACCCACACAACTCGTTGAACACGGAACAGTTTACGTGGTGCCTGCATAGACTTTTTCTACCTGTGTGGTAGTATCTGCAAGATACCAAAGAAGAGGCATAAATACCAAGACAGCCACAAGTCTTTTGACCTTCAATGGTGTCCTGCTTGCAAGATGTACTAGTGCAATAATCAATGATGGCACAAAGCTTGTGGGAGTAACCAATCAAATCTGTTGACTTAAGACCCACACCACAAGATGGAAGCCATTCTCAAAACTGCTTGGGTGACCAAAGGCTTGAGAATAGACAGTGCAGGGACCTAAGGTAAATCAAATACCATTGTCCAAAAAGAAGACAATAAAATAAATCCTACTTAGATTCTGCTGTACTCACAGATCAGTGATTTGCTCGGCTATCATCCGAGAGCCTTCCTCCTATAGTAGGTGAGAATGAATAAAGAGACTCATAGTCAGACAATATGCAGAGAATGAGAGACTTTGGAACCCTCAGCCTTAAACAGGATGTCTCCATCAGATCTCTCCCCGCAAGACTCAGGGAAAGCACTGATGAAGAAGTTAAGAAAGAACATAAGAACTAGAAGGGAAGACAAGGTCCTCTAAATCAACAGGATTGGTGCACAAATGAACTCACAGAGACTCGGGCATTGTGCCTTGAGTCTGTAAAGGTCTACACTTGCTTGGTTCCTAGAGTTGAAAGGAGAAATGGTGGAAAAAACATTTAACTCAGAAACTATCTCCAATTGATAATGAGTTGCAGTGAGTATTTAGTTTCTTTTCAAGGGAGTCTCAGTGGCGAAGTAAAATACCCTTAGAGGAAGCTGAATGCTCAACAGTAGATGGCCAACAAAGAGTGAACTCTGTAGTTTGTTTGGAGTTTCCTTGTCTCATAGTGTTGTGTCTGGGTTCTTCCATATATTTGATCTTATTATCAATTTTATTGTACTTTCTTCTTTCTTTTTACCCTACAGGTCCTTTGCTTATCTATTATGATTTCCAGTTTCACGTTTATATGGGATTCTTAAGTGTGCAAATGAATAAGTCGCTGTGTTTTGTGCCTTCTCTTGGATTCTTTCCTTGTGTTTGTTTTTTGTTATATATTATTATATTATACTTATTATCTCATAGAAGTCCATGTTTTCTGATGAGAGATAGAAAGGTGGTGGGTGGGTCCAGATGGGAGAGGAGGTCAAGAAGAACAGGGTGTTATGGAGAGAAAGGAAACTATAATTAGGATATATTGTGTGAAAAAAAATATATATTTTCTATAAAAGAACAAAAAGTTGAAAAATATTTCATGCACACTTTGGCACAAGTTCCATGTTATTTTATTGTCCTTATACTCTGGAAATGAGACTTTGTGGTGATTTCAAAGGCATTAAAATTTCACATTTTCTAACTTCTAGAATTAACATTAGGGATCAGTACCTGTAAATATGTATGTATAAATATCTATGTATTTATACATATGTATGTGTGTGTCTGTGTGTGTGTGGGGGTGTGTGTGTGTGAGCATACCAGCATACCATGGAGGGAGCTAGAAAGATGACTCAGTGGTTAAGAGCACTACCTGCTCTTCCAAAGTTCCTGAGTTCAATTCCCAGCAACCACATGGTGGCTCACAACCATCTATAATGAGATCTAGTACCCTCTTGAGGAAGAGGCCTGGTCAGTCATCCTCACCAACTTAGACTATAAAACCCAATACAAAGAAGTTCAACAGAATCACCATATACGGTCTGCCCATGCATTCTTCACCATTGCCAGGGCTTAAATTGAAAATATCATATATCAGCACATTAAAATGTCCTAGAGTTGGAAGGGAATTATTCATATAACTGAGAAGTAAGGACTGAACAATGTCAATGACTCCTAAAGTTTACTACTAACTTCCAAAAAATGCAGACAGTGATACATCATCACATGTGGTTTGCTCCATCTCTAATGAGATCTGTCTTTCCTTTCCTTCCTCACTTCCACACTCATCATGGAGGGATGACCAGACGAGTGTTGTGATCTCAGGCTTTTCTTTGCAAAGTGGACTTCTTCTTCTTCTTCTTCTTCTTCTTCTTCTTCTTCTTCTTCCTCTTCCTCTTCCTCTTCCTCTTCTTCTTTTCCTCCTCCTCCTCCTCCTTCTCCTCCTCGTACTCCTCCTCCTTCTCGTTCTCCTCCTCCTTATCCTTCTCCTCCTTTTCTTCCTCCTCCTTATACTTCTCATCATCAGGGAACCTACTCCTATGATAGTCCTTTCTTTTCTGTGGCCACTAAACTCAAATCAATTCTAAATAATTTTTCTTCCCACCTCAACACACCAGAACAATTTCTCTACATATATTTTCATATTGCTTCTGATAAAACCTGGTTAATTTCCATGGGAATAAGAAAGAATGGGGTCATCTGCCTCATTTACACTTCAGTGAAGTTTCATCTCTGTGCTTTTACAAGGCCCCAGGCTATTGTACAATAGCCCCCTGTGTTCTACTGTCCAGCTGCCCCATTTCCAAATGATCAGAAAGATGGCCTTCCTGGATTGAGTCTAATGGGGGTAATAGAAGATCATAAGGTCAGAGTTAATAACAGCACTCTTCCTTTTCTGATCGTCATAGTTTTGGCTGCCTGCAGCAGACAGAAGGTGAATCTGGTCAGAATCCAGCTGTTCAAACCCAGCAGATCTGCAACACATGTGCAATCTTTTCAATGCTATTAAAATTGGCAGGAAAGAGTTTGCTATTACAAGCCTTCTGCTTATTAGATCGTTTCTTATATCTCACCACTTAACAACACATGTGAAATAAATCCTAGGTGCCCAGAGAGATTGTCGGAGGCAGCAAGCTCTATTAATTGAAGAGGGACAAGTGCTACCTAAATGGCATGCCATAAAGCTTCCCAGGTGCATGGCATGTTGTTATAGAACATGAAGTCCTTTGAAACAGTTCTATCTCTCCTGTAACATTTCTCTACAAACAGAAAGTCAATTAAATGCTTGAGTGTTTTATTTTTTCAGAGTTTCGGAGCTGGACCTAAATGAATAGTGAACCAA
Source organism: Microtus oregoni (assembly GCF_018167655.1). Lineage (NCBI taxonomy): Eukaryota > Metazoa > Chordata > Mammalia > Rodentia > Cricetidae > Microtus > Microtus oregoni. Next base: position 21,412,575 of record NW_024543210.1, read on the forward strand.
AACTCCTGACTACCTGCATACAAAAGTAGGTGCTTTGTTGACCAGCAATCATTGATAGAATTCCCAATAATCCTTCGAGACTGTGTGTTGTAAAACTCCAAGGGTTATGTGAAAATGTGAGTAGAGAAAATCCCATTGATATGATGCTTTCTTTACACACACACACACACACACACACACACACACACACACAGAGAGAGAGAGAGAGAGAGAGAGAGAGAGAGAGAGAGAGAGAGAGAGAAATTCAAAACCCTTTGCATTTTCACAATGCACATATTTTTTTCGTGGCTACCATTTTTAACTATAAACACAAATAGCATGGATATCTTTTTTTTTCCTTCTTCACAGTCTGACAGGTAAGAGCTTCATATCTCTGTAGATCTTACAAACCTCAGCATACTATCTGTAGTGGCATTTCATTTGTATTTTAATAAATAAAGCTTGCCTGGAGATCAGAAAAGTAAAACAGCCACACTGGCCAGTCTTACAGACTAGGCAGAAATGACACACACCTTAAACCCCAGTAGCCACGCTAGCTTGCCATAGAAAACAGGCGGTAATGGGGCACGCCCTTAAGCCTAGAACTAGAGAGGATTATAAAACGGGAGGAGACAACTCTTAGTCTCGGTCTCATTCTGAGATTCCTGGAGGCAGGATCGCCATTTCTAGACTGAGGTAGACGTAAGAGCTAGTGGCTGACAGTTTTGCTTTTCTGACCTTTAGGTTGAACCCTAATATCAATTTTATTAGTCAGGCTTCAACTACCTTTTTTTTCTTTTTTAAAAAATTGAGAATAATTCTTTTCTCATACAATATATCCTGACCAGTTTCCCTTCCTCCACTCCTCCCAGGACCCTCCACCTCTTCTCCCCCTCACATTCCTCTACATTCCTCTTCAGGAAAAAGCAGGCCTCCAGGAGTCAACAGCCAAACAAGATGAGAGAAGAAACAGTAAAGACAAGGCAAAAGCCCTCATATAGGAGGCCCCAAATAGGAGGAAAAGAGCCAGACCCACTGTTAGGAGTCCCACAGAAACACCAAGCTATACAACCATAACATACATGTAAAGGATCTGGTGCAGACCCTTACAGTCACCATGTGTGTTATGAGTCCATATGAGCCCATGTGATTCCATGTGAGCACCACTTAGCTGATTCAGCAGGCCACGTTTTTTAGTGTCCTCTACCCCTAAAATCTTTTCACCACCCTCATCTGCAGGATTCCCCAAGATCCTAGTGGAGGGACCTGATAGACCTCCAATTTAGACTCTCTCTTCACATGTCTGTCTGTGGGTATTTGCACCTGCTCCAAGGCCCTCTGATGATGACTGGTGGAGGCAGCAATATATGAATAGAGCAGAATATTTTTAGAAATAATTTAACTAATTAATTAGTCAATTTTGAAAGTTGTGGGTTTGGTTCAGCCCCAGGTCTCTTGGCTATCCAATCGCTATTTCCTGACCCCCAGACAGCGTAAAGCATGGACTCCCTCTCATGGTGTGGGCCAAATTAAACCAAATAATTGAGCATCCACTTCTAGAATTCTAAGCCACCATTCCCCCATCACATCTTCCAGACATGGCAATTGTAGGAAGAAGGATTTGTGGCTGGGTCAGTGTCTGGATTTCTCTTCGCACAGCCTGCAGAATACCTTTCCATATGAAAGAGGCTGGATGGTGGAGGCTAAGGATCCGTGCAGGCAGCAGCTCAACCTCTCTCCATACAATGAGCTGTGTGGATGAAGAACTTTTGCCTTTTCACTTACGGGAAGAACTTTTGAGATTCCCTTTGGCAGTTTTGAATTGCTGTCACTGCTGCCATTGTGTGTTCGTCCCTCTAACTGCAGCTGGGCAGTACAGGTGAAATATACATTCTAAATAGAGGTTGCGATGAAGCAGAGCTGAGCAGGATGGCATGAAATATCATCATTCTATTGAGAACAGTCTACAACTTAAAACTTGCTGTTTATATTTTAAAATTTCTATTTAATATCTTTATATTGTAAGTAAAAGCATGGAGATTAACGCCACAGATAGGGGAGCTGGAACTACATATCCTCAGGATGCTGCACCTTTGAGAACAATTTTTACTCCTTAAGTAATTTTTTTTGTAAATTAGAGTTTAAACTAGTTGTGAGAAGGTTTATGGCACCCAAGTCCCTAATTTTGCTATAATAGACACCATTTATGCACTTCTTAATATTATGGAACTTTGTAGTTAAGAAGGAGCTCATCTTACTTCCAAATGGAGAACAAGATTTAGTACCTTCAGGGGTCAGCAACCAAGTTAGCCATGACCCTCCTGGTCTCACTTTGATTTTTTTCCACAATAAACTTTTATCAAATGTAATGTAGCAAACTTATCATTGCTTAACTCAGCATTGTCCTTTCAATCCACCTGCCCCTTATCTAAATTGTAACCTTATCCCCCAGTCAGACAATTAACACAGTTATTTAATGGTCTTCCTTATTGGACAATTAACACAGTTATTTAATGGTCTTCCTTATTGTCTCACTCCTGTGTTCAATATATTTTATTAATTAATTACAAATTTACTTTTCAACCCCCAAACCTAAGGTTCTGCTGAGGAACTTACAATGACTCCTAATTTCCTGGGATTTAATAAAAATGCCTTCAGTAGGCACTCAAGGAATGTGTGAAGCATTCTGGTACTTCTTTGAGCATTGTCATCAGACATCCCAGGTTCAAATCCTAGCTCAGCGTGTTCATAACTGGATGATTTGGGGAGTTATTTTGTAGGCCAGTGTCATCTTAAATTTAAATCTTCCTGTCTCTGTTTCCCAAGTGCTGGGGATACAGGCATGCACCCAGATTCTGATTCTTCATTTCCTTTAGAAAAAGTACTAGTACACTTAAAAAAACCTTCATTCTCATGAAAACTGTGTTTGTCTCCTTCCCAGGTTTGGTCATTACCTTCTTAAGGCAAAGGATGTTGATTCTGTAGTTTTCAGAAATGCCTTGTGAACAGCAGTGTTCAATGAATATCTGTGGAATTTGTGATTCTTAAAATGTTCTCATTACTAGAAAATGCCATTTCTATTTGGTAACATTTTAATTAGCCTCCGAAATGATCTCATTGGATCAGGGCAGGGTGAGTCCATTTCCTCGCATCAGATCATCCTTTAGGAGAATATTGCCAATGTTACAGATGGTAGTGGGAATCTTTGTTCCCTGCTGGGCACTTCAATCTAGATTTTTCAGGCTGCAGTGAGTATAGACATTGAGATCCCTTTGATGTTGCTTGTAGTTTTCCTTCAATGGTCAAAAAGATAGGAAGAGACTGAAGAATTTTCTTTCATTGGTTGGATAGTTGAGCAAAGTTGGTGGCTCCTTAGGTAGTTCCTTCTGCCAACTTAAAATTGCTGGTGAATACGGGCAAAGAGGAACACTGTTTAGTGTCCAAGAAGAAAGTCCTTGAAAGATATGTCAATGAGATTTTACTAAAGAGAAGATTTTTTTTATTTCCATTTGTGTTTATGGTTCTGTGATTGGAGCTCAAATTGAGTTTGAACTCAGTATTTTCCCAACTTCCAAGGGTTGTAAGTACAGCTGTGTGTTCTCATGCCCAGATTTTGACATTACTTTTAAAGAGAGGTAACTCTGCAAAAGGCATATACAACAACAAACTAGCAGAAAGCATATATAAAATATTATGTAATAGTTACCTCTTTTTCATGTTCATGTAGAGGTCTCACACTCATGATTCTGAATAACAGTCCATAGAGCTCTGAGGTAGCTGGGACAATATTGTCCATACTCCACCAGGCCAGTACCTCTCATACCAATTGCATTCTCTGCTTTAATATTTAGGCTTGGGCAGAGAGTGTGGAATTATATCCCAAGGTAATATTATAAATAACTGAGAGAGAAGACACAGCATCTATAGTCTTATAATACTTTCCATATGAAATCAAGAATTGTTCTTTTGAGGTCTGTGAAGCATTTTGATGGGTATTATATTTAATTTGTAGACTGCTTTTGGTAAGACTGTCATTTTTACTATGTTAATATTACCTAAGAGCATGAGAGATCTTTCCATTTTCTGATGTTTTATTTGATTTCTTTCTTCAGAGATTTAAAGTTCTGGTCAGACAGGCCCTTTACTTGTTTCATTGGTGTTACCCCCAAGATATTTTGTGTTATTTGGCAACACTTTCCAATGTAACAGAAGATGGAGGGAATTTAAACTCAAACTATAATGTTGTTGTGACCCAACAAAATTAGTGACTTGAACCTTGAAAAGGGATATAGGGATGAACTTTCTTAGAAATCTGCAGATAAAAATCTGCAGAAAAAATAAAATGTAACTACCAAGAAGTTGCACTTGGCTTCTGATTTTCTGGGTCTAGATGTCATTTTTTTTTTGTTAAGCTTTTTTAGGTCTTATGTGGACCCATGCCCCAGACTTTATAAATTTATAAATGGAGACTGCTCATTCATTTCTCAGCTGCCCAGATCCTAATAATCACACAGAAACTATATTAATTTTAACATTGCTTGGCCTACTGACTTAGGTTGTTGTTTGATAGCACATAAATTTCATCTCTGTGACCACTCCAATGGACAATTAAAGCTGACTTGGGGATTATGTTGACAACATTCCCAAGCATATTTTTTTCTTAGTAGCCTAGAAACCACCGTGTAATCATTCCCTGCTGTCAGGATATAAAATTGGAAAGTAGGGACAAGCCAACCATGAATTTGCTGATCCATAGTTTGGTAAGATATGGAGAAAGTGACCTGTCATTTTCTATGATGAGGCTAGATTTCAGCCTGATGAGGGTAACAAATGTGGGAAAAAATCAGAATGAAATTATGACAGACTCAAATTGATAGCAGTTCTTTATTGGGATGGTAGTAGAACAACACAGTTCACGTAATATTTATTTATCTTATTTTATGTTATAATGTTATTGAATATATTTTGTATTCAATGCCTCTGAGAAATTATTCTTCATGGTTAAGAAACAAATCTAAAAGATATATTTTTGATACCTGGCACTTTCATTCCTAGAGATTTGCCCTTATGTGAGAGCCATATTAAAAACACATTTTTCCATATAAAAATTGTGAACAGGCAATTACCTTTTACATTGCCTTATTTTCGTATCTATGAAAACCAAGGGATCAGGTTGCTAGAGGAAAGAAAAAGTTGGAGGCAATTTCCATTCTGATTGTGTGTTGAGGAAAATGCTGCCCAAATTATGTGCAAGAAGCTTTATTCATTGAAAGGACATTTGTTCACAATTTAGAGCAGAATTTGGTCTATCACACAATGAAAGAAGTGTTTCATTTGAGGAAATTGTGGATGAATGTGTTAATAAACAGAAAACTATCTCATTATAAAAATCTGGTGCTTTTGTCTTAGTTGAAATTTGTCTCCTTGACATTTCTTGTGTGTTTTCCTTTGCTGATTTTGCTTTAAAACCCAATAAGAAGAAAGCAAGGTAAAACAAGGACATTCAGGAGATTGGCTTGGGAATGTCTTATGAGCAGTCTTCCTTTGCTTCTTCTGGCTTCCTGCTTTTCATTCTGAGCTCATAATAAAATCATCCAGCCCGAGCAGAAGGAACTAATCAACCCGATTATTTCTTGGGTGTTGGGTAATTCTGTTCACTGAGGGTAGGGAGGCTTTGTTTTTAATGCCAGTGCAGTTCTCTACTGGCATCATGGTAGAGGGAGACAACCACAGCTGTACCTTGCCTGGAGCCTCTGTAGGGGACCTGATTACCACGTGGAGAAGAGACTCTATTATAACATAGTCAAGGAGACTTCAGTGAGTTGCAAGATAAAACCATGACGACCTGCTTAGCATAGCCAACTAGAGAAGTGTTTCCATTTGAGTCTCAGATAAGAGCAGTTTAGCTGTAATATCTTAAGAGATAAGAATGGGGCGTTGAACATGGTACTTGACTCCCAAATAAAGAACTTTTATTGAAGTGAATAAAATGGTAAATACAGGCCCTCATTATGTCAAGCTTAAGCAAGTTAGATACCATCTAAGCACCCAAATAATGACCCAGAGGTTGGAAAGATGACTCAGAAATTAAGAGCAGTTGTTATTGTAGTAGACCTGGTCTCAGTGCCGAGCATCTCTATCAGATGTATTACATTTGGCTGTAACTCTATTGGATATTGAGTATAAATATAAACACAACACAAAGCAAATATAATGTACTATAAATATAAGTAAGCATGAATACTGAATAAAAAGTATATTGGATATACTTTTTCTGGTCTCTACAGGCATTAAATATACCTGTGGTTTACATACATAATGTGCATGCACTCACACATAACCATAAAATAAAAATAAATAAATTTTCAAAATCCTACCCATTGGCTAGTTAGGGGCGCATCGATCAAAGAGTTGCAGTTTCTAAGATTCTTTAACTGTCAGGGCTTTGGAAATAACGAGTTTATATAAAAACAAATCTTGTATTGGATTTAAAAACATGCCATTTGATAAAAATTTCCTATATAACTAATTATAAGCCTAATAATAGGAATGTGATTTTAATTTAATCACTAAACCTCCTTTTTCAACTCTTTTGACATACTTTTCACTTTTTTAACAAAGGTCTATGCATGTGGGAATTTTGTCTACATGTATATTTGTGCATCCTATATGTAGCCTCTTGCCTGCAGAGGCCAGAAGAGGCAAGTCCCTTAAGGATAGAGTAACAGAGGGCTGTGATCGACCACATAAGTGCTGGAAAGCAATCTTGGTTCACAGAAAGGGTACCCAGTACTCCTAATCAGTGATTTAACTCTCCAGCTCTAGGAAAGGATTTTTAACAACAATTTGACTACTTTGTACTATGGTGACTTCATGTTTATTTTTAGACATTTACTGAAAAACATATTCATGCATATTTGTATAAAAATCTTATAGAACATTAATATTTGTTGAGCTTCACATACACAGTCCTGTCTTAATCATGGTCTCTCTTCCAATGTCTCATCGGGTTTCTATCTCATTGTGCATCTCAGATACTGCATTAATTTGAAAAATATTTTTTAAAGATCCCTTCAGTTTTTTTCTTATGTTGAAAAATCTGTATTTCCATGTATTTCTTATTGCCTTTTCTTGCAGGGCATTGAACGCAAGTATCTTCCTTGCTTCTAAAAGAGCACAACATGGCCTCTTTTTAGTCTTCTCTTAATGCTGTCCTTTTTCTGTGATTCTACACCTTTAAGGACAGGGCCTAGGTATCCTGTGGTCCCAGACAGTGGTTGTATATTGCCATTATTTATGAGCAATAGCAAATGGCAATTGCTAATGCCAGGAACTATTAATAATCCCCTTTAAGAAACAGAAATGAGAGAAAACTAAAAGGGAATTTAAACTTCAGACACAAAGAAGAAAATTTAATTTCTTATTAAAGATAAGGAAAACAGAATTCATAGCTCACCAACATAAGTCTTATTAGAATGATTTCAAAGTGCTGAGGTTAGTCATAAATTTGGAATTATACAAGCTAAATGGAGAACAGTGGTGTGTGTGTGTGTGTGTGTGTGTGTGTGTGTGTGTGTGATCTTAGAGGTTTAGGAAAAAGAGAATGCAAATCGTCTCTTGAATGTTTTTCTTTCTTTCTTTGAATCCAACAGTTACTAGCTCCTAATGTTTAAAATTATATTTCTCAGAAGTGACAGAGAAATTTCCATGAGTCTTTCATGAATATAACCAAATTCTTTTAATTTTCTCAGGTGTATCTGATGTGTGTGCATGTGTGTATGTGGGATTGCATTGTGTGGGAGAGTATGCATATGTGTATATGCATATTGAAGTCCATGGCTGGCTAAGGTGTCTACCTCAATAGCTTTTCACTTTACTCATTGAGGTGAGGTCTCTCAACTAAACTCATAGCTCACTGATGTGATTAGTCTGGCTAGCCAGCTTGCTCTAGGGAGCCTGTGTATCTGCCTTCTGTTTGTTGCCAAACCCACCTGGCTTTCATGTTGGGTCTGGAGTCCTAACTCTAGTCTTTACACTTGTGGATAAGCGCTGTAACCACTGAGCCATCTCTTCAGCCCTGAATGTAGCTACATTCTTAAAAAATTATTGTCAAGCTTATTTTTGATGAAATGAATTTTAAGTAAATTTAATAGCTAAATTTTTAACAAGCTGAATATACTGATTATAACCACCCTCTCAAAATTAGTTTTCACTAAACTGTTAACTCAATGAAAAAATTTAGAATAGAACAAATTCTTGAATATTCATAATAATAATAATTATCCTCTGCAATATTCTGAGTGAAACGGAAGACGTCAAGTACAGCTGAAATGTGTTTAATACGAACATGATTATCAGAGTATGTTACTTCAGAGTGTGTTTTCTTAAACAACAACAAAGAAAACCTTTTGAGAACATCCATTCTAGGAATCTTCTAATGCTGCACAACTCTGAGGCTCCACATATCACCATTGCTGTAGCCCTTCTCAACACTAGACTGAAGTCTTCTTTGAACAATGTGTCTACAGGGCTCTTGGTGATCTTATAGCCAATCTTATCATTCTTGGCTGCCGAAATTCTCAACCCTATACTTATATCTTTCCTCAGTGTTCTGGGAAGATCAAAAGGAGAGAGAGAGAAAGAGAGAGAGAGACAGAGAGAGAGAGAGAGAGAGAGAGAGAGAGACAGAGAGAGAGAGAGAGAGAGAGAGAGAGAGAGAGAGAGACAGAGAAGTCCTCTCTACATTGCTCCAGAGAAAAGGTTTCCTTTCCAGTGATGCTTTTGGTCTTACTGATCAGGGAATGCCCCACCTCACAGAGCTGGAATGAATGACAGAGCAATAGATAAGCCTCTCCTGAGGCCCAATACTGGATTGAGAGGGAGGTATACACAACTAAACAAATACATACACAGATTTTATATTTATACATGTGTGTGTGTGTGTCTATATATCTATAGAGAGAGCTAGGTAATGATGATAGATCACAGATGATGATAAAATAGAAATAGGCAGATAGATGATAGACGGCTTTCTAGATAATAGATATTAGACAGATGATATATTGATAGATGAATGATAGACAAATGATTATAAAGGTTAGATAGATAAAATAGAGGATGATAGATAAATAGATGTTAGATAACTAGATAACTAGATAGATAGATAGATAGATAGATAGATAGATAGATAGATAGATAGACAGACAGAAAGGTAGGTAGATATAAGTGTTAAATAGATAGCCAGTCAGCCAACCAAATAAACCAAAATCTGAACTACTGGACAATTTGGGATATCATGTTTTAGCTATCCCTGAAGGAGTGTGGATTAGCATTTTTGAATCCCATCATGCTGCCTCCCTGCACTGTCGCTCTTAGAGAGGCTTCTAGGGAGTCATCCTGGAAGTGCACTGGAGGACCTTCAGTCTCCTGCCTAACACATCTAAGTTCAGTCTCCAGGTGTTTATGCAGAGCCTAGTCTCCAACAGTATTTTTAAAAGTTATATTTTCAAATTGGGAGATTAAAAAAATAAACCTCTGAAATGCAGAAATAATGTGCAGAGTGAAGCGCGTGGTTTCCAAACGAAACAAGCTGGGTCCAGACTTTTCCTTTCCTCCAAGAGCCTTGTGATCTGCTCAGTCACGCCAGCTCCCCTGCTGCATATTCTACACAAGCTTCTGCTACTTCAGGTTGAGTGTGCGAACTTCCCACGTGTCTTTGTAAGTGAGTTCATGTTAGTTCCCGAGTGTGGATTCGGAGTTTGGAGGAAAGCACTTCAGGAAGATACACTTTGCTGTGTCCTTTAATTTTATTTCTCTCAACACTTAATCTTATACATTGAGAAGGTGATCACAAATTGCTTGTTATTCAGTGAAGGTCCCTCTCATGTGCCTATCTGGGGACTTTTACTGATTGGCTGCTGCACTCTTGAGACTTGCTGTTCAGTCACATCTCACATTCTAACCCCGCCACAGCCTGTGATACTGTAGACTTGGTGTAAGGACAAACAACTTCAGGCATTCTAATACATAAAAAAGCGACGGAAACAGGCAGTCTTGGACATCCGATTCTGTCATATTGGTTACTTTGTAGGAACCATGAGTTATTATCTACTCAAGTATTGGAGCAATTTTATTAGAATTTAAAAGAAAATCCCCAGGACAGGCTTGCTGTCAATCAGAGCAGCTGCCTGGATGGTAAGAGAGAAGAGAAAGCCATGCCGCTTAAGTTACCCCTACCTGGAGATCAGTCATATGGAGAAAAAGCAGGTACATGGCAATGATGGCGGTGTTTTGGGGAGTAAGGGAGTTCCAAGTGTTAGGGAAAGTAAGGAAGCATAAACTATTTACTCTGAAATTGATGATGATAATAATAATAATAATAATGATAATAATAATGTCAATGGCCGACATAGGGTAAACTTTTAACAAGCACATGCTCTTCTCTTATAGGCAGAATCAGTGCTTCTCTGAGTTAGCATTTAAATGTTTGATAGTGAAGAATTCCAAGACCCCATTTAGGTTTTCGTCATGTTCTTGAGAACTAGAACTAGCAATTCAATTGTAGAAAGCTTACCCTTGACTTAAAAACTTTGTGTATATAAAGGTAATTGGAGTGTGAGTGTTATTTTAAGTAATATTTTCCTTTATTTTTTATTTTCTACTCTTTTATAGTACAAATACTTGTGTGGTTAATATGACATCACTTAATAGTTTTACTGTGGTTATTTTTTTTATTAATTTGGTAGATCAATGACATCATAAAGGTGGCAGATACTCTGTATGAATTGAGACTGGATCTCCCAACTTTCCATTCAGTTAACATACAATTTAGAAACGCCATGAAAATATGCTTTTAAGACCTTTTTTTTAAAAAAAAAATCCTTGCTATATAATTTGGTGTTTCAGAATGGCACTATTTTCGATGTGGATTGGTAGACTGCTTTCATAGGACGCTTTCTCCCAATCCTTACAGACTGGAATCTCTGAGACTCTGGGACACTCAGCTGCCTTGGCCCAGAAAGCGCTCTCTGCCTATTCAGTTTTTGCCACTGCCCTTGGCACTACAAGCCTGCTTCCTCTTCTCCTCCTGAGTTTCTGTATAATAAGTGTGTCTGGGTTTCTGTTGCACGGAACGTCCCCAAGTGAGAGAGGCTCTGGGGCAGTCAAACAAAGGCAGGATTTCATTCACCTGGCACGCTGACCCCTTGGATCCTGGCTGGAAACTGGCACTGGAGTCCAGGGCTGAGAGCAGAGCCTTACATAAGCCCTAGTCCCAGCAGCTGTTGCCTGCCTCATGGCAATAAGGGACCTATTCTTCCACATGAGTTCTTGGTGTTATACAACATGATATTCTATACCCACACAAATAAATGGGCATGTGCACATGTATATACACCCAGAGATTTCTACAAATGACACCCTCAGTGTCCTCAGACTGACACCCAGCTCTAATGGAAAAGGATAGTGTCTGTTAAAAGATTAAGTATTGACAAGATTCCCTGAATAACCTTCTTGGATTTTTCTTCCTGTCTGGCAGGATTAAAGGATTAACAGGTCAAGCTTCCTACGGGTGCCCTAGATCACAAATTGTGCTGTGTCCATAATCACAAAACTGAGGTGCTCCCAAAGAACCAGAGTTAGAGCTAAGTGGGCCTATGTAAAATTTGCTAATAGCCTCCCATCCTATATATGGAAGAAAAAGGGAGGTTCAAATCATTGTGTATATTATACTTCACATGCCCGAGTCCCTGCTGGAAGCCAGACTCTTCTAACACGCCAGCCTCCAGAGCAGTTACCTGTCTGAAGTCCGCTTCCACCTAAGTCTCTTTGGAAGGACACCGCCCACTTCCTTGAGAACTACTTTTTGTTCCAAGTAACCAATAAAGTGACAGCCAAAGGACTTCTACCACCTGTACAGGAAGTGGGATGATAGTCCAACCCTCCCTGTAGCTTTTCCCAGGCTCAAATCAGATGTTCTTTTCATCTTGGAAATATTAGGACTGCTATTATTATCATCATTATCATTATTACTATAATTATTTGCTAATTTGGGGATATGAGCTTTCAGCAAGCCAACTTTCTTAGAGAACTAATTGTTTTCTTTTCCTTTTCTTCTTCATTTGCTTTTAAAGACAAGGCCTCCTGTTGCCCAGGCTGAACTCAAGCTTGCTATGGAACTGAGGATAGCCTTGAACTGCTGGCCCTACTTCTTTTCTTTCCCAAAGTATTAGAGTCACAAGGGTGACTGACTAGGCCTGGCCTGAGAACCAGTTCTTAAAAACTATCTAAGCAAAATAAGATTAGCGTGAAATATTTTGAAACCCACAGGGACTGGCCTATTTTAACAAGCTATTTACTACTTTTTTATGTTCACTTTGCTACTTACAGGCTACTGTAGTCTGTGTATATAATTTCAACATTTCAAATTTTACTTATCAGGTAGATAAGCATTGCTTGGTTTTCTCTTCTGCGGTGAGTTAAGCTTTTCATTCTGATAAATATCAACTTTCATTTTTTTTAAACCAGGTCATAGAACTATTCTTCCAGTAGGCCACCAAGTCAACTTGACCTTTATTTTAAGGGTTAGTTTTGTGTAGCTTTCACATTTTTCTTGTTGTTGTTCTTGTTGATTTGAGACCGGACATAGAAGTCAAGGCTAAATCACCTGGTGGATTATTTTCTAAGTCACAGGCCTTTCTTGTTGTAGAATTAAGATTGAAAACCAAGGGAAAAAACAAAGCAAAAGTCTCTCAACTGGAATTACAGAGGAATTCAATAAGCAAGATAAGACTGGTAATAATAGGGTCAGAACTGTGTTGTGGATGACTAGTGACAACTCACAGGCTTCCATGTGCTAATGGGCTGGGAGGAAAGTAGCTGTGTCATGTATACAAAGGACTCTTTGTTCATCTCCCCCATTTTTACAACTGTAGTTAGTTCCTAAAGTATGTGACTTAGGGGTTACTATCCATAACTAATTATGACTTATGTACATGGACAGACTGAAACAGTAAGTCGGGGACTGTGTCTTTTGTACCCAGAATGAACAGATTGTTTATAGACTCTGAATAAGAAACCTACTCTTCCTTTTGGAGAAGATACAGAATAGACCTTTACAGGTGACTTGATTGAGGTTTTGTCTAAAAGAAAACAAAGAGAAATGCTGCAATTGTTCTAAGAATTATAAACACACATAATTGTTGTTGTTGTTGTTGTTTTTCTGTTACCAAATATCCTCTAGGGATATATTGCTACCCAATATGGTGATGGTGACCCATGGTTTACACAGGTCTGGGTCTGGTCTTATTTCTTCCTGGCTTCCTTGTGGCTGTTAGAATATATGTTATCATGGGTTCTTGGTGCTCAACAGCAGTGGACATCAGCTATTTAAAACATAATGACACAGTTACGCTCTAGGATGTCAGGTATAGAGATGGAGATTTACTTTCAAACAAATATGAAGTTGGGAGGGGAAGAAATCTAGCATTTGGTAGCAGAAACTACCTTTAGTTTAGCAGATACTAACTTTATTCTATTCTGTTGGGAGCTATATTTGATTGGCTCCTAACTTAAGAGGAAAACCAAAGACTCATAATACTCAATACTATGGACATAGAAAGAATAACATCTCAACAAAGAACAGACAGGCCGTCATGAAGACTCTGGTCAGGTCTCTGTCTAGAACAATTTGCTACCTCATCCTTAAAGGCTTCTTTGTCCAAGGAAAGACTTTGCATAGAAAAAAATTTTGAAATCAAGTGTTCTTCCTTTCCTTCTACCTATTTTAAGGCTATGCCATAATGACTTATGGTCTTAGCATTGACACAGACCCCTAAATATGTAAACCCCTTAATAAAATTTAAAAATATCAAGAGACATCTGCAAAAGAGTTTTTTTTTCTTACAATTTCTTTAAAGTGCTTGTGGATAAGGAGACTCATCCTTCACTGGGAGGAGGTAGTGTGATTCAACATGTGCCGATGCTCAGCGAATCGATCTGTGACTTGAGCAGAGGCGACTCATAGGCTGGAAAGGAAAGCTAATAAGGCAGATCACATTCACCATGCACTGGGACAAATTGTGGCTTGCCCCTACTATTTATGCCTAAAGAGTGCATTCAAAATAGGAAAAAAAGGGGAAAAATAAACTTGGGCAGAATTCCAGGGAAGTGTAGAATTTTTGTGAGATTGTATGACCTGAGAGAGGGTTATCATAAGTAAATCATTTAACAAGTCCAGGCAAAATAAATACACATGGTCGTGTTTTGACCATTAATGGCTCTTGACCACTTGGATGATCTTCATACATTACAATGCTTGCTCCAATGGCAGCAATATTGATTTTGATCAGAACAATTTTGCAATCTGCTACATGTTCCCTTGTGCAATGCCCTATTTCTCGATCACCTCATAACAACCTTTGAAGATAGCCTTGGTAGCTTTTATTCACCTCAATTTCTTTAGAGGATAAAAAACCAAAGTGTCTAGAAGTTCACCAACTTGCAGATGGGGAAGAACGGGGTGAGTTTACCAACAGAATCCTGGCGTTTTGGTTGCTGCTCCAAAATTTCCTAGGAAGTCTTGGGAGCAAGTTTGTAAATAAGAAGAGACTTATTTAAATCTCCAGGGAGCTAAAGAACACAGGCTTCCTATATTTCACATAATAGGAAACCCATCTCAACTGTTTTTAAGAGAGATGATGGTTTCATTTGTCTGTGTAACTGAAAAGTCTGAGAGGACTGGTTGGTATAGATTGATCTACATCCTCTAATTTTTTGTCTCAAATATGTTTCTCTCAAATCTGAGCATTCTTTCATTCCATGTATGTTACTCCTTAGGCAAGCTCTTCTCATATGGTATAAGGATGGAACACCATCTGCAGCTCTTAGCCTTATAATCTTCTAAGGCCAACACACAGTGAGAGCAAATTCTACCCTCCCCACTTTTTGTCAATAGTCTTCCCCAAACCTTCACATTGGTCTTTTCTCTGTGATACTTTAGACATGTGTCAGGAGATATGATGTTTCCTATTGACCAGGCCTGGTTCATAGGACTATGATCAAGGAAGAAGATGGTGACATGCAGGCAGAGACTGTTCGTTCATTTTCCAGCTGCCCCAAACCGAAATAATGACACTGAAACTCTATTAATTAAAACACTGTCTGGCCTATTAGCTTAGGATTCTTATTGACCCATTTTTTATTATTTTGTGTATTGCCACAGGTTATGGCTTACCAGGTAAAGTTCTGTCCGGTGTCTGTCTCCTTTGGCAGCTACATGACATCTCCCCGACTCCGCCTTCTTTTTTCCTCTCTCTCTCTGCTTGGAATTCCAACCTTGTTCTGTTCTATGCTGTCATAGGCCCAAAGCAGGTTCCTTATTAACCAATGGTAATAAAACATATTCTCAGCATACAGAAGGGAACCAATCCCACATCAGCCCTCCTCTTATTTATTTTTATTCATTTATTAAATGGGTTAATAAAAATCCTAAGCTAATAGGACAAACCGTGTTTTAATTAATACAGTTTCACTGTGATTATCTTAGGTCTGGGTAGCCAGAAAGTAAAAAGTCTCCACCTACAGGAATAGCCTCTTGGGATATTAATCTAGTGAATGGGGATGTGGTTCTGTGGAGAAGGGTGTGGGGACGATTCTTGAAAAAAAAATCGATTCACTTCCTCTATAAGATTCATTTTCACTCACATCTATTACTGCCATTGTGAATGAAGAGTGAAAACCAGAGGGGCAGGTGGGGTACATGTGTATACTGCTCCACGGGATATTCTTTTGACCCACATTTTGCCACCAGAGCACATGCTCACAATACAGTTTCTTACTTGACTTAACTGTGTGCTATACTCTAAATCTTCTTTCTGCAGTATTATGCTTGCTCACGCTATCAGCTTCATTGAGGGATCTTCTCAGGTAGGATCAGATAGGATGTTGTTATGAGCTAGGTGTGTATCTCTACCCAATATGCATAGTGAAGCCCAGATGTCTAATGTGATAGCATTCAGAGGTTAGGACCATTAGAAGGAAATTAGGTTTAGATGAAATCATAAGAATAAAGCCCCCAAAATATGATATGAAAAGAAAGAGACATAAACTCTCCCTTACCACCCTGTGAGTGTTCAGAGAATAGGCAGTTACTCATAACTCAGAGCAAAGGCTCTCACTGATAGGTTTTGAATCCCCAGTTATTGGAAATCTGCCACTGCTGATGTAAACAAACTAAATTATTAAATCCAGGTTTAATGAACAGAGCAAAGCAACTCCTGGGTGACCTTCAGGAGAGCAGGAGAGGAGTCATATGGCAAATATGGCTGCCAGGTTTTAAGCAGCCGATAGACATGATCTCAAGCAACCCTCAGGGAGGAGCTGACCCTTGGTGAGCTTTATGAGCGGAGGGGCTGCTGCTTGGTGGACTTTTGGAGGTGGTAGAGTTTGAAGTGGTAGGAGTGAGACCAGATTGTTGACTGGGGCCTCTAGTTGGAGATCCCCAATATTCACTAGGACCTAAGCACAATAGTACCTTGACCTCAAGCTTCCAACATTCTTAATGATAAAAAAATAAACAGCTAGTCATAAAACTTGGATATGATAGTCAAGCTGACTTATATACATAGTGCATAGTCAGGACTTATAACCCATACTTAAACCGTCCAGTTTCTTATTATCTTTCCTGAGTTGCTTATTATTCCCCTACATGTTAAAATAGCATGATCAAAACTAACTGAGGTTGTTTCAGGCTTGTCCCAGGCTACAGCTCATCACAGCTGGGGAGTCACAGTGATAAAAGCTTGAACCATCTGATCACATGGTCATACTGAATCCAATCAAGAACAGACTGAAATGAATATTCAAATATATATATATATATATATATATATATATATATATATATATATATTCAATTATTTGTTTACTGTGTTTGGCCTGTTTTTATGATTTTTATAGAATTAAGGATCCTCTGTCTGGGAAATGGTGCTATTCACAGTAGGCTAGGTCTTTCCCTACCACCAATTAAATAAGACAGTTTTCCAATCATGCCTGTATAGAGAATCCTTCATTAAAATTGTCTTTCTAGGTGACTCTAGGTTAGAAAGTTGACGGTTATATCTAACTATCAGAGGTGGGAAATATATCAAAATTTTATTTATCATGATCATCACTGCTCCTACTGTTATAGACAACCAACCCATTGTTGTCCCTTCAAAACAAAAGCAATTTAAGTAGTTTTAGTCCTAAATTTCTAAATTTCTGATAGAAGTTAAGTTCTCCATTACTTAGCAAGCATTACAACCTGTGTAAATGGGCAATGTTAATTGTCAACTTTTTATGGAAGTTAGAATTTTCTGGAAATTTCATGGACATCTGGGCATGGCTGTGGGGGAATTATGTTCATCCATGTGGGAGGGTCTACTGTCCCGATGAATTTGTTGTGGTTTGTTTATTTGTCAGCTTGATAAAAGATAAAGTCATCTGAGAAGAGGGAACCTCAGCTGAGGAAAATGTCCCTTCCAGACTGACCTAAAGGCGAACCTGTGGGGTATTTTCCTGACTGATATTGACATTGACAAGGCCTGGCCCAGTTCACTGTGGGTGGTGTCACTGGAAGATCCATTAAGCCAGTGACAAACCTTTGATCTACAATGGCCTCCTGCCTCCAAGATATGCTAGAGCAATGGTAGCACAAAGCTTGTGAGAGGAACCAATCAATATCTGATTTGACTTAAGGCCCAACCCACTACCTGACACTGTTTGGGTGACCCAAAACCAGACAGCCCAGTGACCTAGGCTCAAACTAAATACTACTGTTCTTAAATAAGAAATAGCAACCATGATGCGATACCCATAGACTAATATCTTACTCAGCCATCATCAGAGAAGTTTCCTCTTCCAACAGATATGAACAAATACAGAGACCTACAGACAGATGTTATGCAGGACGCGAGAGACTTTGGAACACTTATGGGGTAGCTCCCATCAAATCCTTCCCCTCAGGGCTCAGGGAACCCAGCAGAACTGGAGGCAGATAGAGTATAAAAGCTAGAAGGGATAATAAAACACCAAGAAAACAGGTCCTCTAAGTCTATGTAATCAAAACTCACATGAGTTCACAGAGACTGAGGCAGCATTCAGAGGATCTACAGAGGTCTGCATCAGGTCCTCTAGCAGATACATTACAGCTTCTAGTTTAGTGTTTTTATGGAATTACCGAGTGTGCAAACAAATGGGTCTCTAATCCTTGTGTCTTCTCTTGTGCTCTTTCCTTTATCTTTCTTTGTCTTCTCTCTCATGGGATAGTTTTTGCTTTTTTATTATATTTTATTTTGTTATATTTGAAATATGAAAGCAGACTGAGCAAGCCATGAGGAGCAAGCTAACAAGCTGCATTCCTCCATGGCCTCTGCATCAGTTCCTGTATCCAAGTTCCTGCCTTAAATTCCTATCCTGATTTTCCTCCATGACAGAGTAGGACCTAAGAGTTGTAAAGGGAAATGAACCTTTATTGCTTGCAAAGTTGCTTTTCGTCATGGTGTTTTATCTTGGCAATAGAAATCCTAAAACATCTACCTGCTAGGGGAGGTGCATTTCCTAGGTAGGGACCTTGGATTGAGTGACTAGGGAAGCCGAACTGGGCACTAGCATGTATACATACGTATCTCTTTGTTTCTGATTGCAAATGTCAGAAGATAGCTGCTTCTCTACTATGATGGACTGTGCCTTGAAATGTTAGTTAAAATAAAGTCTTTCTGTTCTAGCGTTGAGTTTGTCATTTATCAAAGCAACGGTAAAAGAAATTATAGCACTGAGCTTCCAGGTATGACTCTATTTAAATTAGGTCCTAAAATCGACATAAAATATTTGTAGAAAATATCAGACCTTCCATACTGATTAATGGATCTAGTGTCCAGGTTAAGAGTAATAGTGGGAAAGACAACTCACAAACATCCATTGCTTTCTTAAGTTATTTTCAAGTGCTTCTGTTATTTATCTCATTCAGGATGAAATATATACATTGAGCTAGGCACTTTCAAAAAACAACACAATTGCTTCAGGTCTTACTGAAGCCATTCAATTTCTGCCATGTTGTACTTCCACAAAAGCTATCATAACTGAGCATCTTCATCATGTACTAGAGAAAGATGCAGGGGCACCGATGAATGGTGTGTTTGTGTGTGTGTGTGTGATACTCTGAGGAGTGAAGAACAGACACTGAATTCTGGGTTGCTATAACACTTTACAGTGAGCATAAACCATTGTTTTGTTTTTCTGTTGGTCTGTTTGTTTTTGTATTTCCAGGCCAGGTTTTTCTGTAGCTTTAGAGCCTGTTCTGGAACTAGTTCTTATAGACCAGGCTGGCCCTGAACCCACAGAGATTCGCCTATTCCTGCCTCCCGAGTGCTGGGATTAAAGACATGTGCCACCACCACCAGGCTAACTATTGTTTCTTGCCAACAGCTCATTTCATTGATACACATCCTGGTAGACAATGATATAATGTATCAAGGTTTCATCAGGCTTATTCTTCGGGACTATACAATCTACTGCCAAAGAATTTGTTACTTCAAATTTATATTTCCCATATTTGTTTCCTAAATATAGTTCACTTTAAAAGTATTATTAATAACAGCAAAAAGCAGGCAGTTATTTCCTCCAAATATCCTCTCAGGATATGCTGCTTGATTAGTGACTAACTAGATAGAGGGTTGCGGTATTGTAGGAAAACCTTGATAGCCTGCAGAGAAAGCACTTAGATGGGTAACTATTTCCCCATTGTTTCTTGGTGGCAGGAGTGACTAGGAAGAGCCATGGGCTGACAAATCTTTTCTTAGGTGAAATACTTCTTCCAAATTAGTTGCTGGGATGGTTTCTTACCCCAAAATAAATCTTGAAATGTGTGTGAGAAAAGCCAGGATGATAGGACCCTACTTTTCTATCCCAAGTGTCAGTGTGTAGTTCATACACAACACTCAGGTGTTCACATCTGCACAAAAACAATATGGTTAAAATGTTAATGAATCAATAGATTCGTTTGAAAGGAGGACGTTCTCGGTTATCTTAGATACCTTCCCAAAGTTTCTTAGCTTCAGAGGCAGATCCTAGGTCTCTGTAAATGACAGGCAAATGTTGGTTGCTGTATGTTACTGTTTCTGGCTGTAACTCACACTTAACCCAAATGAGGATAAAGAATGCATACTAGACAAGCTTTTTGACTCCCACTCCTCTTTAATAATTCTTTATATCCCTGTCAAAAATATTATTATTCTAAAATAAGGAAGAACAGAGTGGGGAAGACCCACCCAGGTCATAGGAAGTAACAAGTTAAAGCACCCCTTGGAGTTTCTGTTACATATGCAACGCTACAGCATTCAAATAGGATTTGCTCGGCTGTTATAGTTTTGGTTTTGCTTATAAACCTCACTAATGAGGCAGAAAGAAGTCAATTGATGAGACACGTGTAGTTAGAAAAGTTTGGCCGAGACTGGGGGGCGGGAAATAAACTGTATAGGTTAGTCTCAACTATGCAATCAGAATGCAATGCTTATCACAGGTGTGCCTGGAGCCATGGTTCTGACTCTTGGCCAAACCCAGATAAAAGACATTAACTCATGATTATCATACTCCTGTATTATTGCTCAAGATAGACCTGGGCAACCTGTTCATGTGAAGTGTTTAGTCTGATGACTTTATCCATTTCTCATTAAGGCTTTTACTCTTCTGTGTTGATCTGTCTCATCAGGCAGCTTATTTTGACTAACTGACCTGGACTTCTCTGGACTGCGCTGTGAATCATCCAAGAGCTTCATCACACAATTGTGCTATAAGTGGGACTGTTTTCACATTATTGTCCCTAGCCTGAAAACACACACACACAAGTCCACAGTTGCATTTTAAAACCGTGACCCCCATACTTTTACAACTGCTGCTAAGTTAAGTCCTTTCAATTTGTCTTTTGAAATTTAGTTGAGAACTGAAAGCAAAACAAAATATACTTCTGGGAAAAAAAATTCAATTTTCATTTGCTCCTCTTTGCCGAGACCATTGTATAAGGTTTGCTAATGGAGACCTTGTTTTCCTTTGTCATCTCTGCTGCTCGCATGTCACACAGCCTTGCCATTCAAGCGTTATATTTGATAATTAGAACCACATATGATGAGAGAAATATTAATATGCTTAAAAATCTTCCCTCCCTAAATGAGGAAACTAGCACTATGAAAAGAGACAAAAAATAATATGTCTCTGTATCCTGCACAGCATCTTCCTGAAAAATTAAAGTAGACTCACATGAGGATTTCATAGACCATTAGGAGCTTGATAACACCATCATATTTCAGATTTTCCTTGCCAGTTTGAGTAGGCCAAATTATTGATTAGATATTCACTGGGTATTAGCAGGGCCATTTTTAAACACATTGTAAGACAGGAATGCAATTACCATCCCAATGGGCCTTCTGTAGTCTTCAATCACTAATTTAGTATGCTTAATTATGACACAACTTTCTTCTAATATGAAAATACGCTCATAGTGAAGGATCTGATGAGCTAACACATATATTATATTATCAAGTCCTTGTTTTCATACCTAGCAGTTCTCCACCATTATATTTTCTGAGTCTCCAAGGGCAGTGGAGGAGATGTTTCACGTCCTCTGAAGATGTAGGTAAAAATCCAAGTTTTGAAAGCCAACATGCCAACCAGAAAACCCACACTGCCCCACGTCCACCCCATACCTGCCTAGAGTGGGAAAGGATATGATTTCATTGACGTTGGACATAAATAGAGCAAACCTATGTAGGAATCAATGCAAGAAATGAAGATAGACACTTTCCATCTGCCAAGCAACACCGAATAGCTTCTAAACGTAGCATTGCATGTAGTGAAAACTTCAGTGCAAATGTCAGCATGGGGATACACACCCCCATGCAATTTCTGAGTACTTACTCTGCTATTATATAAAGGGGTATGTTGAACTACCCAAAGCCTTAGAATCGGTACCACATGGAAAGGGAGACAGAAAACAATGTGAAATAATGAAAAAAGAAATACTCCCAAATTGTATTACATTTTAAGTTGGAAATGATAAGTCCATCTCAAGAATATATACAGAAGTAGAATTTAGGATTCAGAGCTAAGTTTGATTTAAGAAGAATAATTTATAGACCTGAATTTTATGGGCTATCTAGACAATGAAGAGAATGTTTACTAGAAAGTGAAAGTAGATCAGGTTAGATGTTACACAGCCTGGGCTTACGAGGAGTTTGAATTTGACGTTGCCCACAGTAGAATACTTTTGTTTTCAGCAGAAGATCAATGTGATCGAATCTGTTTTGTAAGTAGTATCTTGAAGCATGGATTGATGAAGAACAACTTTGACAGCATATAGCATAAGCACAAAGCTGTCAGGAAGCAACCCCAGGGATGATGAAGGCTTAGATCCTTTGCAAGGAAGATGGAACCGGTGGTGGGAAAGAGCACTGGGGCTTGGAGAACTCAGGGGAGTTTGTAGATGAGATGCAGACATGGTAACTTGGTGGCTGGTAACGTTCTGTGTGTCAAGAACTATCTTAAGATCGTTTCTGAAGAAAGAAAATGTGGAGAATTGTCCATCTGTGTGTTATTATTTTGTCTGAATAGAGCTATATAGAGCCCCTGAGAAAACACTCACCCCTGTTTCCCTGTAAATTACCTAAAGACTCTTTGCTAAAATAATTTTTTTTTTTTTAGGCAGGATCTCACATAGCCCAGGTTGACCTGAAACTTACTATAATCCAGTCTAGCTTCAAACTCCAGATCTTCCTGTCTCTGCTTCCTGGGTGCTAGCATTATATAGATTTGTTTTGTACAGTGATCACAGTGCATGTCTTTGCATGTGTGTGCATGAGCATGCATGTACGTGTGTGTATGTATCACTTAATTGTATTTGGCACATGCTAGCAATCAATCCACCAACTGATCCATATTCCAACACATTAGAGAATTGGGGGGGGGGCTAAAATTGCCTTATTCCAAGATTTTTGTTTGTTTTGTTTTGTGAGACAGCATCTCTCTGTGTAACAGCCCAGGCTATCTTGGAACTCACTCTGCAGACCAGGCTGGCCTTGAACTGACAGAGACCAACTTGCCTCTGCCTCCCAAGTACTTGGATTAAAGGCATGTGCCACTATTGCCCAACTACCAGGATTTATTTTTAATGCATATACTCTGTGATACATACCGAAATACACTATGCCTTTGTTAAATTAATTTGTGAAGGGAACCATTTTAAAAGGCTATAAGATAAGAATATATAGATAAAATTAAGCCTCTTCTTCAGAATTGTGTGGAATTCGTTAATATTTAAAATCATACCATGGAACCTACTGTGCTCTGATGGCCCTTTAAGATGTCTGAGACTAGCTACTCTTTCAAACTTGGTTGTTTCCATCCTTTGACATGGGTCTCTATTTGGTGTCATCCCAGGCACTGGTCCAGTTCTTCTCTCTCTAAACCATCTTGAGTACACCCTATATGTGCATCATATTTGCTAACACATTTGAACTCAACCCATGTTCCTATTATTTTTGACTTTTCTATTAAGTCCAAAAGGTATTGATTATAAAATTAGCTAGACCTGTAAAAGTTTGGCTTTGCTAATCTTAGGGAAATGGTGCTTGGAAGTATCATAAAAGGTACAATTTCCAAATTAGTTTAGGATTTATAAGACACAGAAAAATTATTTGTGTGTGTGTATGTTCACGTGTTTGCATGTATATGGAGGCCAGTGAGAAATTTTAACTCCTCAGGAGCCATCTGCCTTGGTTCTATCACCTTTCTCTCTATCTCTGTACGTGTGTGTATGTGTGTGTGTGTGTGTCTGTCTGTCTGTCTATCTATGTATCTGTATGTCTATATATTATGTATGTGTGTACATATGTATGTATGCATCTGTCTGACTCTCTGTCCATCCATTCATCTGTCAGTCGATCCATCCATCCATCCATCCATCCATCCATCCATCCATCCATCTCCTGCCTACCTATTTATCCCCCACTCTTTAAAATGCTTCCTCAGTGTCTAGTGTCTGTCCTTGAATACACCAAGTAGGTTGTAATGACTATCACTATCACAACCGTTAAGCCTAAGGGATCTGCCTGTTTCCACTGCCACAGCGCTGGGATTACCAATACACCACAATACCTGAAATTTTGTTGTGGGTTCTGGTGCTGGAACTAATGAAAGAAGTTTGAACACTGAATTCCCTCAGCACCTTAAATAATTTTCTGATACAAATAATATATACTTTAAAAACTCCATCCTCTCTTCTTTTTTTCAGCTATGAGTACTTGCTCAGTTTCTCTCTGAGGCTCAGTATTTAACCTTCCAAAGCGAGGGTAATAGAGTCAAATTTATAAGGCTCTTTCAAGTTTGATATGAAAGAAAATGTCTGATTTGCAGTCTACTTCTCACTTTGTGTACCAGAAAATTCTTGAACTGTGAGTTAATAGTGGCGAAAGGGACTCATCTGGCGTAATGAGTCTTTGACTTCTGTCCCTGACCCAAGCTCCCTGAAACACATCTCTTTTCAAATTTCTGCGTGCAAGGGCAGGGCTCAAACTACTGTCAAAAAGCAGAGGCAGTTATGTGAGTTTGAAGTGCTGAATAGGAAGTAAGACTTTGCTTTCAGGTCATCACTGACCCCAGGTTAGGTATTTATGATTCCACACCAGATCCCGTGCTCCTCAGCCAGTTGCACATATGGTAGACCCCAGAATGCACAGAAGAGATGAAGCTTTGTAGATGGGTTTTCCACGAAAATTTTCTAGATTCCATGCTGCTTCAGAGAGGTGATGTGTTCAGGCAGTGTCTGCAGTTTTCTACTGAGAATGAAGAATTCCACTTTCACAGCCGTTTCCCTGGCCGAGCACATCATTTGTGGAACACATCATTGCGTCTCACCAAAAGGAATAACATTGTCTCATGGTGTTTTGGGAAAAACATTGTAGGCATTGACTAATACCACAGGGAGAGGATGTTGTCACTTTTGCTTGGTTTGAAAGCAAACCATGGCTATTTTGATGTGTCCAGTTACCAACGAATTCAGCATAGCTAAGGAAAAGATCAATTTTCAAAGCACTCCTCCATTGAGTCAATGAGGTATGACTGCAAAGGAAGTAATAAATTATGTTTTTCAGTGTTGCATGAAGAGATCACTTACCACTAGGGTGTGTGTGTGTGTGCACGTGTGTGCTGTATCATTTACTGCTCTTACCACTTAATTTAATACTGCAAAAAAGTTTTAAAAAACAACTCCTATACATTCGTGCTGTGTTTTTGAAACATTGTTCTTCTTGATTTTAAGTTGTTTTAATGGCCATCTAGAAATAAAAGGGTACCTTGTAGACAATAAACAGATATATGTAAATATTATACATTTCAGAGTTTTCACACAGGCATGGGATCCTCCATTTCTGCAGCATGACTGCAGGGATTTCACACTGTCAGCATCTCCTCCGAGGCTTGTTACTAGTGAAGCTGTCTCCTTTATGAAGCCTTCATATTCATAAGGCGATGGCTCCGCTTGCTCTTGGCAGGCCCTGTCCTCACTCTGCTAAACTGGAAGTCATTTATCTGAATCGCGGCCCACTATTGGAACAAGCTGAACAAGAACTCACAACGCACATAAAAGCTTTTGGAAGAGGCCTGGGATTGGCTCTGGGGGTGGATAGAATTCAAATGCAAATGCATTTCATCAGAGGTTTGCCTTGCGTGCCAAATTTTGGGGCAAAAGAAGGGCCAACTACTGATCATTTGCTCTTTCCTCCCCCCAAAACAGAAAGCAAACTGTACAGTCAATATTCCCCTTTCAAAATAATGTCATAAAAGGCCTGAAGAAAGCATTGTGAGGCTTAGTCCATCATTACAGAAGATGCTACCTATGATACCATTTTACCATTGCACATTGGATTGAGCCTTTAAAAGTAAGGGGGGAATATATACATTATGGGAAAAAACATACAAAATTGAAAAGTAGCCATATGCAGAAGGCCAGATAGACAGATCAGTGAGTACAGTGCTTGAGGACAAGCATGAGGACCTGGGTCTGCGTCCCCCACATTCACATGGAAGTGTGGCATGACATCATCCATCTGGAAGCCCAGCACTGGGCCACGAAGGCAGGACATGACGTTCTGGTGCTGAACTTGCTAGCTAGACAGCCTGTTGCCAATGCTTCGAGCTGGGCCTGTTCATTCCTGGTTCTACTTTGATTTTCAAGAAATTGAAATAAAGGCTCCTACAGATTTATAAAGTATCAAGATAATTTTCTTTATTTTTTCGAGTTTTCTTTTATTAAAAATACATTTTTCATACAATATATTTTGACTATGTTTTTGCCTTCCCTAATTCCTTACAGCAGGCCCTCCACACTTCCCACTCATCCGGATCTATACCCTTTCTCTCTCTTGTTGGAAAACAAATAGGAATCTAAAGGATAAGAAAATAAAATAAGACAACACAAAAACAAACAAAAGATCAGAATAGGACAAAACAAACAGAAGAAAAGCAGCGAAGAAAAATGACAAAAACCACATATAGTTGTAGAGTCTCACATGTTCACAGACCCAAGAATCACATAAAAACACAAAACCAGAAGCCATAATATATACACAACAGACCTGCAATATTTAAAAAAGGAAAGAAAAGAAGGATGAGTAGAAATAAGCTCTGATGAAGCATTATGAGACAATGTGCCTTTAAGGATACCACCAAATTCATTTTTGTGGTAGCCATCTACTGTTGCCTATGGGCCTACCCTTAAGAGTGATTTGTATCCCCAGTTAGACTCCATCGGAGAACATTAATTTTTCATTTTCAAGTTGCTATCAAATGGGGCTAGCTTCTGAGTTTACAGTGGGGCTTCCATCTGCTTCCCCTTTTAGATCTGGGACCTCATCTGCTGCAGTTCTTCCCTAACCTGTATGTGCTGCAGCAGCCTCTGTGAGTTCATATGTCTGTCAGTCTTGTGTTTAGAAAGCTTTATTTCCTTGCTGTCCTCCATCTCCTACTCTTCTGCCTCCTTCTGCAGAGTTCCCAAAGCCCCGATGGGGAGAATTTTATGGAAACGTCTGATTTAGGATTTCGTGTTCCAAGGCCTCTCACTCTCTATACATTATCTGGCTCCAGGTCTCTATATTTGTTCCCATTAACTGCAAAAGGAAGTTTCTCTGCTAATGATTGAGAAAGGCACTGACCTATGAGTATAGCAGAATGTTGTTAAAGTTCTTTAACTTTAATTCTGTTGGCTAAAAATTTGTGTGTCTTTGTATTTGTGTGTGTATAGCACAGGAGGAAGGTTATATCTCTGAAATATAATATTGTTATTTATGTTGATTTCTGTTTTTTACAGAACATCACTTATTTAGGACTAAATGTCCTAGTGTCTAGTGTGCTGAACATAAGAATAATGATAAAATATACAGAAAAACAGACAGGTGGTAGTGGCACACACATTTATTCTTAGCACTTGGGAGGCAGAGGCAGACAGATCTCTTAATTTGAAGCCACCCTGTTCTATAGAGTGAGTTCCAGGAAAGCTAGGGCCACTAGAAAAACCCTGTCTTGAAAAAAGAACCACCACCACCAACAATAACAAGCCATGCGGTAGTGATCCATGCCTTTAATCTCATCACTTGTGAGGCAGATGCAGGCAGACCGTCAGCCAGGTCTACAAAGCAAGTTTCAGGACAGCCAGAACTGTTAGACAAGAAACCCTGTCTTGAAAAACAACAAAAACCCAAACAAACAGACAACACAAAAATATTTACATATGTGCACTAACCTCATTCTATTCAATTAAAATATCTCCAAACTTGGATTAAGTATTTTCCTAGTTCTGTAAACATTTCTGTTGATATTTTTATAAATTAGTACATTTTCAGATATGTATGTAGTGATTTTTTATTTATATTTTAATAAATGAAGCTTGTCTGAAGACCAGAATGCAAAAGTTATACTGGTAGAGGCCATGGAGTGGTGGCACACACCTTTAATCCCAGGACTCTGGAGACAAAGTCAGAGGGATCTGTGAATTCAAGGCTACCCGGGACTAAGGCCAGAAGCAGATACAGGTGGTGGTGACTCACACCATTAATCCCAGTGTTTGGGAATCATACACTTTTAACCCAACATTATAGAGGTGGAGACAGGAGCGATATGGATAGTCAGAGAGAGGAATATAAAGAGGACGAGACAAGAACTCACTGGAGTCTTCAATCTGCAGATACATGGAAACAGGACCTTGCCCTTTAGGTCTAAAGATTGAATAGCGATAAAAGGTCTCTCTAGTGGTTGACTTCTTTGCCTTTCTGATCTTCAGCTTGAACCCCATTATCTGTTTATGAGTTTTTATCATTCATGCTACATATGTGTGTCACTATATTTTATCAGATTTGCTATTTCTTTGATCTCTATGATTTGGGCCCATCTCTTACTTGCTCCCCTTCTTTCCCATCGT
Organism: Microtus oregoni; assembly: GCF_018167655.1. Taxonomy (NCBI): domain Eukaryota; kingdom Metazoa; phylum Chordata; class Mammalia; order Rodentia; family Cricetidae; genus Microtus; species Microtus oregoni. The sequence goes on from NW_024543210.1 coordinate 21,441,052, forward strand.
AATTCCAGGTTATATACATGGATGACAGATAGATAGATAGATAGATAGATAGATAGATAGATAGATAGATGTCACTGATGAAGCTGTCAATTACGTTTACCTTATTTTTTTCTATTCTTGTTTGTTTGTCATGCTATATACAATTAAAACATGTAAAATAACCAATCTTCATTGCTCTTGGTGTCTGACATAACAATTTTATAATTCATGTATCAACACAGATGCCAAAATCTACTATCAAGAGATAAATTCTGGCTGGGGGGTGGTGGCGCACGCCTTTAATCGCAGCACTCGGGAGGCAGAGGCAGGTGGATCTCTGTGAGTTTGAGGCCAGCCTGGTCTACAAGAGCTAGTTCCGGGACAGGCACCAAAAACTACAGAGAAACCCTGTCTCGAAAATAAAAAAAAAAAAAGAGAGATACATTTTGGATACAAAGCTGAGCTTTGAAGGCTTAACTAGTGCTATAATAATAGTTTTTGAGATTAAATTGTAATCACATCATTTTTCGTCCCTCCCCTTTCTCCAAGTGCTCCTGTTTACCTCACCTTTCTACCTTTCAAATTCTTGGCATCGTTTTTGATTGTTATATAAACACGAGAAATAGTCTTCTCCTGGAATGTGCAGGCCAACTGGTTATTCAACGCCAAATTATTAATCATGAAAACACATACATATGGGCAACATAGAGAGTGAACAGATTGTATTTGTAAAATACAGAATATATGTGTATATAAAATAATACTTTAACATTTCCTTCTATTTCAGTAACTCGCTGTTGTATCTTACAACTATGGTCAATGATGTCACAAGTTTATTTATGTGCTTGTAACTAACATACATTTGCATATACTTCTGTATATATATATGTATATATATATATTTTTTTCATACAAATTTGTGGGTAAAATTTAAATGAACTTTCACTTTCAGAAAAGAATTCAGGAGCACAAGTATTTTGAAAACCTCCAGAGAAATAGCACTTGAATAAGCATGTATTCTTCTAATTACAAACTGAAATACTAAGTAGTGCTTGAGCTAGGAAGATGGTGGAGAAGGGACAGACAACACTTTCTAATATCTCCACAAAATCTTAAACAAAACATGAGCTGTATGGCATGGGGAAAAAATTAAATGACATAAAAAAGTTAGGGAGGAACACAGACAATTGTAGATAGGCAAAATATGAAATCCAAAAACACTGAAATTTTGATTTTTTTTTTTTTAAAATAGCACAGAGTTTTGTTTTAAGTGCTGGAGCTAAAGCATAGGGAATGGGGAATAGCACCCTCAGTGTGGAGCTTTTGGGAAAAGCGTGCCTAAGTGAGCGCCGTATATACACCCCAGCAATATAAAATCATATGGAATATGGGAGGTTTGTGATCCACAGAAGCAGTCACTTGAGAAGTGTTGGGGTCCTGTTAAGAAGCTCATGGATTCTATGTTTGGAAATCATTTCAAGATAGTACTTGGAAACAAATATTTGGCTAGGGGAAACAGCCCTACATTTTTATATTTCCATGTAACTGCATCCTTTATCTACTGCTTAAGCAGCAGGCACATGAAAATCAGTAGAGGTTCAGGGAACTGCAGCTTGAGTGTAGAGCAGTGGACAAAATTCCACATGGACATATGGGTCACAATATAAAGATGGTATGCATTTGAGAACAATAGTCTGAGCTCTGGAAAGGGAACTGAGACCAGCCATGTGCATATATAAGCTAGGTGGTTGGCACAGAGATCAGAATGCTCAGGGCACTCATGATCACTCAGGCCCAATGGGTTACTCATGCGTTTGCCTTGTCCTACTAGGGGAAATGACTTAGTATGATGCTTTTGATGACCTCAAAGAACCAGATACATATGATGGAAATGCAGCCTTTTCTAGGACATTCATTATTCCCATGGACAAACTGGAAAGGTGCCTGTTCTGACAGAGTGGGCAAAGGTTAAAATATATAGGCCAAGTTGATGAGAAAAATTGTACCCACAATGAGCTTCCAGATCTCTGCATGGAGAACAGTGACAGGAACTTAGCCTAGCCACTTTGATAAAATGTCTTCTGGCCCCATTGGAAACAGCAAGTAGGAGATTAAATTGAATTTCTCATACAAAATAAACATCAGTTATACATCATTTGGGGTATGGGAGGATTTAAAGGGAGGAAAGAGAAGAAAGAAATGATGGGGTTGTGTTATAATTTAAAAACTAACAGCAAAAAATTTTAATTCTCCTCCCTGTTATTGAAAATATAATTTTTCCTCTAGGCAGTGTGCGGGGCATGCTCTCCTGTGTGCTGGAGCACACCAGAGCTGACCCTGTCATCAGGGTTGCAGGAGAACCAGCTCTGAGGGCTAACAGTAGAACAGCTCACCCATGCTTCTTCATATTCTCCTCACAGCAATCAGGAGATAGGGCCCTGAACAAAACAGTAGAGCTGGTCCTAGTGATATGAATTAGGGGGACCCAGATCTGAGGGCCCAAGTGCTGGAGAATTGGACCCAGCAAGAAACCCAAGTGAGAAACTTGAAGGAGCCTGGTTATTGTTTAAGGTTTTTAAAATGGAATTCAAGGAAATGTAAGGGTTTTGTTTTGTTTTGTTTTTTTAAAAAAAAAAACTAAGAGTGATACCTATTTATAATTTTTCAAGTGTGCATATGTGTAGTTTTATATAGATGGAGTTGATAGGTTTCTAACAACTATGTGGGAATAGTGTTCATAGAAGTGGTCTGTGTGTGTGTGTGTGTGTGTGTGTGTGTGTATAGTACATGCAGTTAAGGGTTTCAGGCTACTGGGATAATTTTAGAACAGAGTGATGTACATGGCCCATTCTAAGTGGAACCCAAGTAGCTATTCTATTCCGTGTGCTTACATGCCTCAAGTGTAGCCAGAAAAGTTAGAGGTAAAGTAAGAGACATTCTCTAGATAGTAATAAAAAAAGACACTAGTCAACCTCAGACCACCAGATATGCTTGTATGGGCACATGTGATGTGGGAGTGTCATATATCAATCTGTTGATTTCATTGGTTAAGCAACAAAGAAACTGCTTGGCCCTCATAGGTTAAAACACAGGTGGGAGGAGTAAACAGAACAGAATGCTGGGAGAAAGAAGCTGAGTCAAGGAGTCGCCATGATTCTCCCACTCCAGGCAGTCGCAGGTTAAAATCATTCCTGGTAAGCCAGCTCATGGGCTACACAGATTAATAGAAATGGGTTAGATCAATATGTAGGAGCTAGCCAATAAGAAACTGAAACTAAGCCGGGCGGTGGTGGCGCACGCCTTTAATCCCAGCACTCGGGAGGCAGAGGCAGGCGGATCTCTGTGAGTTCGAGACCAGCCTGGTCTACAAGAGCTAGTTCCAGGACAGGCTCCAAAGCCACAGAGAAACCCTGTCTTGAAAAACCAAAAAAAAAAAAAAAAAGAAACTGAAACTAATGGGCCAAGTGGTGTTTAAAAGAATACAGTTTCCGTGTAATTATTTCGGCGCATAAGCTAGAGCTAGCCATGTGGGCAGCCGGGTGCCGGGGACACAGCCCCGCCGCTCCTAATTCAGCACACATGTACATGCACACACACATGCATGCACACTCACACACTCATGGCTTATATTTTGTGCTACATCTAAAAACAATGCTACTGAAAATTTATCATATTCCATGTTATTAATGTTGTATCAAACATTATATAATTGTAGCTCATTAGTTTGATTCTGTCACTTAGAAAAACTCTCTTCTTATAAGTATCTTTTCTTTATTGTATAATACTTATTTTAGAATTGGCTTTTCCTAAGGACGTGATAGACATTAAGGTATATTTATCAATCTCTAAGATTATTTCCTTATCAAGGAATGCCTAAAATTGGAATTGGATTAAAGATAATTATTTGCTAAAGTTTTTGATTAAAAGTACAAATGAATTTCCAACACCAGAAATAGAAAAAGCACAAATAAAAAGCTTCCTATAATAAGAAGGAGAAGGTCTTATACCAACAAAACTTCAGTAGTTATTTTAGTGTCTTCAGGTTCCTTTTGTCAGGAGCCTGGTGGCTGTGCTTTTTCCTCCCAAGGTGATTTGAATAAGATTTGTGCCTATTGCTTATATATTTAAATGTTTAGTCAAAAGATACTACTGAGAAAAATAGAGGTGTTGATTTGTTGGAGGAAGTGTGTCACTAGGGGGTGGATTCAGAAGTTCAAGTCAGGCCCAGTGGTTCTCTTTTTATACTGCCTGTGGATTTGGATATAGAAGTCTCAGCTACTTCTACAGCACCATGTCTGCCTTCATGCAGACATACTCTCCATCATGAAAATAATGGACTAAACCTTTGAAACTGTAAGCAAGCCCCAATTAATTATTTTCTAAGAGTGGCTATGGTCATGTTGCCTCTTGTCAATAAAACGCTGACTAAGGCACCTCCTTTGGCAGTCCCTTTCCTCCCTTCTCACACACTGACTGTTGTTCATTATCTAGAGATACTGGTGTCACAATTAGGAGGGGTTCTGGGCATCTAGAGGTAAACTAGGAATTATTGTCATACATCTTCTGGTCCACAGAAGCACCCTTTTTTTTTAAATTAAAAAAACATCTCATTTACAATTTTGTAGTTCTTTTCTTTATGCCTTCCAGGTACAATTTGATTATTTTTAAATGTAGTTTTTATTTACTATTTGAGAGTTTCATACATGTATATAACATAGTTTGATCATATTCACCCATCCACTCTATCCCTACCAGTTCTTTCAGAGCCATTTTTCTGAGTCCCCCTCCAACTTCATGTTCTCTTTTGTTGTTATTGTTGTTTATAACTCACTGAGTCCAATTAATGCTCCTTAGGCTGTGGAATGGACTGATAAGACCCTCTTCCCTCCATGTGATCATGCTGATAGGCTTGATCTTGTTGAAGTCTTATGCAACCAACCACTGCTGCTATGAGACTGTGAGTGTAATCAGAAAAATAGTGGTTGAGAAAAAGTGCCAGGAGAGATCTTCCAGGCAAAAGCATCATTCACCAGAAAGTAGAGGAAGTGTAACAGGCAGCCAAGAAAATCTGCAGATGATGCTAAATGTTCTCCAAGGGCAAAAATAGCCATTGCTTGAAATCACTGGTTTAAACATTCAAAATTTATTGCTCTTAGTTAGTGAATAATAAATCATTTTGATGATCTTCTGAATTAATGATTTCAATTATACTTATTTATTAATTTATTGTGATATTAACTTTCCTTATCCAAAATAATACCTTGCAAATTAAAATTCAACACACGAATTTAATTAAAAATTTGGCAATTAAAGTGTATCCAATAATATAGGAATTCCTACATTTGCTAAGTAATGAAATCATATAGCAATTCTGACAAAAATATCTACCAAGGAATTGTAAAGTTAAGGAATATAGAATGACTCCCTCAAGATGGCAGGCAGCATCTATGAAGGAGGTAGTTATATCTTTTTCCTTATTGGAGACACTGAATCATCTTCACATTTATCAACCTGTCTTTTTCTTCTATGCCTACAGTGTGCTATAGAGAAGTCCCATTGGGAAAGTATAGCATGAGTTCTTAAGTCTACATGTAGTTTCCAGGGTTTTATATACAGTACCTTCTAACAAAGGTTCAACCAATGTCATTTAGTTATTTATCCAGAATTGAATTTTCTTCCCATCAACATCCATATCTTTCAACTACTTTAGAATGCAGTCATCATTAACCAAAGTCTCCACTCAGAAAGGTCTGGACTTTTGACTTTAGGAGTCAAAGAGGTACAAAGCTCTGTCTGCACTCCAGATGGTGTTGGATGAATTCTCCATGAAGTTTTTATTTAGAGTCTATCAGCAACCTTAATGAAATGGGGAGTCACAGTTGGCATTCCTCACAGCATTTTTCTGCTTAATAGATAGTCTCATAATGATCACAGGACACAGTCTAAGCAGCAATATTAAGGATCCATCTTGCCTCAAAAGGCTTTCGTGATTATAATTGACTGACAAGTTGTTTCCTTGGATATTCAGGTCAATAAATACTAACTGGGGCTTCACTGTATATAATACAATTGGCTAGGCACAGAAAGAGAGTGATGATGTAACATTACTGAACAGAGAAGCATATAAATTAACAATGAGTGAAGAGCAGTCTAGTTAGAGTTATGAGACAGGTACTTGTACGGACTTTGGGGAAGCGAATAGGAGAATCAAGACAAGTTGAAGAATTAAGAAAGGTGTGTAAAGAAAGAGCTAATGTTGGGTTTTAGGCACTGAAGGTTGATTGGACTTGGCAAATGAGAAATTTAAGAAGCAATACAAGTAAATTTATAGAAATTCAGCAACACAGATCTTACTTAAGATATGAAAAATATTATTTAATCCCAGCACTTGGGAGACAGTGGTAGACAGACTTCTGTGAGTTCAAGGCCACTGTGGCTACATGAGATAGAATCAGTTTAAAAGAGAAACAGAGCCAGGCAGTGGTGGTGCACAAGTTTAATCCAAGTACTAGATAGGTGGAAGCAGGAAGTAATATGACTGGGTAGAGAAAGGAATATGAGCTGGGAGGAGATAGGAGCTCAGAATTCAGTTTTGTAGAAAGGGTATTCAGTCTGAGGATTTCAGGGATAAAAGCTAGATCTTTCAGCATTTACCCCATAACTGACTCCAGATTTTTGTAATTAAGACATACTAAAATTCTAGCAACAGTGGACAGTAGACATTTATGTGTAGGTTGTAAATGTGACAAGGTTCCTACACGCAGTGACTTAAATTTGGTTCCTGTTCTCATGGATTTTGTGGTTTAATAGGCATTATATTTATAGTCCTGACAAATTCTCTCAAGATCTTTATGGGAACTGCTATTCTTCCATTTTTCTAAAAGTTGACACTGAGAGTATACAGGTCAATTCTTATAGTCAGTTTTCATCGGAACCCTGTCAACTTACCTTTGAAGTACATCCATTTATTAACTTTCTTTTAATGAGTGCTGTGTCTTGAATTTGAGCAGTGACTACATGTCCCAAGACAAAAAAAAAAGATTTTTCTTAACTTGAGAAACAATGAAAAGTATCTGAAATTTTTAAACAGAAAAAAATGCTTAAAACATGGTATTCTGAGAGTAATATAGGAAGTAGAGGAAAGCAAAAGAACCTGTGTGTCAAAGACTTAGAGGACCATAGTTTTGGTCTGTCATTCCCTTGCCAAGTCTAAAGACTACTAACTCAAGATTGTATAATGTTTGCAAATATTTTATTTTTGATTTTTTCCTCTTTCTACATTCATATTTATTATTTAATTTTATTGATTTTTTTTAGCTCTACCTTTTTTTTTTTTTCTGTTCCCATCCCTGCCTCTTCCCTCCCCTGCAACCTTCCCCCAAGGTCTTGTTTTTTTCTACTATCCATGTAGATTAGATCTATGTAAGTCTTTCTTAGGGTCCTCATTGTTGTCTAGGTTCTCCAGGATTGTGAATTGTTGGCTGGTTTTCTTTGCTTTATGTTTAAAAACCACTTATGAGTGAGCACTTGTGATAATTATCTTTCTGAGTCTGGATTATCTCACTCAAAATGATGTTTTCTAGCTCTATCCATTTGCCTGCAAAATTCAAGATGTTGTTATTTTTTCTGCTGTGTAGTACTCCATTGTGTAAATGTACCACATTTTTCTTATTCATTTTACGGTCGAAGGGCATTTAGGTTGTTTCCCAGTTCTGGCTATGACAAACAATGTTGCTATAAACGTAGTTGAACATGTGTCCGTGTGACACAGTTGAGCTTTCTTTGAATATATACCCAAAAGTGGTATTACTGGATCTTGAGGAAGGTTGTTTCCTAATTTTCTGAGAAATCACCACATTGACATCCAAAGGGGCTGTACCAGCTTACATTGCCACCAGCAATGCATTAGTTTTCCCTTTACCACACAAACTCTCCAGCATAAGTTGTCATCAGTGTTTTTGATCTTGGCCATTCTTATAGTTGTAAGATGGAATCTCCAAGTTGTTTTGATTTACATTTCTCTGATGACTAAGGATGTTCAGCATTTCCTTAAGTGTCTTTCAGCCATTTTAGAGTCCTCTATTGAGAGTTCTCTGTTTAAGTCTACACTCCATTTTTTAATTGGACTTTATTTGTTCTTTTGGTGACCAATTTCTTGAGTTCTTTGTATATTTGGGAGATCACACCTCTGTCTGATGTAGGATTGGTGAACATCTTTTCCCATTCTGTAGGCTGTCATTTTGTCTTGATGACCGTGTCCTTTTGCAATACATAGCTTTTTGCTTTCAGGAGGTCCCATTCATTAATTGCTTCTCTCAGTGTCTGTACTACTGGGGTTATATTTAGGACATGGTCTCTTGTGCCAATACATTCAAGTGTACTTTGCACTTTCTTTTCTGTGAGGTTCAGTGTGGCTGGCTTTATGTTGAGGTCTTTGATCCATTTGGACTTGAGTTTTATGCATTGTGATAGATATAGATCTATTTTAATTCTTCTACATGTTGATATCCAGTTATGCCAGCACCATTTGTTCAATACGCTTTCTTTTTCCATTTGATATTTTATGCTTCTTTGTCAAAAATCAGGGGTTCAAAGGTGTGTAGGTTAATATCCAGATCTTCAATTCGGTTCCATTGGTCCTCCTGTCTGTTTTTATGCTGATACCAGGCTGTACAAACATTTTCTTAAAAATAACTGTTTAATGAGTTTATTTAATACCTTTAATGTTAGCAATTCTTGAACAGAAAACTTTTAATTTTATCAGAAATATCTATTTCAGATATTCGTTAATAAATATTGCCAGTAGTCTCTAAGCACAAAGATAATTAAAACTATTCTTTACAATAATTAAAAGTTTATTGATATTAATAATGTTTATTCTAGCCATGCTGTTCTTAGTGTTTTACTGCCCAAGTTGCTTATAGTCACCCAGAACTCATTCACTCATTCATCTTAATTCAAAATTCATCTTAATTCAAAATAAATTAGGCACATTATATGCTCAGTAATGCTAAATTATCAGATTGGGGAAGGAGAAAGACTTTTCCCTTGTGAAAGAAACTCTCTAGAGATAAGGATGTACTTACTATAGCCAAATGAGGTCCTTTTCTCTAATCTCATTTCTTCTAATCATGTTATAACTAATCTCTGCTCATTTATAGTACTTCCCTAGCCTAAACATAGCAATTGTTTAAAAATATGAACAAGTCATGCAATTTGTCTGCTCAAAAATCTGAAGTTATAGAACCATGAGTGAGATTCTATAATCTGTCTTCTACGGATTTATTATATTTAACTAATATAATATTTAATTACTCTTTGAGAGGTCCATACATGTACTGCTACTTTTCCCTCCTCCTAGATCCATGGTCCGTTTCCTTCTAATTTCATATCCTCTTGGAAAAAGCATACTGAGCCCTTTCTGTGCTCATCATATACTTGTGGGGTGTGGGATCATCCACTGGATTATGCTGTCCTACATGGGACCACATCTCTAAAGAAAGCTGACTCCCTTTCCCCTGGCAGTCATTAACTATTAAAATCTCTTCACCTAGAGATAGGGTACTGTAAGTCCTTCCTTTTGCCATGCTAGAAGGTTAACTGGCTTAATATTGTGCCAGTCTTGTGCAAGCAGTCATAGCAGCTATAAGTTCATGAGAGCTATGGTTCTATCGTGTATAGAAGAAACTGTTTCACCCTGGTCCTCTTTAACTTCTGACTCTTATATTTGCCCCATTTTCCACAAAAGTTCCTAAGCCTTGGAGTACAGGGTGTGTAATAGAAATGTCCTATATGTGACTGAACAGTCCATAGATGCTTATCATCTGCAGTTTTACCAGCGGTGAGTTTCTGCATTGACCACTTTTGACTTCACAGAACTTCTCTGATGAAAATTGAGTGTTTCATGGATATATGGGCATAGAAATACAAATTTAAAAATCAGTTTTATACTATGACCATTTTACAGGGAAAATTAGTATTTTCAATCTTAGGGGCTAGAGGCTTACCCGAAATGGATTCTTGGCCATATGGAATAGATCTTAAATCTATTCAGAAATCAGTTGGTAACCTCTATGATATTCATAATGCCATTGGACTAGTGAGCATAGTTTGCCATTCAAGTTGTTACTGAAGCCACAAGCTACAAGGGCTTATAACTGGCTAAGATTGATCATGTTTCTCCTCTAAAAGTAAAGCAGCACTTTTCTGTACTATGAAAGCTAACGGCACCTTCTACTACTGTTATCTACCAACCTCACCCCATTTACTTTTCTCCTGGAAGTTGATCTTCAAATGCTCCATGCATGCATTAGTGTTGACTGTTTCCACTAATAATTTTTCTTAATATCTAAAACTTCCAACCATCTTATAGAATTTAGCTTGGCTACTAATTACACTGCAAACATCTACTTACAGGCAACACAATCATGTCAGTTAAAAGTTTGAAAGGGGGTTAAATAACAGTCTTAACTAGGATTGGTAAAGAGAATTCTAGGAAAATATCTACTTTAATAAAATATACAATACTATGTTTATCTGTAAAAGTATTTTGCTGGAATGTTTGTATGTATACTATGTGCATGTCTAATTCCTGCAAAAGCCAATGGCATCATATGTCTTAAAATTGGATTGTTGATGGTTGTATGCTATCATTTAGGTGCTGGAAATCAAACCCAGTTTCTCTGCATGAGCAAGAAGTACTTAAAACCATTCTTATTTACCGAGATACAAGTGAATGTAAGAATAATCTTTGGTTCTCACCCTATAGGACAAAAAATTTCTAGATAGGCAGTCTCAAACACTACCATTGTTGTATGATTAAGCCTATACTAACTCAATTTATATCTGATTCACTGTGTTGCATCCTCCTTTATTATTCAGTGAAGAAGTACCTTGGCTCTTAAACAGTTGTTTGATTTATTGTACTGGTGATTGTTTACCTCCCTCAATATTTATTCATGATAACTTGCACCAGAATTCACCCAATTAATGTACTGCACTGAAATTATTATGAGAAGTCATAGAAGGTTCCTTCTTTTCCAACATATTCTCCCTGTCAATATTTTATCAGGAAGATATCCAGTCTTTTTATTAGTTTTTATTAAGAATTATAAATATGCCTTATAAAAGTAGTATTAATCTAGTAATCTTTTAAAGTAAATAGTTTGTTAAATACTTATAAACAAGGGCCCAAGAGATGAATCAGCAATTAGGAACAGTGTTCAGTGGACCCGAGTTTGGATACCAGCATTCATATTAGGTTGTACAAGAATATCTGTAACTCCAGCTTCAAGGGACCCAACACCCTCTTCTGGTCTTTACAGGCACTCACACACATGCTAGCCTATACTCACATAGACACAAACACAAACACAATACACTAATGCACATAAATAGGAAAAGAAAACCTTATAAATATATTTTCAGCCGGATTTGAGAAAGAAGGCCTAATCAACTGGAACAGGTAAGATGAATAGGAAATAAACCATAAGGTAAATGGGGGGAAAGATTGACCTTCAAGGCATATCAAAATAAACTGTGTGTGTCTGATATAAAGCAGGACTAAAATGTCAAAGAGGTCAAGTGAGGGGAAAAGATCTCCCACGAGGGCAATTAGAGATTGTAGCAATGTTGCAGATAATTCTCATCGACTGCGCAATTTGACTTGGGTCCAGTCTTGACCAAGGCCTGGCATTCAAAGGTCATTACAGCATAATTGACAGAACACTGAAAACCCAAACTTTGTCCTCAGCTTCACCCCAATCCGTTTTTGTCACCTCAGATTGTGAACTTTATCTCTGTAACAGAGAGATTTGCTCTCCAAATCTTATTACCAAATGCCACAGCTAACCAAGGGAATTCTGTAAGAAACCCAGAAGCTTCAGAAAGTGTGTCTTCAAGGAGATGGAGAAGGAATGCAAGAATGACTATACGGCTGTTTTATGTTACACTTGCCCTCTCCTTAACTCAGTGTATTTTCTCCACCTTAACAGATTATATCATATACAAATTTTATTATATTTCAAATATGTACAAGTAGAAATAACAAGGAAATAATTTTCTATATTAATCAGCTATAAGAATTGTCTATATATTATACAATTAAAATCTCAGTATAAAATTAAATATGTTTTTATTAGCATCCCTCTGGCACTTGCCTCATTCCAGTTACCAATTTTACAGCTTTATACAGTTAAATTGATATAATAAAATGCAAGTATTGAAAATATTCAAATCAACAAACTTTTGTATATGACCAAATTGTGCTGTGAGACCAAGAGTATAACTTTAGAAAATATCCTGCATCTAAACAACTTTACTTTTGTTTGTTATAGTCAGATCTTCCAGAAACCCATGAGTTATTTATTAGATTTGGGGCATTTCTTTCTATTACTAATCTGTTGGGGGTATTTATCACCAAATTAGTTGAACTTTACCATATACCTTTTTATATATTTAGATGTTATTCTTTTTATGTTATTAATACTAATTTTTGAAAATTAGACTAATCTTATGTATATCCTACTTCATCATAAGATAATGTTATTGGACTAGGTTTTCTAATTTTAAGAGTTTTGAATATTTGTGCATGAGGGAATATAAATTTGTACTTTTTGATATTTTTTTTAGTCATTGGTATCATCAAAATATTGGCCTCAAAGAATGAGTTGAAAGTTGTATTTTCTGTTTTCAGAAAGATTTCTTCCTAAAACACTGGTTATAAATTATGAAAGAAGGCATCTAAGAATACTATGTGCATTTTTTTTCTCTGTGGGATTTTTTCCCCCTGATTGCATGTATGTGTAAGATTGCAGATGTGCACAGGTTGAGTTCAGAAACCAACACTGGGGAGTAACTTCTCTTCTTCTACAAGGGGTTCCATGGATTGAACTCACATCCTCAGGTTTGTGTGGCAAGTATTTTTACTGTTTTCCTAGCATTGAACTGATTCCTGGGCCCTGTGGAAATTTATGTAGCTAATTCATTTTCTTTTGTTACTGTTTTTTGCTTATTCATATTTTTCTGGTTTAATTGCTTCAGTTGTGCGTGTGTGAGTGTGTGTGTGTGTGTATGTGTGTGTGTGTGTGTGTGTGTGTGTTTGGACTTTATCATTTTTATCTGTTTAACTCAAATAACTAAGTTTTATGGCATTTCTTTTAAACCTTGTTAATAACTGTAGGGGTGGTAGTGATGTCTCCTCTTTCATACTGATTTTTCTAATACATGTCTGCTTTTTTTTCTTGATCAGTCTACCAGAAGCTTTGTCAGTTCTGTTTATCTTTTCAAGAAATAGGTTAATTCAGTGTTTCCCAAGGAAACAGAATTAGTAGGATGGAGATACATATGTATTGTATAAAATATTATATACAAAATATTTATTGTGAGAATTGGAACATATGACTTGACTTGAAGGCTAAAAAATCTTACAATTTGGCATTCACAAACTAGGGAACCAGAAAAGACTTTCACTCCTTATATGAAAGCCCCTGTATTATACATGACTCTTTAAATAAACAGAACTGATAATTATTTATCTAGGTATTCAAACTCTATAATAAACATTTTACTTGATCAAAAACATTCTAGATCCTGGTAAGTAATGTCTTTTGCAGAAAAAACTCTTTGGTGGTGTGATTGTCATTTCTTCAGCTCATGCTAGTAATAAACATTTTTAGGAACAGAATGTGTCTTTTTGTTGATTATTAATAAGGATGCACAACAAAAACAAATGAAACTCTTCCAAAATGTAAAAAATCCCTAACCAATGAGGATCAGACTCCATGGGTAAGTAATCTAGCCTCTACTACTTCAATAGGTATTAAGGGGATCTGGAGAGCCTAAGAAGAATGAATCCCAGTGGCATAAATCATTCTTATGGTCTCATTTCCTTTTTAAGTCTCCCTCTTTTTTGGATTATTTATGTATAATTTCATACTCAGTCTCTACCTCTAGAGAAATCTATATTAAATATACTTTTGATCTTTTATTTCAAATCTCAGTTTGATCACTTCCCAAATTTATCCTGTGTTTCATCTCCAGAGTCATTGTTTGTTCAATTTATCTTACTAGTTAAGATTTTGATGAAGGTCATTTATCTTTGCACTGATGTGAATATTTTAGACTTCATTTTCCTCTCATAATTCAAATATAAATTATACATCAAAATGGCATTCAAATTAATAAGCCCTCATAGGAATGTTTGTACTCTCCTAAAGGTCCATTCTCCTTGATTTCACTTCCACAATCTGTGTTTTCACATTTATACCTTTCTGAAAACCTTGATCCTAAACAAAGTAAAAATACTAAAATGTTTTCTGAGAGATACATAATATAGAAAACACTCGATAAATCAGTCTGTCCTTCCATGTAATTCTTTCTGTAAGCATATTTCAGTAATCTTTCTGATAAACTTTATTTGAAATTCTCTTTAATGTCACCATGCTCTGTGTGAAATGCACTATTCTGTAAGAATTCTATAAGTGGAAGTGGGTCAAAGATGAGTCAGTAAAGAACTTTAGAAAAACTACTTTCTTTGAGAAATGAACGTGAGAAGAGGATAACTTCCACAAATGGCTCACATGACTATAATGAGCTGGCATTAAATCACAGTTGAAGATGAAGTAGTTCCCAAAGTTAGTGTTCATTAGTTAACCTTGCTGAAGTTAGCCTCTCTGCTGTGCTTGCTTCAGACTTTATCTCTCTCTCTCTCTCTCTCTCTCTTTCTCTCTCTTTCTCTCTCTCTCTCTCTCTCTCTCTCTCTCTCTCTCTCTCTCTCTCGTGTGTGTGTGTGTGTGTGTGTGTATGTATATAAACATGTATTTGTGTAGGTGTGCTAAACTATCTGTGAAGGAGAAGGTTTATTTGGGCTAGCTTCCTCTATCACTTTTCACTATCATTTTTGAGAAAAGTTCTTTTAGCAGTTGTTACCTATTAGGTTTTTCACTCTTTTTATTGTGCACTATGACCCTAGTACCTGAATATTAAGAGGAAATTTAGCATCTTACTCTCTTGTATTTAAGTTTAAATAATTAAACACTCTTAAAATCAGGATTTTTTAATGAACATATTCAATAATTAGTAAAAAAATGGAAAGAGTGATGTTGGTTTTCACATATTCATTATGTTTTATGTGGGTGATAGCTTGAAAAAGCCTTGCTGAACACTTTCCTGGTTCTCCCATTAGTTTTACACTAGCTTGTGGAAAAGCCTCTTTTTCTGGCTAGTAAATCTAGAATGAGGTAGAAGTAGTATCACTGTCTTCATCTTTCTATCCCCTCAAGTAGGTTTTTGTCTATTCACAGATGCCTACGCACTGCTTTTTAATTTTTCAAATGAGATATGCATCCTTGGTCACTTGTTCTTTGTGCATGCTTTAGAAAAGTCAAGGTAATTTTAGGATGCTCTACTTGAAGCATGTTTATGCAATTATTATATGTTTTCTATGCTTTTTTAAATAAAATATTTTTTATTGATTTTTATTGAGCTCTGCATTGTTCTCTGCTCCCCTCCCTGTCTCTCCCCTCCCCTTCAACCCTTTCCCATGGTCTCACTGCTCCCAATTTACTCAGGAGAGCTTGTCTTTTTCTACTACCCATGTTGATTAGATCTATGTATGTCTCTCCTAGGGTCCTCATTGTTGTCTAGGTTCTCTGGGATTGTGACTTGAGGACTGGTTTTCTTTGCTTTATTTTTAGAAACCACTTATGAGTGAGTACATGCGATAATTGTCTTTCCGGGTCTGGGTTACCTCACACAAAATGATGTTTTCTCTAAGTTTGTTAGTAGCAATTAGTATGTTTTCAGCCCCATGTGCTTAACTCATCTTATTGTTAATTTCTCTCTAAAACCATCAGATTCTTTAACAAAATAGGATCCAGAAATGACCTTAACAGAATTTTATCAGTATCACTAAAGCAATGATTTTAGAAATAATTGATGATAATGATGATGATGGTGGTGATGATGACAAACATTAAATGTTTTGTTGACTGGGAATCTTGAAACATAATATTCTGAGGGCAAAACACAATTATTAACCAAATGTGGTTAAGAAGGGGAAGAGAAAATAATCCCTGAAACTCAACATTAGAAGTTCCTGTTGCAGTACTCAGTGTTAAAATGTACCACAATATGCAATTTAAAGCACTTGGTTTCCAAAATATTGAAATTGCATTAAAATTCTTTATTATATTTTTATTAACATACAAAGGGCTCTTTTATTTTTACCACATTTCTCAGAAACAATCTTGCTTCCTTTAAAAAAAAACCTTTGATTCAAAAAAATTAACAAATGAACCATTTCTCACTGTTTCAACACATCCTTTGATTTCTGGAGCTTGTGTTGTAATATGAACCACAGCTGAAGCCTGGCCTCACAATTGTCAGGTTTATTAATTACATACATTGGTAAAAGAGAAGGAGATGGTGGAGAGAGAGAACGATGTGAGTTTAGCTTGCAGCTGATGACTTGGTAGACTTCTTGTGGGCGCACTTGAAAAGTCTTAAACTCTTTATATATTTGTTCCAGTAATGTGATTTGCTTATTAAATAATAAAATTGTACTTAGAGAAAGCACACTCCATAAGATCATTTTTTGTGGAGTGTGTTAGACTTCATTTATTGACTATTTTATAAGTATTCCATAAGTACTTAAGATATTTTTATTATATGCATGATTATATTAACATATCTGTTAGGTTAGTATTACTGAAATTAACTATACATATAATTTTTGTCATCTTTGTGTTCTAGTTCCTGGAAAAAATGTTTCAATTCCCCACTTGACCATGAACTTTGTGATTGTGTCAAATTTGTTCTGTGTATTTTGAGTTTAAACCGGCAAGTACATCCAAATTTGTGATAATCAACAGGTCTTTTTTGTTGTTGTTGATAGTTCTTCTATCACTATTCCTGATTTTACTCTGGATTTCTGAATTGAAATTTGACTCTTATTATTGTATTTTTACATTGATTACTACATCCTGGATGCCCACAGAATGTGAATTTCTCTGTTTAATTGTTTAATTTTTATTTTTAATTTTATGTTTAATTGTGTATGTGCATGCTAGTAAGTGAGCAAAGATAGCCTTAGGTCAAAGCTCACTTCAGTACATAGTACTAAAAAAGAAAACCAAAACTAAATTGCAGACATTATAGTGATTAGATTAGTATTTTGCATATTAAAGAGTAAAATCTTCTCTATCATGATTTGGAATAGAACCCAAACATTTGATATTTTTAGGCTTACTAGTACAAATTATATCAATATATAGGAAAATGTACAGTAAATACAAATATAATTGAATCATCATAACTCCTAAGTTTGGAGTTCAATTTAAGAGACTATCTTTAAAATTATTATCTCACAGGAAAACATGCAAAGAGAAAGTAGAAGTAAGAGGTATAATAATAAAGAATATGTACTAGTTGACATGACAGTAACTGCAAAAATATTGGAGAATGTGAAATATGTGTTAATTTGTAAGTAAAAAGAATGTTCAAATGGACATTATGAACCCAGAACAACAATATTTTCTTTAAAAATAATCAAACACATGTTTGGAGAGTCAGCTAAAAGTATACTGCTTTTACAGAGGGTCTGAGTTCAGTTCCTAGGATCCACCAATGATTGTAGCACAACCAACTGCAAATTCAGCTCCAAGGAACTGGAGGTCCTTTTCTGGGCTCCTTGGGCATCTGTATGCATGGTTTTATTCTATCTTTGTGTTCTAGTTCCTGGGAGGGAGTGTTTTAATTTCCCAATTGAGTGTGGACTATGTGATCATGTCAATTTGGTTCTGCGCATTTTGATTTATATTGAAAATAGCATCTGAAAGAATTTTGAGTTCTTCAAATGTCATTTCTCAGTCATTTATTTAGAGTCAATTAAATTTTTACGTTTCTGCTTTCTAATGTATACATGTGTGTGGTGTGTGTGTGTGGGGGGGTGTATGTTTAAGTTGATCCTTTAAGCCAAATTCACCATGTTCTTATACTTTGAGTTGGCATGGGTAGTGAAAATCAGCAATACAGGTAATAGGTTCACATAGTCCTGTTCTGAAATGGTCAGCACTGGTGAATGTTCACCTGAATCATTTATTTTTGAAATAAGCCCATACTAGAAACATAAGACTGATTAGCAAAAATGTATTCTAGGTTGTTTTATTTTATTCCTTTTATATTGTGAACCACAGCCAGGCACTGAATTTTCACCCTATCTTCTATGTGCCAGTCTCTAATTCTGAAATATTCACATTTCTGATCTTTCTTTAAACATAGCCTCAGCTCTCTTTATTGAGATTCTTTTAATGAAATATATGTAGCATATATGCTTTATATATATATATTAAATTCATATATATTATATTATATATTTTAAATTCATATATATTATATTATATATTTTAAATATATATTAAAAACATTCAAATGACAAGCTTTAACCAACTAATATTTAAAAACACCTTGTTATCAGAAGAAAAGTAATTTAATATAAGTAAACATTAAAATGAGGTAACTTAGTAAGAAATGATTTTTAAATAAATACCATGTGTGACATGCCAAAAGAACTAAGAAAAATATAAACATAAAGAGGGGAGAACTAGGAGATGTACTAACATTAAAGGAATCATTGAAATCATTTAGTAATGAAAAGGAAAAATCAGAAATTAAGAAAAGTATTTTACTAGATAAGATCTTCAGCAGGGTAGAGCTATATTATTGAACATAGACAAAAGCATACTAGAATATGAATATTCAGTAACCTAATAATATATCAATTGATCCATCATTGTATTTAGAATATAGAAACTACACCACAGAGCCCATCAGTTACATTTATGAAAAACTGGTTGTAGATCGACAAATCTTTTTGAAAAGCATGGTGTGTGTGGGAACAACATTAGTGAGGCAAAAGATAAAAATGACAGTAAACTGTTCATTAAAGAGATCCACTCCAGAACACAATGAATTATTCTGTAGCGCTACTGAGAAGAGGATAAACATAAAGTTCATAGCAAGATGTAAACCATCTAAGGTTTGGTATAAAAGAAAAGTTTTAATAAACTTTGTTTATTTTGCAATACTTTTACATCAATGCTATTTTCCTTCTTTACATACTTCTACTCTGGTTATGAAATGTATGCATGTGAGAGTAAATATACATGATTTCTGCATTTCCCCAAATGGTTTATAAATAAAAACAATAACAAATAATTACAATAAACCTCTACATATAGAGGAAACTATAAATAAAATCATGAGAATGTTATCAATTAATAAATCTGAATAAAAAAAATATATAATTTTTCTGTAAGTTGAAATTGTCTCCAAGTTACTCCCATTAAAAAGGTATTGCTCCAAGAAGAAGCAATTCCAGCAACTACTCTTTTATCTTATCGATTTTTATTGAGCTCCACATTTTTCTCTGCTTCCCTACCTGCCTTTCCCCTCCCCTTCAATCCTCTCCCAAGGTCCCCTGCTCCCAATTTACTCAGGAGATCTTGTCTTTATACTTCCCATGTAGATTAGATCTATTTATGTCTCTCTTAGGTCCTCATTGTTGTCTTTTCTCAAATTAAATGAGCACCCTTTCATGGCTTCAAACAGGAAGACTGGTCTTACCTGTTGGCTAGCACTGAGTTCTGTAGTCACTAGGTTTCTGAAATTTTGGTCTTGTTTGTCTAATCCAACTGCTTTTGACACTAGACCCAAGGTCTGGGTTAGACAGAGAAGATTTAACATTTTAGTTGCACCCATGAACTTGATTTTTTTTCCTGATTGTTATTTGTCAAATTGTCACTGAACTATGTCTTATGGTTTTTCTTTTCTTTTTTTTCCTTTTTTTTTGGGGGGGGGTGAACTTTAAATCCCACTTCTAAATATTTTGAATCTGGAAATTATAAAGAACATTTAGACCAAAAGTTTTATTAGGTGGCTTTAATAAATACTAAAATAACTTAAGGACCAATAACAATAGTCTAGACAGAATTCTGTAAAGACAGTTTTCTGTTGGGAATTGCAAATTTGAAAAATACCTTGATTCACTATTGTTGTACATCCATCTATGATGCCATAGTGTCTATGATTCCTACAGTGCCAATGGGATGACTAATAGAGGAGAGATAACTATAAAAAATAATATGAAAATAATTTATGTATGCATGTTATGTCTATAAGGTGAGTTCGTTGAAGTGGAAAGACACCATAAATATAGGTTGTGTCATTCTTGTTCTAGATCCCTGAATGAAATAAAGGGAGAAAACAGACTGAGCACCATCATCCATCTCTCTCTCCTTCTTAACCTCAGGTTTAATGTTATCAATTGCAACATGCTGCTGCCACCATCCGTCCCTTGCTATTATGGATTATAAACCCAAACTATAAGGACAATGATCCTGTCCTCTGTTCAGTTGCTTTATTCAGGTATTTGATCACACCATCAAGAAAGTAACCATACTCTGTCTAATAAGAAAGATTTCACCATCAATAAATAGCATAACAGCAAGCAATAGTAGAACACAAATATAATTCCAGCACTCGAAAATCTGAGACAAGAAGAGGGCGAACTTGAGAATACATATATATTGAGAATATATATTGAGGATATATATATATATATATATATATATTGAGGATATATATATTGAGGATATATATATAGAGGATATATATATATATTGAGGATATATATATTGAGGATATATATATATTGAGGATATATATATATATATATAAAACCTAAAACAAAATGAAAAGCAAGACAGATGCAAACAAGTATTCCTTAAA
Source organism: Microtus oregoni (assembly GCF_018167655.1). Classification (NCBI taxonomy): domain Eukaryota; kingdom Metazoa; phylum Chordata; class Mammalia; order Rodentia; family Cricetidae; genus Microtus; species Microtus oregoni. The sequence goes on from NW_024543210.1 coordinate 21,461,818, forward strand.
GTGATAAATTGAATGAGAAGTGAACCCCAGCTAGAGGGAGCAAGTAAGGCTTGAGGGCAGATGTTTATGTTGGTGCTTCAAGAATGGATCTTTGTAGCTACTTAAGAACCACACTAGAGTAGAGAGTTTAGCAGCTTTGCATAATTGTAAAACAACACAGAAAAGATACATCCTTTCAAACAAAAGAGTTACAGTTTCCTAAGGAGGGTAAGGTTGATCACATTGTATGGCCAGGTTGACCTCCTGCCCACCGCTTCCAGTTCACCACCCATCATTTTCTAAGTATCGTGTGACTTTTATCTGTTTAACTTCACATTACCCCTGTTTTGGTAAATATTTTCCCTCAGTTATCCTTGGTTGTTAAGTATTAGTAATGACATGTTTAATGTCTAGCACACCCATTTTAATGAAAAAGAACGTCGTGTTGACATTTTTATTGTCTCCTAAAGTAGACAATTCAAGGCATGTTTCTTCTTTTTTATTTTTATTACTTTATTCTTCTCCATAATTATATTTTTTATATCTCGGGCAATGTGGCATAGGGAACATACATATTGGAACTCTGCTAATCTGAATTCAAATTCTGATCATGTTGCTTGCTAACTTTGAGAAGTGTCCACAGATTCAAGCTTCCTCAGTTGGCAAGTCTTTCATTGGAAAATAATAAGGAAGCCAAACTGCCCAAGAGTTACTTAGTATCCTTCCTCTTCTCTCTTACTGTAGACCTCTTGTTCTTCCACATACCCTCTGTTGATTAGAACTCAGCTCATTGTTTAAATGCATCACTGTCATCTATGGACCCTCTCACAGTGCCCATTAGCAGTAATTATTTTACCTCTTTGTGCTCCAACCACACGTACACTGAACTTCCAGTTCTGGGGGAACATGAAAGTCACACGACTCAGTCAATCAGTGAAAAGACTCCAACTCACATGGCCTGGCAGAGGGGACACTGGGCTTCCTATGGCACTCATGTAGCAAAAGCAAGAAAGCATAAAAGTTTTAGAAAATGACGCAGATCAATTGAAGAATTCTTCATCACAGCTGAGGTGTGGTCCATATCACTAGAAGTTCACACAGATTATTAATGATGGGATATCAAAACTTACATTATAAAGTCAATTTAGGCCTCAGATAGTACTAGGTATAAAAAAGAGTTAAAGTTATATATGATAAATATCTTCAAGATATTGCTGAAAACAATTTTGACAATATACAATATCTACCTTACATATTACTTTTAAAGGCAAATGTGAAACATGTTTTCTCTGTATTCATTCTGACAGCTTTTCTCTTTTGTAAGCTACACTACCCTCTGGAGGTGCCGAATTCTATTATACCTGGAACATAACACATGTATAATGAATATTTAACAAAATTAAAATTGAAATTGGATAAATGGAAATAAAATGGCAAGATGAATAAGGCAAGGAGAAGTCAGCAGGGATCCTGGAACACGGTTGACTCTTTGAACAGTGACAGTCAATCTTTATTAAACACTTTCCACACGTTATTGCATTTAATCCTCAGTACTGTCTGATGAGAATAGTTATAGCTTCCACTGTTCACAAGAGGAAATCAAGGTTTGGGGTAAATTTGAGTCACTTGCCTGAGGTTACACCTGAGGCAACAGAGACTGCACTAAATGTCATCTTAAATTGCATCAAGATTGGATGAGATTCTACTACATCAGTTTCCAAAAGCTTTCTCCTCACCTTCATCCCCCAGTGTAGTAGACATGAGAGTTCTTCTGATGGCAGACCATTCAACAGTAATTATTTTTTCTCTGTGTTCATTAAAGTATATTAAATAATGCAGACATGGGCCTACTGAAGCTTGACAAACAGTCCATCTGAGACACAGTTACCATCTTCACAACTGTTAGGGAAAATATCAGTGTCTATAGGCTAAGTTATCTAAAGGAATGCATAGGACCCTGCTTAGGTTTGTCTGGCCGCCTTTGGTCTCAGGAGAGAAAGCTAGGGAAGATTCAGTGAGAATCTGGTTCTATTTCCCTATGGCCCTGCAGACTAAATGGGTCCCCCCTCTTTTATTGACCAAAACTTTCAAACCACTTCCGATCTTTTATGATTGACACAAGTCATGGTTCTATGCTTGAAATAATAGATCAAGAGCATGGAGACCTCAATAATGAATGTCTTTGACAACTACTTTTCTAGAAGAATTGCCATGACATTCACTCTTCCCATGGCATCACAACAGGTACAAAGAATAGCTCCCATGAAGGGGACTAGTAGTATCTTGCCCAGAGAAGACTAAGAGAACCTGAATATTTTGAAAACAACTTATTGCACAGAGGGTTTTGCCCAGGAAATTGTTGGCTTGGGCTGCTCTCTAGTGGCAGGCAGTGTTCACTGTCACAATTTCATGAACAAGGACTCCAAGCTCAAAGGCAAGAGGGAAAAATTCAAGCTTTTCTTGGACATCAAGAGCTGAGTTACAAATGAATGTGCACACACACACACACACACACCCCAGAAAGATGCATGCCTGAGGGACTGCTGCACAGGACAACTTGTAGGAGAAAATGAGAACAGAAATATAAGGGTAGTGTCTTCTGTGTGACCTAGAGAAAAATGGAAGAGGGAAAAAGACTCCTTGCAAAATCTCATGTGTCTGCTCTCTGTTCATTGTCCATAGCTACTGAGAGTAACTACAGGGAAGACTCATCTTCCTCATGAATATCTACTGAAAAATTTAAAACTCCATCACAGCTTGTGCAGTGAGTGTGTGTGGTGAGGGAGAGGGTGCATGGACCGTGGCACATGTGTTCAAAGGGCAACTTTCATGAGTCAGTTATTTTCTTCAACCATGGGTCCTGGGAAAAGAGTTCAGGTCATCAGACTTGGCATCCTCTGTCTTGTCCTGCTGAGTCATCTTGCCATCCCCTGTCTGGTTTTAGATAACAGTAGCCTTTAAATATAGGTGTGCTGAATGAAGAGCTATGCATGTTGCATGGGAGCTTTTTTCTTGCATGTCACTACAAAGAATGCAAGAGAGAGATTCCCTCTTGTTCTGGCATTGTCTCTCGTCCCATGCAGCTCTCACTTGTTTTGTCTGTACTGAATTTTCCCGGATTGCATACATGATTTAATCTAAGTTTTGAATTTTATACATTTCAAGCAAAGATAAAACTAAAACCCGTTTAGGATTTTTCATCATGTGGCACCCTAGTTTCTCCCTTGCAGTACACACATAATGATTTCCTATGAAAACTCTGTGATGTATTTGCTACCCTAGGTCTTAGTTACAGGGTCAATAAAATTTTAACATCAGGGGATGGAGACTGCAAGATCGATTGATAATCTTTCCTTTTACTTGTGATATGCCCTGGAAATTATGATACATCAAACATACATGGAAAAAAAAAGAAGCAAAAGAAAATGTCCTGTGCTAAATGAGCAAACAATTGAGGCTTGGCCAGTTAAGCAGCAGTTCACACAGAGAGAAAAGCTCAAAATAGAAGGAAATCAGGCAAGTGGCAAATTGGCGGCCAGAAGGTACTTCCTTCAGAAGTATAGGCGGTTGCTATCATTGCCCTCTGTAGAGCAGAGTTCCTACAATCATCATCCCCTGACAGCTGCCAATTGCAGGTTCTTTATCTTCATATTTATGTCTCCATATTTGTAGAATTAATCACATGGATAATTGTATAAGAACCCCACCATCACCACCATGACAGCCACACATGCTACAGCTATCCAAATGTTTCAGGGAGAGAAGTAGAGCTCAAACTCAGATGACCAGGAAAGTGCCTCTGTTCTCGATACCCCTGAGAACAACTGCATGAAACCTCCCATGTGATATCACGGCACACAGCTGGGAGAGCGCCATCATCAGCTGGCATTCCAAGAAGGAATCTGTGAAGCAGGAATATCCCGCATCATTTAAAAATGGGCAAGAAAGATAAAGGCACTGAGATGATTCATGCTAAAAAGGGCTATGGAGTATAAGCAAAAGGTGTTTATAAATATGCCCAGGGAAATCAGAAAATCGGAGCATATTAGAACCCTTCATTACTGAGGGTGGATATGGAACTGATGATCCCTAAATGGCTGAGAGAGTGAACTTGTCCTTTGGATCTAGTTTTAAGAGGAAAATTGGAGCAAATTTGGACTATTAGGATATAATGGAAACCTTGCCAAGCAGCTACTGGCAATGATCAGAAGAGGGAAGAGAGCATTCTGGAGCTTCAAGTATACCCATCAGCCTGAGAGGCACACGAGGTTATGAAGGTAAGTGGTTGATGATACTTACTTAACAATCCATGCTTTTGAAAGCAATCATAATGTTGGGATGATAGTAGATATGCCTGAAACAGAATATCTCCAGATCCTTTCTGAGGAGTATATTGTGGTTTTTTGGAAAAGTAGTTCTACCATTTTGAGACTCAAGTAACAACAACAAAAAAAGATACCTGAGATATCCTCTATTCATATTTAAATCTTAGCCAGTAACTGACCTTGGCAATATCATTCTGCAATCATGCTGGTGGTAAAAATTAACAAGTGGAGCAAAACAAAGCATGGTGACAAAATGCATGAAATCAACCATTAAAATTCAAGAAAGCAGTCCAGTTTAGTGGCAATCACCTGTAGTTCCAGTCTTCAGTATGCTGAGGCAGGAGGATCACTTAATTACAGAAATCTTGTGTTCTCGTTGTTGTCTAAGTTCTCTGGGATTGTGGTTTGTAGGCTGTTTTTTGTTGCTTTATGTTTAAAAACCACCTATGAGTGAGTCCATGTGATAATTGTCTTTCTGTGTCTGGGTTACCTCACTCAAATTAATGTTTTCTAGTTCCATCCATTTTTCTACAAAATTCAAGCTGTCGTTATTTTTTCTGTGGTGCAATACTCCATTGTGTAAATGTACCACATTTTCCTTATCCATTCTTCAGTCGAGGGGCATTTAGGTTATTTCCAGGTTCTGGCTATGACAAACAAAGCTGCTATGAACATAGCTGAGCACATTTCCTTGTGGTACGATTGAGCATCCTTTGGATATATACCCCAAAGTGGTGTTTCTGGGTCTTGAGGCTGGAATAGACTGGATAGAGCAATGTGATCTTTAGTTTATAAAATATTAAGGATAAAAGGCTTGACATAAAATGTGACATCTTAGAGCAAGAAGGTATGGGATGTGACTAAATGGTCTGAGCCTGAGAGAATCAGCTAAATATGTATAGTGCATGAATAATATGACCTGAATTAGAAAAGAGACTCAGGAATATAAACTAAAGAAATTTCAAGGATACTTTAATTGAAGGAAGTAATGATTCCTAGAATCTAGTAGATGCCTTCTCTTAAATATAAGAAGTGTAGTTTATCTGTAAGCTGTATATGATTTCAGGTTTTTATAGGGTGCATGGAGGACTTCTTAAATATCCAAGCCAGAGAGCCTCATAAAGTTGGTGTTATAGATGAGACACTGGACTTTTATTGTATCAATGATCACTTAATTAATTGTATAATATTTGTTGAATTAATCTAAATGCTTCCTACTCTTCTGTATGTTTTGTATGAGTTTAAAAGTCAAAAAATTAAAAACCAAAAGAAGTCTTCATAGGACACATAGATGGAAGATTGAGAGGAGACTCTACCAATCAACATAACATCTATCTCTTTATTATCTGTCATTTGTCTACTTATTTATCATCTATCTATACAACATTCTATCAATAGAATATTTTACCTAAATTTAAAAGAAAATTATCTTAGTTATTACATTAAGAATTGACTTGCTTGCTAGTTCAGGTTTCCAGATTCACTCTCTTAATTCAATCAAGTATGAAATGTTAAGTGAGTGTAGAAGATAGGTATTCTTTTCTCTTTGTTCTACCGCCCAATAATTGCCCAAGAAGTGTGAGGCTTATTGAGCATAATTGCATTCTCTGTCTCGTGTGAGTTAATGCTTCAAGAGAGAAGAGATAGAGTAGACAGGGGTCATAAGACTAGAGGAGGGAGTGCTGGGAGGGGATAGAAGAAGTGAGTAAAAGGGAAAATCAAGTCTGAAAGAAGTGAGCTGGTAAGTATTACTAGCACGACAGTTTCTATATTTTAGACCATCATATGGAGATGGCGCTGTGCCTTATTTTTCTCTACTTTCTCATCAAGCCCTCAATTAGGCCTTGAGAAAGGAGTCGGTGGACCTCTAAAACTTTCCGCTTAATCACCTATAGCGAATGTTCATTTAATGACCGCCTTTTTGTACCAAACAAGAAGTAGCAATGCTTTTAGCAAAGGGAATGGAATGAGAAAGAAATTGCCTAATCATCCCAGCTCATGCAGTGCTTTGTGAGAAAGATTATTGAATTTTCAGTCTCTGCAGAATTTTAATGAAGCTTCATCTTGCTAGAAAACCCAGCCTTTTGTCAATAGAGTTCAATAACGCGACCACCCTTGTAATAAGATGGACCAGCTGAACTTGTTCACTCTTCTGCGGCCAAAGGTGTACCAGAAGCAGTATGGACATGTAGAAACAGTGTTCCATGTGTCTTCTGTCAAGGATTAAGCCTTTGGGGTCATAAATAAAATGCTATGACATGGACAGTGTGTGCCTGTTTATCTCTTAGCCCTTGTTAAGTAACATTTGCCATAAACAGCCATGTTAACCACAGTTGTGTGCCTCACACTCAGCTAAAGCATTGTGCATGCAATCATTCTTCTTTTAAATTATATTTATTATTTATCTATGAATGTGTGGATATGAGCATTGATACGGGTGCCTGTTGATGCCAGAAAATGGTGTTTGATCTAAGCAGGTCAAATTAAAGACAACTATGAGCTACCCAACATGGGTGACGGGAACCAAACTCTAGCCTGCAATAGCAGCAAGAGCACTTAACTGCTGGGCCATCTCTCTACTCCTAATCAGTCTTTTGACAGCCACAACCCTAGTAGGAGGTTTCACTGTTTTTACTTCCCACGTAATAAAGCTTAAGTAAGTGGTAGCTGGAATAATTATCCCAACATTCCCAAAGGTGGAAACATGCTAATCTCTGATTCCTGAAAATATGTTACCAAACTTGACAAAAGAGAATTTGCTAATGTTATAAAAGATCTTGAGATGAAAAGAGAATCTTGGGGGGGGGGTGTTTATTGATTGATTGGTTATATTATTATTATTATTATTATTATTATTATTTTGGTTTTTCGAGACAGGGTTTCTCTGTGGCTTTGGAGCCTGTCCTGGAACTAGCTCTGTAGACCAGGCTGGTCTCAAACTCACAGAGATCCGCCTGCCTCTGCCTCCCGAGTGCTGGGATTAAAGGCGTGTGCCACCATCGCCCGGCTGATTGGTTATATTATTGACTGATGAGATTGATGGGAGTTTTAGTCAGTGATCTTTTTCTGTGAAGAGACACCATGGCCATGACAACTCTTATAAAGAAAGGCATCTAGTTGGTGCTTGCTTACTATTTATTCTCATAATGATTGGGAGCATAGTGGCCTGAAGTCAGGTTGGTGCTGGAGAAGTAGCTGAGATCCTCAGGTAACAGGAAGACAGAGAGCCAGTGGGCCTAGCTTGGGCCCTTGATACATCAAAGACCACCCCTATTAACACACTTCCTCCAACAAAAGCCATTCTTCTTAATCCCTCTCAAGTGATGCTGCTCCCTGATGACCAAGCATTTAAATATATGAGTCTATGGGGGAAATTCTTCTTTAAACCACAACGGATACAAAATGCTAAGTTTCAGTCTAAGATTAAACATACATATAACATATGTCTTCACTGTTCTCTGTCATCTTTCATTCTAGTCTTTCCCATTAGCTCCCCAACCCCAATAATTCTTCCTCTTCTAATTTCATACCATATATACTTATATTCAATATTTATTCTATATATGAAAGAAATAATATCATATTTGTCTTTCTGACTTATTTCACTTAATATGATAATATCCCATTTCATCCTCTTTCCTGAAAATGATATAACTTCATATTTTGTGGCCAAATAAAATAGAATTTCATATCTTTATCTCTATATCTATATGTAGATTTATAGAAATATATACTTTCTCATTAGTCATCTTTGATAGATATCTCTGCTGACTCCACAATTTAGATATTGTGAACAGTACAGCAGCAAACACAGATGTGCATGCATCTTGAACTGTGTTCATGAACCAGGTAAATGGATGCATCATGGTGGTTTTTCTAAGAGCAAAGCATTAGAATGACAAGCACTTGGGGAATGTGGTGGCTGAAGTTGAGGTCTGACCACCTCCAGAAGCCAGAACAGGTAAGAGAGTGGACATTTTCTATAATCCCCCACAATAGGAATGAACACCTGGTCTTAGCCAAGTGACACTTTAAATTTGGACTTCCTTAACTTGAAAGAATGTGTTTATGGTTTTCTTTTTTATTACTTAAATTTTCCATACAACATATTTTGATGATGATATTCTTTCCCCAACTCTTTCAAATTCTACTACTCAATTATTTATTTTCTTTCTTTTTTTTCTCTCTCTCTGTCTCTCTCTCTCTGTCTGTCTCTCTCTGTGTCTCTCTGTGTCTCTCTCTTAAGAGAAAACAATCAAAACCAAAAATCAAAGGAAACAAACAAAAACCCAAACAAACATGAAACCAAACAGACAAAAATTACCCAAATTAAAAGCACATAAAAAACTTGGGGTTCATTTGATATTAGTGAACTACTCCTGAGCATAGGACCTGCCATAGAGTGTGGTTGATATACCAAGGGACACTTCACTGGATAAAACTGATTTTTTTTCTCTCCAACTATGGATCAATTACAAAAAGCTTTTTAGTGAGGAAGAAAATTTTGTGTGCACTTTTCCTTCTCCATGCTGGGATTTTTTTGTTTGATTTGAACCTGTTCAGGTCTTGTATGTGCTATCATGGTTTCTGTGAGTTCATATGTGTATCAGCCCAGTTGTGTCTGCAACTATTTGCTATTTCCTTAGAGTCATCTGTCACCAATAGATCTTAGAATCTTTTTGTCTTCCCTTCTGTATAGACCCCAGAGTCTTAAAGTGAAAGATTTAATAAACGCATCCCATTTAGGACTGAGTGCTCCAAAGCCTCTCAATCTCTAAATATTGTCCAGATGTAGGTCTTTGTGTTAGTTATCATCTACTGAAAGAAGAAGCTTCTCTGATGAGAGCCTAGTGATGCACTGATCTATGGGTGTAGGGTTAAGACAGCCCCTTGAGGGGACGGGGTTTGCCTCTGGCGAATGCCTACAGATAAATGGGCGCGCGGGAGGCGGCTCCGGCCCCTTTCCTTCCTACCTCCTGTGCCACGCGGGAACTTCGGTTCTGTAAGTTTATCATTAAAGTTGTAAATATTCTTTTATATCTGCATTGCATTTATTTACGCCGTTACATATGGGTATGGCATATGTCATTAGGAGTCATTGTATATTTTACTTGGTAGTACAAGATATCTATTGGGGCATTGTCTCCTCCATTATATGATGACTTCATATAAATGTCTTTCTTATGTGCATGTATTTTAGATAGCAGGCAGGAGGGAAGAGATCTTTGAATGTAGGGGAAATAGAATATATTAAAATGAAGAGAAAAAGAGGACCCTAGAATAGGAGGATTACATGGGGAAGAGAATGGGGAGGCAGATAAAGATGGGATATTTAACAGCAGTAGGTTTCCATGTAGCATTTAAAAAGCCCGTTAGTATTAGCTGTCCCTTTCCATATTCCTTCGTGTATCTCTCTCTCTCTCTCTCTCTCTCTCTCTCTCTCTCTCTCTCTCTGTGTGTGTGTGTGTGTGTGTGTAATCAATGCTCTGTAGATGTCTATTAGATCCATTTGATATATGGTGCTATTTAACTTCAGCATTTCCGTTAATTTGTGTCTGGGAGGCATACCTATTTGTAAGAGCACAGTACTGAAGATACCCACTATCACTATTTTAGGGTCAATATGTGATTTCGTAGATGAAGTAGTGTTTCTTTTATGAATTTTAGTGCCCTTGTGTTTGATGCATAAATGTTTAGAATTGTAATATCCTCTTGGTGATGTTTTTTCCTTTAATGAATATGTAGTCACTTCCCCTGTCTTTCCCTGTTAATTTAGGTTTAACGTCACTTTATTAAAACAGCTATTCTTACTTTTTTCTTGATTGCATTTTCTTAGAATGCCTTTATTCACCCTTCTACCCCAAGGTAATATCTGTTCTTAAAATTGAGGTGCTTCTTGGGTGCGGCAAAAGATGCAACCTGATTTCTAATCCAATCTGCTCATCTCTGTATGTTTATTGGGGAACTAAGACCATTAGCACTAAGAGTTATTACTGAGCACTGTTTATTAAATCATATCATTTTGTTGTTGTTTTTGTTTCTTTCTTTGTTTCTCTTTAGCTTTACTATTCTGGGTGTATTAATTCCTTGTGTCTTTTAGGTATAGTGAACCTTCTCTTCAGACTGAGGGTTTTCTCATAATCCCTTCAATGGAGCTGTCTTGGTGGACAAAAATTGCTTTCACTTGCCATTATTATAAAATTATTTCCTGTCTTGTTGATTGTCCTTGATATTTCCCCCAGATATAGTGGTCTAGGCTGACATGAGTAGTCTTTCAAAGACTGAAGAAAATCTCTGCAGGCAATTCTGGCTTTCGGTTTTCATTGAAAACTCAGGTGTTACTCTTATGGATCTGCTGTGTGATTTGATATTTTTCCCTTGAAGTGCTTAATATGAGTTCCTTTTTTCTATATTTTTAGTGCATTGATTATTACATGTCATGGGGTGTTTCTTTTATGGTCTTGTGTATTTAATGCTCTGTGAGTCTCCAGTACCTTGATAAACATTGTTTTTTAGACTGAGGAAATTTTCTTCTATGATTTTTTGAAAAGATATTTTCTATGACTCTGACCTTTGTTTCCTGTCCTTATTCTACACCTATATAGTAATCATAGGTGTGTTACCTTCATAGTGTCCCAGATTTTTTGACTATTTTCTGCCTGTATAACATTTTTGTTGGGTGAGCTGTCCATTTCTTGTACCTTGTTTGTATAACATAATATCCTCTTTTCTGTGTACTATAATCTGTTGGTGAGGCTTAACTCTGAGCTTTTTTGCTTAATTTACTTAATTTTTCATTTTGAGTTTTATCTCATTTTAGTTTTTGTTTAGTAATTCTATTTTTCTGTTTAATTCTACTTTTGTCGTCCTGAATTGTCTTTGTTATTTCATTCAATTGTTTCCATAGCCCTCATTAAGGCATTTATTTATAGCTTCTTTAAGGCCCTTGAAAATATTCATAGCTGCTATTTTGAAATCCTTGCCTTGTCTACAGCCATAGCACGCTGAAAGCCCCCGATCTCCTCTGAAATCCTTGCCTTGAATTTCCATTAAAAACACATTTTTCCTGTAGTCTAAGCATCTAGATTTGTGATCCTGATTTTTCTGGGTCTCATCTCATCTGTGTTGGGTGGGTGTTATATTCTTTGTTTACTATTGCCCCAACCTGGTCCTTACTTAAGAGTGGCAGCAGTGGGTCTGTAGGAACTCACAAAGCAGTGGAGATGTGTTAGAAAGAAAACCTGAAAGGGTAGAAGGGAAGAACTAGGGGAGTCTTGGGTCTGTACTATAAGTGAAGTCCCAAGGGAACTCAGAGGAGGACCTCAGGGTAGAGGGCAGCAAAATGTCTAAAGTATGTTGGAGAGGTAAGAATGGATGAGGTTCTTCAGGTCACAGGTAGCCTCTTTGAGTCCCAACCAACTATCTTTATTTAAACATGGTCTTTCCACATATCCCAGACTGGCCTTGAACTTGTATTCTTCTTGTTTCAACCCTCTCAAGTACTGGGATTACAGAAGTGTACCACCCCATTCGACTCTAGATTTCTTTCTTTCTTTCTTTCTTTTCTTCTTTTTTCAAGACTGGGTTTCTCTGTAGCTTTGGAGCCTATTCTGGAACTTGTTTTGTAGACCAGTCTGGCTTCAAACTCACAGAGATCCACCCATCTTTGCTTCCCAAATACTGGGATTCAAGTCCTGCATCAACTTCACCCAGCAATTCATTTTTTTAAAGCCATTATATTTTTAGCTTGTTTTTTTATCAGCAAAAAGAAGAAATAAATGTGCTTGGGAAGAGTCTAGGACATTGTTTCTCAACGTTGACATGATTAATAGTGTGGTCAAGACCTTCCTGTTTGAGTACTGTCCTGTGCATCATAAGATGAATAGCAAGCAGTCTTCCTGTATTCCAGTAGGACTTGCCTTAATTTGAGCAAACAAAAATGCTCCTAAACATTGCAGAATGCCTTTCAAGGACCACGACTGTCCATGACAGAGAACTGGTGATCTGGAAATCTCGTCATTCAGATACAGATTTTACAAACCAGGAAAGACTATGCTGGTATCTGAGATCATAGTACAAATGTAATCATCAACTATTGGCATGAGTTTGATTGCAGGTGATTAGGAGTCCCACTATCACCCTAGAAATTCAATTACAAATCTTAACTTGATTTACAGATCGGATAACTAGGGTGGAACTTGAGATATAAGATTTGTTTTGTTTTATGAATCAGATTCTGTGAAGGGAAGAGTGAGAACCATTCCTGAGCAGATTGAGAAACTGAACTATAATACAGCTTGATAAATGCCCACCCACAACCTCTGGGATGCAACCACTGGCAACAACAATAGTCTACGATGTTTTGAGAGACTCTTGGCAAACAACCCTGACAAACAACTCTAAAAGAGCTTCTTATGCCTGATATAGGGCTATTGGTTGATATTCTGTGATTCTTGCAGGGAACATTGCCAGATTAGATGGGAGAATTTCATTTAAACTATATTTGAATATATATACTCAGACTATTTGATTGCTATGAGATTGCTCTTCTAAAGTTGCCAGAAAAGATATGTCATTAATTCTCATCAATTTTGATGTGGGATTCCCCTCTGTATGCTGCAAATATATATTATTACCATTGGGCAATAAAGAAGCATATATATATATATATATATATATATATAGAGAGAGAGAGAGAGAGAGAGAGAAAGACAAGGCTACACCATCTAGCTGCTGAATAAGACAAATGCCAGAATATCAGATCCGTACTAGTAAGCCACCACCTCATGGTAATTCACAGATTAAAGAAATGGCTTAATTTAATATGCAAAATTTAAGTAGAAATATGCATAAGCTATTGTCCAGTGTTGTAATTAATATAGTTTCTATGTGATTATTCAAATCCAAACATTCAGGGAACAAACAAACAGTCTCCATCTACAAAAATGGTGCCAATGAGGTGCAACTATATCCACATAAAATCTAAGAGAGCTTGGGAAGGAATTCTAGACACAAAAAAATAAAGTTAAGCGTGGCTTCTTGGTAGCAGCATTTTCTCAGTGGACTCTGTTTGCTAGAGGCAAGCCGGTGATTCCTTTAAGATAAGTCTTCCTGAGTCACCATTAGCAGCAAATGCTGCATGGCTTCTTTAAGAAATGGTGTCTTCCTGGTTCATGCTGGCAGCATGAACTTTGGTTCTTTCAGGAGGTCCTGCACTTAAATGGGATTTGTGAGCAGTGTGCTACTAATTGGTTAATGGCAACATAGACCAGCTACATCCATGAGCATGGCTCACAAAGGAAGTGAACATGCCTCTGCCATGTTGTATTGGGCAGAGGAAACAACCAGGGCCACAGAGTTGGTCCTAGCCATGATCACTTAGCAATTTAAAAAAATGATCCTGGTCAGAAAAGAATTACAGATAGACAATAGAACAGATTCAGAAATAAAAGACCTCTAAATGATACACAGTGCATTTTAAAAAATGTAAAAGCTATCTACAGATTCAATGCAATGCCCATCAAAATCCTAGCAAAATTCTTCACAGACGTTGAAAGAACAATACTCAACTTCATATGGAAAAGCAAAAAACCAAGGATAACCAAAACAATCCTGTACAATAAAAGAACTTCTGGAGGCATCACAATCTCTGACTTTAAACTCTACTACAGAGCTACAGTACTAAAAACTGCCTGGTATTGGCATAAGAACAGACAAAGGGACCAATGGAACTGAATTGAAGACCGGATATTAATTCACACACATTCAAACACCTGATATTTAACAAAGAAGCAAAAATTATCAAATGGATAAAAGAAAGCATGTTTAACAAATGGTGCTGGTATAACTGGATATCAACATGTAGAAGAATGAAAATAGACCCATATCTATTACCATGCACAAAATTCAAGTCTAAATGGATCAAAAACCTCAACATAAAGCCAGCCACACTGAACTTATAGAAGAGAAAGTGGGAAAGTACACTTGAACACATTGGCGCAGGAGACCACTTTCTAAATATAACCCTGGTAGCACAGACACTTAGAGAAACAGTTAATAAATGGGACCTCCTGAAACTGAAAAGCTTCTGTAAAGCAATGGACATGGTCAACAAGACAAAATGACAGCCTACAGAACGGGAAAAGATCTTCACTAATCCCACATCAGACAGAGGTCTGATCTCTAAAATATACAAAGAACTCAAAAAATTGGTCACCAAAAGAACAAATAATCCAATAAAAAATGGGGTACAGACCTAAACAGAGAACTCTCAATAGAGGATTCTAAAATGGCTGAAAGACACTTAAGGAAATGCTCAACATCCTTAGTCATCAGAGAAATGTAAATCAAAACAACTCTGAGATTTCATCTTACACCTGTAAGAATGGCCAAGATCAAAAACACTGATGACAACTTGTGCTGGAGAGGTTGTGGGGTAAAGGGAAACCTTCTGCATTGCTGGTATGAATGCAAGCTGGTATAACCCCTTTGGATGTCAATGTGGTGATTTCTCAGAAAATTAGAAAACAATCTTCCTCAAGACCCAGTAATACCACCTTTGAAATATATCCAAAGGATGTTCAATTGTGCCACCAGGACATGTGCTTAACTATGTTCATAGCAGCATTGTTTGTCATAGCCAGAACCTGGAAACAACCTAAATGCCCCTCAACTGAAGAATGGATAAGGAAAATGTGGCACATTTACACATTGGAGGATTATACAGCAGAACAAAATAAAAACATCTTGAATTTTGCATGCAAATGGATGAAGCTAGAAAACATCATCTAGAGTGAGGTAACCCAGACACAGAAAGACAAGTGTCACATATACTCACTCATAAGTGGTTTTATACATAAAACAAAGAAAACCCGCCCACAAATCCCAATGCCAGAGAATTTAGACAACAGTGAGGACACTGAAAAAGACTTAAATAGATCTAATCTATTAATCTAATCTACATGGGAAGTAGAAAAAGACAAGATCCCCTAAGTAAATTGGGACCTTGGGGGAGGATTGAAGGGGAGGGGAGGTGCAGGGAGGGGAGCAGATAAAAATGTAGGGCTCAATAAAAATAAAATAAAGTATGTAGGCTTGGGGCAGAGAGAGAAAAAGAGTATAGATGGTTATAAAAAGAAGTAAAGTCTTTAAAGAGACAGTGAAAGTATTATAAAAGAGTACAGACAGTCATGGGCTAAAGGAGTAAATAAGACACAAAAAATGGAAAATATGTAAAGAGTCTGGATTACACATGTTATTTTTTTTTAATTCTTTGACTGCCGAGAAACACTTGATTCTGAGTCTACTAAATTACACCAACATAAAGGTATCCTGACTTCTAGATTTGGGTTTTAGGAGAGGTGGCTTTGGAAACAAGATTCTGTTTTTGTTTCCACAGAAGATGAGAACCTGAGGATTCCTTCCAGGCTAATGTGGTTTGATTGAATAAGACTCACCGGAAGTTCTCCATGAACCTTAAAAATACTTCACCTGATAAAAAGCAAAAAGCAATTTGATGAAAACAATACCCAAAATCCCAAAATGATTGTTTATAAATGTTTGTTTTCATTTAAAGGGGGATATGATATAGAGATGAATACTTTTCATTGGTATGGACTTTCATTTATTGATACAAATTTAAGATCAATTTTGTTATACTGTGTATATGTATTTCTGCTTTTGTTTAAAGTATTGTGTTTGTGCAGCCCATTTAAAAATGTAACATATAATAAAGAAAAACAAATTAATATATAGTCATCTTTAACAGTCAAACTGTAGTCAGGTTGTTGGATAGATAGTCTTTAAATTTTTAGAGACCTACATAATATGACATTTAAAATGTTTTAAGAATTTAGACTTTTCTTGACAGTGAAACATATCTGCCCTGGAAAAACTAATTACTTCAAAGAGGTTGATGGGTATTGAAGAAACTCCTTATAGATTTTGCCTTCCATGTGACAAGGCTAGCCACTTGAGCAAGAAACTGATCTTGCCTGGACTGCTTGTTGGTATCTTGCATAAACTGGACATGCATAAAATGACTCCTGAACTTGCCAAAAGAAAGCAAGACAGTACTTCAGGGTTCCTGCTCCTCCAAATAAACTCCAGACATTCTGAATGATGCAGAAAAAAAGTGACTGATAAACTTTGCCATTATAAGGCAGAACAGATCTTCAAATTTCCTGTTCCATGGAATAGTCTGATGGATAATAGGGGCCTGTAGATCTAGACTGAAGATCAATATTCCAACATTACAGAAAAACTTTGGGTGACTGTTCAGGCAGCAAGATGTCTCTGTCAATTCTTAAATTTTAGAAGTTGCTTACAATGCACTTTCTGTTTACTTATGTAATATTATATTCTTCTGGTATCTTTGAAAAGTTGAAGATAGATAGTTATAGTTTTCCATATTTAAGAAAAATTAGATATAAAACTTTAGACTCACAAAGATAAAATTGATGATAGAGTATTTTCCTTAATCTGCCAAATGTAGATGGACTAATTATTTATTTTAACTATAATTCTTGGTTGATAACTGTTTCTATATGTATATACAGAACTGTTAATATAATTTTACTATGTTAAAGTTAAAACCTTCCTTTTAATTTTGAAAGAAAAGGGGAGATGATATGGGATTCCCCTTTGTATGCTGTGAGTACATTTTATTACCATTGATTAATAAAGAAGCTGTTCTAACCATTGCTTTAGCAGAATACAAATAGGCTGGAAGATAGAAGACAGAGTCAAGGAGATTCTATATAGTTGCCACAGGAGACAGATGCCAGAATGCCAGATTCTTACCAGTAAGCCAAAGCCTCAGGTTATTCACAGATTAATAGAAACTGGTTAATTTAAGACATAAAAGTTAGCTAGAAATATGCATATGCTATTGGCCAAACAGTGTTGTAATCAATATAGTTTCTGTGTTAGTATTTGTGTCTGGTCAGCTGGGAATTAAACAAGCAGTCTTCACCTACAAATGTGGCTATCTAAACAAGTCTTCAACAAGGATGACACCAGTAGACATGTTAACATGGAAGAAGGCACTCTCATGAGGTTTCAACCATAGACAAAAATCTACAGGCAACTAAAGCATGATAACAGCAAGATAAACAGTATTTCCCAGATGATCTCTTCAACAATTTATCCAATACCAAATGTCCAGGCTTGAAATCAAGTAACATTGTATAGATTGCACACACACACACACACACACACACACACACACACACACACACACATATTGTGTGTTAAAGAAATAGAGACCATGAAATTAGAACAGGAGTAAGGTAGAAGGTAGGTGAGAAGTGTTGGCAGGTGAAAGGGGAAGGGGATAAATGATGCAATTATCTTTTAATTAAAATATTTTTTTCAAATAGCACTCTGAACTAAAATTTCCCCACATAGGGTCAAGATAGCCAATATTTTATGCCAATCCCTTATTTGGATCATTAAATATTAACTTCATAGGAAGCCCATAATCTTGGACAAGAAGCCTTCTCACAAATGAGGTTAGGCACCAAAGTGCTCACAGCCGAATGGAAATTTCTTCTTTGGAGAGAAATCTAAGCAAGCAACACTTTTCCAAATTTCCAATATTTGTTCATTGCAGTGTTCAAGTTCACTGAACACAATTTTTGGGTGGCAGCTTTTCTAGTAGTTTTCCTCTCTCTGTGAAGGGCATAGAAGAAATAGAATATGAGGATTCATTTCCACAACTGTAGTTGATCCAAAATTTAGTTATGGCATATATTCTTCTCCTCACATTCATCTATTCACTTAAATATTATTCTATTGAATTTAGTGATTTATCTAGTGACATGACCCCAATTATTATCCCTGTGGATTCTATAGTAAATATCTAAATTCTATTCTGAGTCTGATTATTACATTAATAATTGAGTAAGAAACCATGAGGATACAATCATGTGAATCTCGTGTCTCAACTGGGTAGCATCAGGATTACCTTTACTGGTCTGGGTCCATCAGTCTTGTCAGGATAGTTGCTCTACTTCTTACTGTTGGAATCAATGAGCCCACAGGGTCTAGACTTCAGCAATGTGTGTGGTTCAATGGTAATTCAGCAAAGCATATTTGGGGACAGAGTCTTTAAGGAATGGAGAATAACCACGAGGTTCCTCTAGTAGAATATTCAAAATAACTGGAAGTGAGACAACTCATGATACTCCTTTTTCACTACTGTTCTCATTTATTTTGTTATCGGAGACACAATGCTGCATGGATATCTTTGCTATAATGTGTGAGAGAATTCTCTTAAAGGTTCCATGTACTCTATGAGTATTGTTTTGGCTGTGCTTTAAGTAAGCTACCAGGTAACTGTGAAATAGGTCAGGAGGCGAAAAATCCCATAACATTTTCCATGTTAGTTGTGATAACTGAACAAAGTGGAAGATAAACTGAACATCATTGTTTCATAAAATGCTTTTCATAGTGCTAAGCTCTATAGATTGAACTTTTTTGGTTATTGTTATTTATATTTATTTAAAGTCCTCCAGCTCTATTAATATTTACAAATAATTATTTTCATGGTTAGGCTTTGTTGCAAATACTCTCATATGGTGTTGCCTTTTTATTAGGTAATTTCTTAAACAAATTTAAACAGCCTTTTTTTTTCAAGGGAAGAAAAGCACATGAAAGAAATTAAGACTCTAAGCTGGGCTAATTTATTAGATTACAAGCTGCGGAGTTTTGTATTTACAAAAAAGGAGAACTTTCCTGGGAGTTCAGAGCCATTAAAAACAATTTGTGGTTCCCTGTAGATTAAAATGAACCACATGGTACTATTTACCTTTAGAAATGTCCAGAACCCAAGAGCAAAACATCTCTATGGGACGTACATAAACAGTCCAATTCTTGTGTCAGTAATGACTTTCAGTTAGAATTACTGCCAGTTTTGATTATTGAAAATATTTTAGGGATTGTAATTATTTTATATTTATTTTGTAACTTTTTTTTTTTATTTATTAAAGATTTCTGCCTCCTCCCCGCCACCGCCTCCCATTTCCCTTCCACTCCCTCAATCAAGTCCCCCTCCCTAGTCAGCTCAAAGAGCAATCAGGGTTCCCTGCCCTGTGGGAAGTCCAAGGACCACCCACCTCCATCCAGGTCTAGTAAGGTGAGCATCAAAATTGCCTAGGCTCCCACAAAGCCAGTACGTGCAGTAGGATCAAAACCCAGTGCCCTTGTTCTTGAGTTCTAAGTAGTCCTCATTGTCCGCTATGTTCAGCGAGTCTGGTTTTATCCCAGGCTTTTTCAGACCCAGGCCAGCTGGCCTTGGTGAGTTCCCGATAGAACATCCCCATTGTCTCAGTGTGTGGGTGCACCCCTCCCGGTCCTGAGTTCCTTGTTCTGCTCTCTCTCCTTCTGCTCCTGATTTGGACCTTGGGAATTCAGTCCGGTGCTCCAATGTGGGTCTCTGTCTCTGTCTCCTTTCATCGCCTGATGAAGGTTAATATCCAGGAGGATGCCTATATGTTTTTCTTTGAGTTCACCTTCTTATTTAGCTTCTCTAGGATCGCGAATTATAGGCTCAATGTCCTTTATTTATGGCTAGAAACCAATTATGAGTGAGTACATCCCATGTTCCTCTTTTTGGGTGTGGCTTACCTCAATTCAGCAGTCAGATAAACATCCTGAGTGTTATACCAGACATGGGAGCACATGCTTTTAATTTTAGGACTCTGGAAGTGGAGGCATTTAGATCTCTGTGAGTTTGAGGCCAGCTGGTCTACATAGAAAATACAGATCAGTCAGCACCTAACAGTAAGACCCCAGCTTAAAACACAAAGCAGCACAAGCAAAAAACAAGAACAGCAGAATCCAAAGAATTCTTAGTGTTTTTACCATGCTGATAGTATGAACAAATGATGTTTTATGAGTATTAGTACTGTGATGATGTCATAAGGGATTATAGAGTGGATAAGTGAGTGACTATCCCCACACCGGAAGTTGCTGTGGAGGTTCAGGCTGATGTTAATAGAACATGAAACATAATAGCAGTAGCAGAGAAGAGTCCCATGGACACTTTGAGACAGGTGACTTGCTGACAAGGGATGAGTTAAAGCAGACTTCCAATTTTCAATGCTGTGTAACTGGTTTCTTGGAAATTAAGGAATGACAAAGAAGATGTAGACTTGCTGGCTGAAGTGTCACTGCTCTATGTCACCCATGAAGGATGAACGACTTGTCTGTACACCTCTGAAGGTGCTTCAGTAGCACAGCAGGCGGTGCCCCAGTTTTATTACACACATCTGAGTGCCTTCCAAATTTTTTTTATTCAAGATTACCACAATTGCATATTCTATTTCTCAACAAATGCTTGATAAATACCAAATATTTGTTATCTTTGACCTGATTTAATGCAAAAAGTCTAATACGGCATTATTTAAAGTTACCGATGGTTTAATTAAGGAAAATTAATGACCCATAAGTTTTGGTATCCAAAAATTTTGAGATTCTCATTTATAAAAGTCTCCTATCAAAAACCAATGTCATAGCCAGTTATCATGTTATTGAGTATGCATATGACAAGGTGCATTTTGATATCTTGAGAAATATGCAGGCAAATGGAGGATCTAGAAAAAACATACTGAGTGAGTTATTCCAGACCCAGAAAGATAAATTTAATACTTCCTTCTGTTCAAGTGTTGCTTTCATTAATTAATAAAGAAACTGCTTTGGGCCTGATAGGGCAGAACTTAGGTAGGCGGAGAAGACAGAACTGAATGCTGGGAAGAAGGGCAGAGTGGAAGACGCCATGGATCTTCTGCCTGAGATGGACACTGGTTAGAATCTTGCCAGTAAGTCACAGTCACATGGTGATACACAGATTAATAAAAGTGGGTTAAATTAAGATGTAAGAATTAGCCAGTAAGATCAAAACCCAGTGCCATTGTTCTTGACTTCTCAGCAATTCTCATTGTCTGCTATGTTCAGCGAGTCTGGTTTTATCCCATGCTTTTTCAGACCCAGTCCAGCTGGCCTTGGTGATAGAACATTCCCATTGTCTCAGTGTGTGGGTGCACCCCTTGCGGTTCTGAGTTTGGATGCTCACCTTACTAAACCTGGAAGGAGGTGGGAGGTCCTTGGACCTCCCACAGGGCAGGGAACCCTGACTGCTCTTCAGGCTGATGAGGGAGGGGGAGTTAGCTGGGGGAGGGGGAGGGAAATGGGAGGCGGTGGCGGGGAGGAGGCAGAAATCTTTAATAAATAAATAAATAAATTTAAAAAAAGAATTAGCCAATAAGAAACTAGAGCTGATGGGCCAAACAGTGTTTTAATTAATACAGTTTCTTTGTGGTTATTTTCAGTGTAAGCTAGCCGGGTGGCCTGGACAAACTCACTCATAAGTCATAAAACAAAGAAAAAACAGCCTACAGTAAACAAACCCAGAGTATCTAGACAACAAAGAGGACCCTAAGTTAGACATACATGGAGGAGAAGAAGGCAAGATCTCCTGAGTAAATTGAGAGTTTGGGGGCAGAAGAGGAGAGAGGAAGAAGGGAGAGGAGGAGAAAAATGTATAGCTCAAAAAAAAAAAACCAAGAAACATGGAAATAGAGACAAAATATTTGGGGAGGGTCATTCTCTATTGAAATGTAAATTATTGTTTTTGATATAATAAAATTGTTTCACTAAGATATGAATAAGTTCATAATGTCAATATGTTTCAAAAATCCAACTCTGGATAGCAAGAGGAAAAGAAAGGTTGTCTGGCAGATTATTGGAGTACATCATCTGACAAAAATGTTAGTGTCGCTGTGCTTCAGGGGTAAGTGTCTTTCTGATGCTAGCATTTCCCCTTTACTCACTGCACACAGCTTCAGCTTCTACTCTGCACACCAGCCACCATCACAGAACAGAAACTTGAGCACCAGGAGTTCTGAAATTTTGCTCCTTGAAATTCTTTTTTTTTTTTACCACTAAACCTTGTTAATTTATTGTTATTCGATAAACTGTGTCATGGTGGAAAGACACAACACATTCATATATGTTTCTGGTATGTTTTTCTTAGATCAATATCCGAAGTATGGACACTATTCTGGTTTCAAGGTAACAAAATCAAACAAAAACTAGGCAAATCTTTTGATTGCAAGGTTTGAGGTATGTCTATTGATTTGGACAAATCACCCCTGGTTGCCACCTGAGTAGCAGGCACCATGACTGCACATGACTGCACATGACTGCACATGAGCTTCATGGATGGAGTGGTGAGGAAGGGCTTCATGACGAGAGAAGGAGTTGTCAGGGGCAAAAACATCTACTAGAGGTTTTGAAGACATGAATGGAGAAAAAGGTTGTACTTTCCTTCTTACTTGGGAAAGGGTTTCACAAAGTATGTTCTTATACTAGTAGCTAGATCAACATCACCAGGGGCTGTGTTAGAGGGAGATATTGGGGCCTCACTCTGGAAGTCCTGATTAAAATTCAGGATATGGGCCAGCAGCTAGGAAGCCCTTCAGGTGACTCCAGTTCACACCTAATTTCAGCAACCATCATCTTGGAGTATAGAGGAGATGATCGTAACTGTCTTAGTTACTGTTCTATTGGTTTGAAGAGACACCATAACCAAGGCAACTTTTACAAAACAAGGCATTTAATTGGAGGCTTGCTTACAGCTTCAGTGAAGGGCTAGTTCATGATCATCTATCTGATCATCCTGGTGAGAAGGAGCCAGGCATGGCCCTGGAACAGCATCTGAGAGCTTCATTCTGTTCTGCAGGCAACAGGCAGAGAAAAAGAGACCCAGCTTGATGTGGTTTCTGAAATCTTAAAGCCTACTCCCAGTGATCCAGCTGGGGCCACACCTCTTCCAACAAGGCCACAGCCATTAATCCTTTCTAATCAGTTCACCTACTGGGGACTGAGCATTCAGACACAGGAACTTCTGGGAGCCACTCTCACTCACTCGAACCATCACAGTAATTAAAACCATTTGTGAGAGTTTTGAGAGCCTCTCACAGGGAATATTAGGCAGCACTCACCAGAACCTCTCCATCCTCACTCTCGTAAGAAAGGAGCTGCTTTAAAAACTTCATAGGCTTAGTACACCATCCTTCTGCTTTCTCGCTCTGCTTTAGAGACTGACAGCAAACTCTGCACTGACTGGGATGCATGAGCAAGGCATCATCCTCTGAATCAATTTTCTGGACAACTAAGGGTTAAACAACAATAACAAAGAGGGACAGAAAATAGAAACTGAAACAAAATACAAATTAGATTTTGAACAGGGCTCAAACAAATGTGTTTGATTGTGTTTGTTCGCACACTTTAATGCCTCAGCCGAGGAAAGGGAACCTAAATGAACCTCTTTTGGATTAGCAGGTGCTGTTGGTACTCTAGTATATTATTCCAAATATTACTGATTGTTTTATGGTAACAAAAAAGTCCTAAAAGGGTTGTGTTTTAATAAATTCTGTTCTTATTTTCTTTTTGTTTAAATCAAAGCACAGAAACAATACTCATTATCTAAATGTCCTATTTAGGTTACATTTTCTCAAGCCATCTGGAAGCAATCACTCAGGTACCCTTGTTTCATAGGACAATGGCTATTATTTTATGAGTGTAACCAGTCATTTAGATCACTAAAAATATATTGAAATTTATTACATGTTTTATTTACCAATAATTTGAGAATTTTTCTTAGCTGCTGTAATAAATTTCTCTCTCTCTCTCTCTCTTCTCTCTCTCTCTCTCTCTCTCTCTCTCTCCTTTTCCCCTTCCCTTCTATTCCTCTATTTCCTTCTTTCTTTTCATCCCAAGATACTAAGCTATTGTAATAATTGAAATATCCTTTATGTCTATATTAGAATTTCAAAGTCAGGCTGCCTGACATTTACATTTAGTGTTGTCTACTTTCTGACTTATGATACTAGGCAAGTTATTTGCATTAGAAAGCCAGGTTCTTCTCATTATTAAACTGAGACTATCAAGGTCACTTTATAGAATTACTGTGACAGTTGAACAGAATTATGCACAGTTTGGCTCATGATGAGGTCACTTTCCTTGATCAGAAATCAATAGCCACCAGGACTGGCCACTTCTCTTTGTGACATATAATAAAGGAAATGAATATGAAAAGAGAGAAGGCAGATGCTAATGATTCCTCCTACAGTAATCGGCTAAGTTATCTGCTAATGAAGCCACTCAGTTGAATATACAAATGGTTTCTGATTCCAACAGGTGTCACTGATAAGCTTATCTTGCCTGGCAAGAAATAAAACACAGTGTGCTGTTAAGAACCACCAGAAATAGGCACCATGAGTTTTCCTGCTCTAGGTTTAGGATTATGAGTCAAACATGAATCCAAGAAGTGCTTCATCATGGAAAGTGATTGAAGCTAAAATACATCTGTAAGAAAAGTTCACAAGTTCTTCCTGATGACAGGGACAATGGAAAATGGATGTAAAACAGGCTTACATCATGCGGTCATTGGGCTGCAGGAATGAGATTGCAGTGACATCAGAATTCTTGGCCTGAGAGGAAGCAAAAGTAACTCCGAGGTTTTATCTGCCCAAATTCCCAGTCAAAGGATTTCATAGAAGAATGTTTAGATGCCCAAACTGGGAGAGTAGAAATAAGTCAAGCATAACAGCTGTTTTTCTTGCCATCCAATGATGCTGTGTAACATCCAGCGAAGGAGGAGACAAACCTCAGTCCAGCTCTCGCTGTGCTGGGAATTTCAGGTAGATGAATTGTAATTACTTTCCTTGGATCTAGGCCAAGGTGTCTGGTTTATGAGCATCTCGTTTTGGACAATTTGTGCTGTGGGAGCATTAATGGTAAAACTTGTTCATAGCCCCAATTCTTGATGCTTCACAGCAACAGGGAAGAGAGAAACTTCAGAAGATTTGTTACCGATCAGTCCATTTCCAAGTGCAGCAGGTGCAGCTCAGGCGGTTTTCGGTAGGTGTCCGTCTAATCTGTGCAACTTTAGAGCCATTTAGTGATTATTAGCAGATGAAATCATTAATGTTCATTCTTTCTCATACCTAGGCTCAAAAAGGAAACATGACAGCCTATAGAAATAAGTATCACAAAATTAGACATTGAAGGATGAAATATCTTTGGAAGTAAAGACAATTCCAGTCATTAGAGTTAAATGGATTACATCATCTTGAAAAGAGCAGTAAGTGCCCTTAATCACTGAGCCATCATTCCAGCTCTAGGAATTTAGACTTCTGTTCTGTGGCTGCAGCACATAGAAATTTCCCTTTTCTACTTTGAACTAAGTACATAGCAAGTGCTCACAGTTTTGGATTTAAAAAAAAAATAGTGAACATATGCATCCACAATGATTCTTCTGGCTGTATACATCAAACAATACCTACTGAGTGAGGCCTCGTACTGACATTACAAGAGGCAATTTGTACAGCATCCTTACTGAGGTCATGTTTCTACACAAGAGATTAAGGACTCAGCCAGTATGACCTAGCTGTTGTGTTCTTTAAATAGTTTTGTGGTAGCCTGTAAGTAGGGCTGCTTTTTTAAAGCACAACAATAGTCAGAGAAGATGACTCAGACAGAAATGCGCCAGCTACACCCCACAGGGATCTATGATCAGATTTCCAGCATTCATATAAGAGCCGGTACAGTGGTTCCTGCTACAACCACAGCTCAAAGATGATATGAAGATGGCTAGGCCTTGTTTATCAGTCAGTTCCAGCAGAATCAGAGTGCTAGGTTCAATGAGAGACCCTGTCTCCAAAAATAAGGAGAGGGATTGAAGAAGAGAGTGAGGACACCTGATGTTCGCCTCTGACCTCAACATTTACACACACACACACACACACACACACACACACACACACACACAGATACACACAGATATATACATACATACATACACACACAACACACACACATATACATGTAGCCTCTGACCTCAACATTTATACACACACCACACACACACACACACACACACATATATATATATATAAAGATACATATATACACATGCACAGATTCACACAGACACACAAACATATACACACAATTTCTAAGTATCAGCATGAATGACGTAACAGATTTTTTGAAGACTAGCATTCTAATGATAAGCAAAACATGGGTGCTGTCTTGAAAACTTACAGCTAACCTATACACTAAACCCCAAACCAAGAAATAAAAAAGCACCAAATGTGAGGCACACTCTTCAAGTAAGAAGTCATAAAACGTCTAAAAGGCTTTGGAAGGAAGTAGGTGATGTGGTGTGAAGGAGCAACATTCATCTGAACACGGTGGTGATTAGTACACATGACCCTGGCTGCTGGGCTGAATTTCTGCTGTAGGAGGCAGGAGGAAGGTGTCATTCCAAAAAGAAAAAAAAACAAAGTCACTCCACAGATATGGTTACAAAAATTTTGCTTGGTTAATGCCTTCACGGGGGGGGGAAGCACATTAGATGAGTGATTGTAACTACATTTTATCAGAACTGCAATGATAAATAAGTCTACAGGGAGCCGCAGAAGGTTGTGGGGCCTCGGATTCTTACTTAAAGTGGCTTTGGAAGCAAGCTAGAATGCAGGTCACTTAGAAATAAACCGACTTTAACTGTTCATCTGATAAGAAATACAGACAATATTTGAGTATTTTGCTTTTCATTTTAATGGGATTATGTGAACAGGTACATGGAGGCCACAATCAACATCAAGTGCCATTTTCGGGTGCTACCCAGTGTGTTTTGTGGGCAGTGTCTTATTTAGGATTTTTATTACTATGATTAAAAACGCCAAGACCAGAAACAGTCTTGGGGAGAATAGAGGTTGTTTTAGCTTATAGTTCCACATCAAAGTCGGTCACTGAGGGAAGTCGAGACAGGAACTCAGGGGAGGAGGAGAAGCAGTGGAATGCTACCTACTCACTTCTTTTTCACAGCTTTCTCGGTCTGCTTTTCAATAGTCCCAGGACCACCAGGCCAGGAGTGGCCCCTCCCACAGGGATAGGGGCCCTCCTACATCAATCAAGAAAATGACCCACAGGCTTGCTGATGGCCTAGTCCAGTGTGAGCACCTTTTCAGTTGTGGTTTCCTAGCCTCAAATGATTCAAGCTTGCCTCAACTTGACATAAGACTAGCCATCACAGAGTTTCTCCCCTGTGCTGAAATGTTCTGATTCAGCTACAGTGGCTTGTAAGAGCCCCAGGATGCTTTTGTGCTGGGAAGTCAAGTATGCACCATCTTGTGAAAAACCACTTTTTTACCTGGGTTCTGGGGACAAACTCAGGTCCTCACGCTTGCTCCCAGCACTTCACCACCTGCATCTGAGCACTGTAATAAGAATAGTGTGGCTTTTAAAGTTGTTTTTTTATTGAGCTATATATTTTTCTCTGTTCCTCTTCTTTCCTCCTATAATTCCCAATTTATTCAGATCTTATACTTTAAAGTATGAAGTTCTATAGTTACTTGGACATGATTTGGGTTAGTCAGAGTTTAGGTTAAGCATTGATTCTTATTAAGAAAACAAATGATCTACTATGACAGTTACCATAAAAGGGATGAGTCCATTGCTTCATTCCTATCATTTAGAGAAGGCAACATGAACCCATAGGTAACATTTTTAAAAATATGAGTTATTATTAAAATTATTTTAATCATAAAAAGAAGTACATTCTTGTGATGACGTATATCCATCTGTCTCATTTTTGTTTTTCTGTCTGAATGCTGATATAGGTTCTGAGCCTGATATCGGTAGGCTTATGATTTCTAGCACAGTGCTTTGAAAAGTTCTCCGTCAATAAGGCAGTATGTTTAGGAAAGGTGATATCAGTTCCATAAGCAAGACATCCATGAGATGACTAGGGAGGAGTTTTACCCCTGGACAGTAAACTTTCTCAGTTTCAGCAAAATGGCAAAGAGTACTCAAAATTTAAATTCGCACTTGAAAACTTCTACTTATCTCTGTGCTTGGTATTCTAAATGTGGACACCCCATCGTAAGCAATAACACAGAAAAGAGGAAAAAGAACGAAGACCCAAGCACACAGCCATTAAAAAACAGCTGTATCTGATGCCATGGCTACCACACTGTGATTAAATGTGGGGGCGGTGGCGATGTAGCATGCTTCCAAATAACCATGTCTAGCTACAAAGATAGGGCTTGGCAAAATATATTTTAACATATTTAACTGGAACCAAAAATAAAGAGAGCATAATCTACTTGGGACAGCGATTTAACTGGAACAGTGCTATTTCAGGCTAGTTAGGAGTTACTTTATGTAAAGAAATGTTCTCACAAGTGGGCTCTCACCACCTTTCAGGTGCTTACTGTGCTAAAGGCCTTATGGGTAGTACTTCGCTTCATCTTTGCCAGAGTTTTAGGAGGTGTTATAAGTGTTTATTGAAATAGGCTGGCAAGATGGCTCACTGGATTATGGCACTTGACACTAAGCCTGATGACTTTGAGTTCAATCATTGGGACCCACCTGGTAGAGAATTAACTCCTGCAATTTGTCCTTTAATCTCCACATGTGTGCTATAGCACATGTATACACACATACACACATGTATACACACATACACACACACTAAACAAATGAGAACACAAAAAGGTAATAAAAATTAAAAACATTTTAAATAAAGTAGAAATGTACATTTTAGTCGTTTGATTTTTTATTTTTTTCTGAGACAGGGTTTCTCTGTATAACAGCCCTGGCTGTCCTAGAACTAGCTCTTGTAGACCAGACTGGCCTTGAACTCATGGAGATCCACCTGCCTCTGCCCCCTGAGTGCTGGGATTAAAGGCGTGTGCTACCACCACCTGGCTTAGTGTTTTGAAATTTAATAATGCCTCATAAAATATTTTATTAAAAATACTTTATTGAAATGCATACTTTATTGAAAAACTTAAAGCCATATGCACTCTTAGTTTTCCGTGAAACCTGTCTGTAAATAAATGACGTGGCGCCTCTTACATGCCATGTTACCAGACGGTGCCATACCACACAGTAGTTAGACGTTACTTCACCTAAGGAAAGAATCAACACTACAGCTGAAGTCTGACCATTGCCTGCTGTGCTCATATTTATAGCTTCTTCCGCATCGTTTTGAGAAGCTATAAGATTGATTTTACAGATGAGGAAATCAGTTCAATGAGATTTAATTAACTAGCTGAAGATCATGGATTAAGTCTCATCCTCAGAAAGTGCAGGATCTGGGCGAAGGTATGAAGAGAGGGCTTCATGCTATACTGTGACATGTTTAGTAATTGTAATTCTAGCAAGAAAAACACTGCATAAGTATCCCATGCACTTTCACAAGAGGGAAATTAACTGGCACAAGCAATCTGTAATTATAACATTAAAATTTGTCATAATATTAAGACCAAATTAAATCTTTTAAACTATTTCTCTATTCTTTCTCTAGAACAAATATTTAATGTGTAAAAACATGATAAAATGTTATCCATGTATGAGTGCTAAATATATTTAGTGCTTATGTATATTCATTTATACATTTCATCATACCTAAAAATGATTTTATTATAAAAATATTTCATATAATTCAGATACTATCAATAGTAATCATCAACAAATTTTAAAGCATTATAATGCATATTCATGCACGTTTGAATAAATTTTGTTAAATTTTAGGTATCATACAATGATGCATTTAACAATATTATATAGAGACATTATGTAAGGAATTAAATTATTAAGGTTCAAAAACAATCAAATTTATTTTCTTCTAAAATACTTTAACTTATTAAAATTAAATAACCAAATATAACATAGCTAAATATTATTAAGATAATTTGCAAGAGTATAGAATAAAATTTCTTCTACTTTTAAACTCTTAATCAAATCTTAGTCAATGCTTATGTAACACATTCTCACTTTGGGCATTATTCACTGAAAGGACAACATTAGAAGACACCATGCACTCCAGCTATACACAAGCTGAACTTGTGTAATGTGAATTACCCAAAGCTTACTATTACAGAATCTTCCTCAGACACTACATACAGCTGTGGCAGAAAATGCTGAAATTAGAAGATGCCTTTGGATCTGCTTGTTTCAGTACAACTTGGAAATGACATTTCATTATGCGAGAATTTATTGCATTTATGCTATCTGAGAGGATGGTTTGACAAGTTAATTAATTTGTCTTTTATCTAAACTCCTGTGCAAAGGCTCCACTCCTCCTCACTCCAAGGCTGTATATCCCACCCCCAACTACCACAATCCCTAATAGCAATGGACAAACACATTCAGGACATGGAATAGAGGTGGTTCTCCTTTTGAAGACAGAGAAGGAAGTGTGAGGATGTTCTCCCTGAATAGAGTTCTTTGTGGAGATGGGTACCCAAAGTTAAGACAGTCTAGTTTACCTGGAGGTCTACCGGTATATACCTCCTGAGAGGAGGGATTAAAGTGTTCACCATCAAGGCTGCTAGCTTTCATATCTGTGGACCATCCTAATCTACAGAGTCCAGGGCATTTTGGGGGAGACAGATTTAGATGACAGAACAACTGACCTCCTGATGCAGACCTGGCTAACTTATACTTTGCACCTCTATCATCTTACTGCTTTTTTCACTGCCTCCCAAGTTAGGAACACAGCTTGAATGGAAGAGAAAGAGGGACAAGGACAGTATTGGGTTATTTCACAAGTGATAATACAGGAGGCCACCCAAGTCCTAGCAACCTTCTTTCTAAGCTACTTCTCTGTAATTTTGCTACTGTTATGAAACGTAATATAAACATTTGTGTTTCCTGATGGTCTTTGGTGACCCCGTAAAAGGGTCTTTCAATCACCCAAAAAGGTCATGACCCACATGTTGACAATCACTGTTCTGTTGACTTCAACCAAGGAGTCTGGGGTCTTGAAAATATGCTTCTAACAAACAAAACTGTTCCCAAGCAACTCTCAATACCCCTGAAAACTTCTCACTTTATTGGAAGTAACGCTTTAAAAAGCAGTATTAGTCATAAACAGCCGTGGGACCTTGCAGGGCTATTTTAGTTCCTATGAAAATTAACTGAAATGTGTTATGTTTACCTTACCCTACTGCCTACATAGCTGTCCATTAGCAGAAAAGCACTCTGTGGCATGCTTGCAAGCACTAATGCCTTTGTCTCTGTCTTCTTCATATTACATAGTCCAACATGGTCATATGTCAGGTAATGAGATAGAGACCAGAGCTGTTAGGTGCCCTTCTGGGTATGTACTGAGCTAGGTTTACATAGGGAAAATAAAGGTCAAAGCCAAGGCTTTGACAAGGACGTGAATGCTGTCAACTCCTGTAAACCTTTTAAAGTTTTCTCTTTTACCCAAGAGTATTCCTTTGCTTCCTAGATATTTATATGCTGCAGAAATTGCAGAGATTATGCTATTTGCCTGCTCAAATCTCAGGAACTTTTACAGACCCTGGTCAGATAAACACGTTTGTAATATAAACATAAAAGCTAATAACTACCAGAAAGTTTTTTAAAAGCCTGTTAGGTATTTGCATTTTAATAGAAGACAAGAGATGACTCTTACAATGCACTCTTTAAAAAGGATACCACAGCCCTAGTGACATGTAGTTCTGAATTTAGACATAATTAATCGCCAAATTTTATACAGATACTTTGGGGCTAAAGATTCAATAATTCCTTTTGTCACAATTTTTAAAGAATTTTATAGATAGGGTATAAAAATAGATGGACAGGTGCAATTCCCATCTTCAATTTTATAGATAAAAAATACCAGTCCAGATAAGCAGCCCTGAGCATGAAGTCATGAGAGTGTTGGCTTACAAGTCACAGTGGGGACCTCAAACATGGAAAGCATGTATCACTGCTTTTACATTACTAGAGATATTGAGACCATCTGAATTTGTTGAGATAGAAATGACATGATTTCTTCACTCTATTTTAGGACTAAATTCCATTTACCTTTTAGTGCCCCCTTCCTTCTGGAAAATGACTCTATTTCCAGACTCTATCATTATAGTTAGTTGAATCTCATTTCACAGAAGTTTCTGCTTTCAACATAAGGAAGAAAACTCATTCATGATTCACTTACCATGTCAAACACTTATTATGCAACTATGCAATCCATCTCTTTATTATCTACAAGGTCTTTTTTTTTCCTCCAGTGGGAGAACTTGTCTCTTGCAAACACGAGAAACAATAGAGGAGGAATGGTGGAAAGCCTGTTCCTGCTACTCCAGTAATGCTCAATTTACATCGGTGAATCTTCTGACAGAAGAAAATGAGAAACTCAGTCCAGTCATTTTCCTCTCTCTCTCTCTCTCTCTCTCTCTCTCTCTCTCTCTCTCTCTCCAGTTTTCGTTGAGATACGGTCTCACTATGTAGCCCTAGCTGTCCTGGAACTCAGTCTGCAGACCAGGTTGACTTTAAAATCAGAGAGATCCACTTGTTTCTGCCTCTTGAGTGCTGCGATTAAAGGTGTGCACCACCATGCCTGGGTTAAGTATTAATACTATGTTCTTTAGCCTTTGGTGTTCAGTTCCAATTCTAGGTCCCGAAGGAACTGATTTTAGATTTAATCAAAGTTGTTAGAACAAGCTCCACCCAACCCTACCTGAAACATCCTTGAGATGCTGTGATCTACTCACCAAGGACTTTGGATTAAAGCCTCCTTAGTATTTGTGCATGCCTTATGAAGTGTTCGGGAGTGTTAACATAAATTCAACAAAATTGAAAGTGTCTGTAAGCAAGTATTTCTTAAGTGAAAATTTAAAAGGCTTGATTTCTCCATGAGTACACTTTGCACTATAGCTACTTTTCTTGGTGTGACTATTCAAATCTATTTCTCTTTTATATTAGAAACATTTCAGCCTTTTAAAAACTTCCCAGAGAGGATCTTACTCTCATATTGAACCCACTTTAGCCTCAACTTCACAGTAAAGATCAGTATCCTGAGACCCCAAAATATTGTATACACACACTGAGTTTGTCAATGAAAGACACAGACAGTAGGTACTTGAGATACATTATCTAATTTGGCTGATCATCCCCATGCCATTGGAGAAAGAGTGGAAACTCTAAGGCCTGGCATTTAGTAAATGACTGAGTCAAAGGTAGAACTGAGATGCAAAATTAGAGTTGTTTCTTACTCGGACATATTTTCGGTAAACCCTACATTACTTCTTTGTATCAGTTTGTACAATTTAAGTGTGCAGCAAAGAATATTTGGTTGATGAGTGTGCAAAACACTATTGCATTCGATTCTCCCATGCAGGTAAAAGATGAGGTCAAGCTGTGTCAGGTAGATGTGCACGTGGCTTACAATTCCAGCAAGTAGGAAAGATTAACTCAAGGCAAAGATGTGGCAGGAGCCATTTATCCGTGACTCTACCACAATAGCATAAATACTTTTCTTTGGGTATTAATTTAGTCTCTACCTAGCAAACTCCAAGTCTCTTGGTTTTCTTTCCTTAATGTCACTATGATAGTGATAATAAGAATCTAAGATTTTATAGTTCTGTGGGAATGTAGAGAACATCCAGACTGCCAAAATGGATCTCACAGAAAGTGAAGGTGGAGCCAAAGCCGTGAAAAGAACCCCTCCCCCATACAGCACCCAGTGAATAACCTGTGGCTTTCCATTACATATCCCCAAACCCCAGGCTCTACAGAGACCAGAAAGACCTCTGTTATGCTATGATCTCATATGCCTCTACCTGTCATGTCCAAGCTCTCCAAAGTTACCAGTCCCCTGGTAGTTCCTCAAGCTCAACAAACTTTTCACCTCTCTTCTTCTTTCATGTCTGACTCAACCATGTGACCAGTTCCTAAATATCCATTTGCTTTGAATTTGAAAGTCTCTCCTCACACAGCCCTCCTGTAGCTGTGCTGTCTCATGAAAACCACTCGTCTCTGAACTTTCTTCCTATCTCTCTATCTCATGTGACTATATAATGGCAGATGTCACAATTTGTAATTAATTCCCTTCAGTAGTGCGGGCTCCCTGCAGACTGAGGATATATCTCTCCTGTTTGTTCATGTGAACTTACTGTTGTAGTCATAGAACAGTGCCTGGTAATTGGTCACTCCATTTCTGTTATTGATTATGTGAACTTGGGTGTTCTTTCTAACTCTGTTCTCCCTCATGTACACCACCACCACCACCACCACCTCCACCACCACATCTACCACCTTCACCTCCACTACCATCACCGTTTCTACCACCTCCACCACCTTTACCACCACCATCACCACTTTCACCACCACTGCCTCCACCACCTCTACCATCTCCATCACTACCACCTCTACCACCTTCACAACCTCCACCACCAGCTCTCCCACCACCACAACAGCAGAAATCTCTGAGTGTTGCACATGATACTGTGTCCAAGAAAATACTATCGATAGTCTCCCGCAGAGCTGGAGAGTTGGGACAGCCAGCTTGGAAGCTGCCTTTTCTTGAATCTTCTTTCCACTCCAACCGAGAGACACTGAGTACAGAAAAATCAAAATGCTCTTGGCCAGTGTCAGCTACAGCAGGGTTGCTGCTGGATTCACTGAAGAGCAGATTGCCTTTGGTGCCATTACTGCTGAGCGCTGCAGCAGCTGGCAAGATCCAGGATGAAGAGAATCTCTTTGTTCTTCATGGAATAGTTATACTGTGCATTGGGGACCTTGTATTAAGATAAAGGAATTTGGATCTTACCTCTGTGATTATTCAGCAGCTAGACCAACAGATTATAAAGCCCCCCCTCCCACCAGTTAGGTATAGAGCTACACTAAAAAGAAAGAGAGGAGGGAAATTTTAACCCTTTCCAAGAGGTTGTTTTCCCCAGTGAATTTGGTCCAAGATCCCATAAGTGACTTATTAGGGAAGCACTAGTAGTTAACAACAGACCATGTCTGTGGTTTGGAATGCTATCCATTTGATATTTAAGCCCACTCTATGGTGAGTATGAGTAAACACCTTTGATAGTGAACCATTTATTATGTTTATTTTTCTAAACCTTAGAAAATTCTGCAATTGAATCTGAGGATAAAAGAATATTCATTTATATACATAGTGTTACATATTCCTATACAGCATTCTTTGCAAATGTTGCTAGCTCAGCAATAATTGAAGATAACTGTGAAAGTAAAAATAAATTCTTAAAAACAAAGGGGTTGGAGAAAAATTTTTCTTAGCATGATGTTAACTCCAAAGCCAAAAGGGAAAAAAGGTGACATATTACATGAGGATTATTTTGCAAGATAAAGACTAGATACCAAAGCTAAAATAGTTTTATTACAAACCAAGAAAATTAGCTAAGTGTAGTAGTTAATTTTGTTGTTACTATGCCCAAACGTATGAGCAAGGTAACTTATGGAGGGGATTTGTTTGGCTCCTAGTTCGTTTTGGTTTCTTAGGGCTGGGAAGGCATGACAACAGAAGGACAAAGCAGCTCTTCATGTAGCAATCAGGAAGCCTAGTGTTGTGAATGATTGTGCTCAAATTTCTCTTCCTTTTATTGTGCAGCCCAGGGGATGGTGCCACCCGCAGTCAGGGTGACTCTTCCCACTTCAATGAACTCAATCTAGAAACACTACCATAGACATTCTCAGAGATTTGTCTTCTAGGTGATTTTAGATGTGATCAAGTTGGCAGCCAGTGTTTACCACCACAGAATTACGTGCAGAGAACTTGATATTGTTTGTATCAATAGTAACTAGAGAAATAATAACTAATTGATTTCTATATGCTGGTCATTGTATTGAGCATATTGTAGCTCATTTACTTGATCTTTTGAAGAACATACTAAACTGTCTCATTTTGTAAAAGGGGATAGTAAGGTGTTGAGACATTGAAAATTATATTGGAGGCATACAGTTGTACATGACATACATGAGAACTGAATAAGCTTTGCAAATAAAAAGGAAGGTTAAATGCTCAACTAGAGAAATAGGGATGCTAGAATTAGAATGTTCCCTCCAATTTCTCAGGCTGAACTTAAATTGTTGTTGTGATCACAAGGAAGGACTTGCAAGATTAATTCTGTCATTGTGGGTATGGGTTAGCTAGCATAAAAATAAGTTTGTTATAATCTGGGATTTTCCTTGTCTCTGACTCTTTTAGCCTCTCTTCCATGTGGCAGCATCTGCCATGAGACAACCTTTGCCAGATATCAACTCTATTTCTAAAATTCTAGCCAATATAAACTTCTTTCTGGACTGTGATATTCTGTTCATCATCATCATCATTTATGACCAGCCATGCTTAAGCACACACGAGCAGCCTGTTTATGGAGTTCCCCAGTTGTTCCTATCCATAAATGGTAGGTCAGAAATGGTCTGTGGAGATCCGGATCCTTTCACTGCAGCCAGAGGCCCTGGTTACTCGGTCTGATAACATTCCTATTCTGCTTAGGTTGACAATGTCATTTAGGTGAATACTTGGGCCTTACAATCTTTGATTTCTTGACAGGTCTGGGTTGTCAAAGGGCAACTGACATGACTTCAAGGTTTTTTGGGTCTAGCTTGATTTTCATGTGCCATTTTGTTTTATTACTCTTTGATAATTCATCTTCCTGGGTACTGATTTTGTTGTTGAAAGAACCTATCTGACTAACTGCTAAAAGTTGTTAATGACTTCCACTTGAATGGAAGCAGCCAGGAGCCTATAGGCAGCATTTGTCAGAATAGGAGAGGGTTTATCTCTTCCTGTGCACTATATACTAAAGTATGGGACAGTACATGTGAAATCCTACAGCTGTCTCTCGATGTCCGTCAAGAAACTGGTTTTAGAACTCCTGTGGATCCCAGTATCTACAAATGCTTAGGTTCCTTATACAAAACCACATGGTATTTTCAAATCCTGTGGTATCCTTTATTTTTTATCTTTTATTGATATTAGTTTATTTTCTTACATTATATATCCTGGCTATGGTTTTCCCTCTCCGAACTTTCCCCAGTTATTCCCCACTGTCTTTCCCCTATGGAGCCATTCCCTTTCAGTCTCTCATTAGTAAAGATATACTTTAAGAACTTATAGTAATATATAATAAGACAAAGCACACCAGAATAGGACAAAACAAATAAATGGAAGGAAAAGAGCCCAAGGAAAGGCACAATTTATACCCACTCATTTATACACTCGGGTAGTCCACAAAAATACTCATCTGGAAGAAATAACATACACACACACACACGCGCACACACTCACATAAAGGACCTGTGGGCTCAAAAGAGAGAATAAAAAATATAAAAAAATTAAAAATGGTAAGATAAAATTTTAAATTAAAAATAAAGGAAAGGCCCCGAAATGACATTATGAGACAAAGATCCTCCAAAGATGTACCTGAGTTAGATTTTTGTTGGCCATCTGCTATTGGGCATGTGGCCTACACTTAAGAGTGATTTGCTTCCCCAGTGAGACTCCCTTGAAGGAAACTAAATTTATATTTGCAAGTGATTATCAATTTAAGATTGCTCCTGGGATAGAGATGGGAGCATGTGTATGTGTCCACTTCTTTCATCTCTAGGATCACATCTGGTGCAGACCCTTACAGGCCCCTGGGCACGCTGCCTCATCCTCTGAGTTTATATGGGTATTGATCTTGCTGATTAGGAGGGCCTAGTTTTCTTGATGTCCACCACCTCCTCTGACTTTTATACTCTTTCCATCTCCTTTTCCTCGGGGTTCCCTGAGACCCTGAACCCCGAAGAGAGGCATATGATAGAGACATCCCCTTTAGAAGTGAGTGTTCCAGTCTCTCACTCTCTGCATGATGTCTGCCTGTGGTTCTCTGTATTTGTTATTATATGCTGTGAGAGGATGCAGCTTGTCTGATGATAGCTAAGCAAGGAACTAAGCTATGAGTCCAGTAGAATGTCTTTAAGAGTCATTTTATTGCTACTTTTTGTTTGTGTATTTTTTAGAGCAGTAATATCTGGATTTACCCTAGGTCCCTGGGTTATCTACTTGCAGGTTTTTAATCCCCCAAGCAGTGTCAGGTATGGTTTTCTTACTGTGTGGGGGCCTTAAGTCAAATCAGATATTGGTTGGCTAGTCCCATGAGCATTGAACCATCATTGCTTTAGCATATCTTGCAGGTAGAATACGATTGTAGATCATTGTTTGTGGCTAGATTGGTGTTTCTGTTTCTCCTTGGTAGCATGCAGAGTGCTTTCCTATATCAAAGAAGTTTAGGCGTCAGGGTTCAATGTAGGCATTCTTTAAGGGGTTTATTAATTTCTGCTTTAAAGACTGATATTGTATTCATAAAGGCTATTTTAAGGTCTTTGTATTGTGTTCCATTTGTGTCATAATACTCAGGGCTTACCTACGCTGTAATTCCTAGACTCCAGAGAAGATATATTGTCCAAGCTATTATTGATTATGATTTTTAATGTTCTTAACTGGTATCCATGCATCTGGGTGTGGGGAGATTATAATTTTGGGTGCTAATATTTGGTTTTGTCTTTGTTGGGTGAGTGTTTTGTTCCTTTGTTTGTGTTGCCCTCTCTGTTTCTTAGGAGACTGTGGTGGTTGTGTGTTACCTGGTGGGATATTCTTCTGGGATCCCAATAGGTGTGGTCACTGGGAGTTCCAGGTAAATGTGTTTCTAGGAATTGGGAGCTGACACTTTGGAATCAGGTTGGGCTAGGAGGGAATGTGATGAGGAAGAAGAACGGGAGGAAAAGCAGGGTGTTCCACCAGGATCTGTTTCATCACCTAGGAATAAGGATAGAGAGTGAGAGTGAAGGGAGGCTATAACATGCAGTCTGCTTCAGAACCAGGGATGAACCTGAGACATTGGATTTGAAGGAAAGGAGGGGGAGATAAGATCTGAAGCTGTCTGATGCTGCTTGTCTGGCCTACTTGCTTCTCTGTTTAGTCTTGGCTGAAAGGTTCCCAGAAAGTCTGCTGTAGGAATTCCTACTGCCAGTAGCCTTTAAATTACCCACCCACTTGGGCGTGGCCTCTTATACTATTTATACCTATGTAAAGTGCATGTCATCTCTTTTCCAGTTGCAGGATTTGGTTGCTGTTCTCCATTCCAGCAGAAGACTGTGATTTGTGAATCTACCCCCAAATAAATAACCCTTAATTACTCTCAGTTTTGAGCTAGTGTGGGTTTTTTTTAAGCACCCTTCCTCAAAAGTCTGTTGGAATTGGGCCTGGGATATCTGCACGATATCCCTGGGAGGATATCGTGGGGAGGGAAGTTGGAGAAGATCTGTGGGATCTGCCACAGAGAGGAGTGGGCTGGGGGGGGGGGGTGACCACAGAAGGTGGTCTGCTACAGAGATGGGGGTGAGACTAGGGATGAGAGTTGGGAGAATGAGGAGGAGGTGAAGTTCCACAGTTACACTACCTGCTTCTGTGCCTGGAGTGGTCTGTGGGTTCCTAGGGAATGTCTGTTGGAGTTAGGTCTGGGAAAAGGCAATGACTGAGGGACTAAGGGAGTTGGGGGGTGGAGACCTGTGTGGCCTAGTGGAGAGAGGCGGGTTGTATGATGGGGAGGCTGCAGCAGGCGGTTTACTACAGAGCTGGGCATGAGACTTGGGTTGAGATTTGGAGGCATGGAGGGAGAAGTGAAGACCTGCAGGTAGCCTTCCTGCTTCCCTGGCCAGACTGCCAAGCCCTCTCTCCTATACATTCAATCAAGTTTTACTTTTAATATTTGATAACAATAACAATGCAAATGATATATAAATAATTGTTTAATGTAAGTTTAGGTAATAATGCTAAGAAAATAGATATTCAGTACAGATGCAAGTATTTTCCACCTACATCTAGTGGGTTGAATCCCTGGATATAGAGAGAACCCACAGATACATAGAATCATTTATACCTATAAATTCATAGGCAGTAGATCTTATCTATACAATTGTTGGAAAAGATTAATCTTGGAGTCTTACAAAGGAACACACAAGCAAGCAAAATTAATTTGGCAACTGTTTTGCTATGTAATGAGTGTGACAGAACCCAAACTGGGCTAGCAAGCAGCATATTTCACCAAATGGCCTCTGTTTTTTATCTCTGATGTGGGTGATAATAGTATGTCATCCCATTGGTGGGAGCTTGGCTTCAGAATTTGACATAATTGACTAACCACTGTCAAGAGGAATGTGGAAAATCCATGAAATATTGGCCCTTGTTGGACTAACTACCTTTGATAGAAAAAAAATAATGTTTCCTACACAACTGTCCCTGGAGAGACTGCCATAAGCCTTGTTTTTCATATTCTTTCTCCTGCTAACTTGATGTTATGTTAAGTCAATGTCATGTGCCCTTTGATTCACTGTCAATTGACTTCCTACCATCTTGGAATTACACAGGCTCTTCTAGATGCCTGTCGCAGCAGTTTGCGGAATCTTGAAGTGCAGTCTTCTGTTTTACACAGCTCATCTGCTTAGATGCTTGCCTGGAACAAGTTCCCATGATAGATGCTACTTCCTGAGAGAGCAACCAGCACAGTCACAGATAGTCAGTGACCAGAAAAAGAATTTAAGATCTGATGAGGGATGAGGAAACATCCTTTATTATCTGCCAGTACAACCAACACCTTTGCATCCACTGCTGTCTATAGCCTAGGAAAAGTATTGGCAAAATAAAGCACCTGATTTCATCAGAGCAAACAGCAGGTAAGATTTGTGGGTGAAAAATCCATGCTAAGTAAATCTCAATTTAAGCATATGCTTTGCATCAGTCTAATTCACAACTGACAAATGAAATTGGGGGTACCCTATCTCCATGCCTTCCTTATTTATGCCTCAATATAAAACTATATTACTTATTTGGGAATGATGAAGGCTTGGCTGCAGCAAGATTATTCTTCAGTGATTAAAACACAAAAGGTTTGCCAGCACTTTTAACTCATTATCTCATGACAAGACACCCAGGACTCCTGTTTTAGTTGCTTTTTCATTGCTTTGATAAAATGTCCTAACAAAAGCCATTGAAGAGAGAAAGGGTTTTTGTTGGTTCCAGAGAGATACGATCTAGCAAGGCAGGGAAGACACGGTAGCAGATAGCAAAGACATGGTGACAAGAACAGATTGGACAGGAAGTGGGGGGCTAGAGAGGCTCAAGGCTAGAACCCACTAACTCAGTTCCTCAGGTGAGGCTCCACCTCCCAAAGGTTTCAAAACCTTCCCAAATGGTCCCCACTAGCTGGGGGACAAGTGTTCAGACATGTGAGCCTATGGTGCACACTTCTCATTCAATCCACAAAATTTTGCCCCTAGGCCCATACACTCTTAGTAATCTATTGATACAAAAATGCATTCAATAGGACTTAAGGAGTCCCCATGGTCTTTAATAGTACCAACACTATTCAACAGTCAAACATACCAAGTCTCTTGTGAGAGTCAAAGAAATCTCTTAATTGTGACCCCTGTTTAAAAAAAATATATACTTCCAACACATAGTAGCATAGAGTATACATACATTTTTATACCCAAAGGAAAAAATGAGGCATAACAATGATAGGAAAGAACAAAGCAAGATTGAAAAGCAGCATTTCTCTGCTTAACTTATCATAAAAGTCCCAAATACCTTTGGAGTCCTGCTGCTCTATCCATACGACCTGTAACATGCATTGCCTCTCTCTTGGACTGGATCTGCTCTGCAGATGCAGCTTTTTCCAGTGGAAATCCTATAGTTCTGAACTTTCCAACATCCCAAAGTCCCAATTACAACTTAGGCTTCATTTTCCTAGCTTCACGCATTGGCCTCTCAGGGTTTCCTTGCAGGCATTTCTACATTGCTTGGTTTCAGTATTCTCTGCAATCATAGTACAAGACTCCATTACCTCCGACCCTCATCCATCTTGTATCATTCAT
The DNA here is from genome assembly GCF_018167655.1 of Microtus oregoni. Classification (NCBI taxonomy): domain Eukaryota; kingdom Metazoa; phylum Chordata; class Mammalia; order Rodentia; family Cricetidae; genus Microtus; species Microtus oregoni. Next base: position 21,503,880 of record NW_024543210.1, read on the forward strand.
GCCTGCAAAGCTAGTAACACATGGATGATATTGCCAAGTCCTCTTGCCATCTCAGGATGCAAGCCAGACTCTTCGGACCATAGTTCCATCACATTTGGTGTGCTGACCCTGCAGAAACATTTGCTTAAGTTGTTACTTTCTAGAAACAAGATGCATTTTTATCAGTTGGAATCTTTCAGGGGTAGGGAATTGCCCTCCAGCCATGTTACTTATTATCCCCCCCCCATTCAGAGTAGGGGATTTCTCATTAAAGGTGTTAATCTCTATAACAGTTATAGATATGTTATCATCTACAATCTCCTTTTTCACTCTGTTAAACTTCCTTACACATCTTTTCTTGTCGGTTTCCCCATTTTCAATTCTTTCTGCTGTGCCTAATGTTCTCTGAGTATGGGTCTGAATGAGATTAGTGTTCAGTGTCCACATCACAGCCACAGTGTTGCCTTGCTTTGGAATTTTATCCACTAAACAAATTAGTGCTCTACTTTTGAAGTCAGCCTCAGCCAATTTCTTCGGAAATGGGCAGAATACAGCAAGTTTTTTTTTCCAGAATAAACCCTGAACAGCATCTCGTCCATTTCTCAGTGAAGTCCTTGCTTCCTCTGAAATCTCATGTGCTAGGGCCTTCATTTCTCTTGGCATTCTTGTCTTCCTAGATTCAGAAATCCCTTAAGTTCTGTTTTCAACATTTTTTAACCCAAAGTCTTAGGATCTTCCACATTCCTCTTGCAAATAAGGCACGAACACTTAAAAACTACATGGTCAGTTTTATCACAGCTACAGCTTCACTTCTTGGCATTAATTTCTTTCTTAATTTACTATCCTCTGGCAGGAATTTGAAACTGATGGTCACATCACATTCATAATCAGGAAACAGAGAAGGGTAGATGAGCACTACTGATCAGTTTCTGACTTGTATAAGATAGTTGATTCATAGCCTATGCTCTTTAGTGGTCTCCATTTACACACTCCATGATCCCATCTAGGGAATGGTGTCACCCACAGTAGGCAGATCTTCCGGCCTTATTTATTGCAATCAAGATAATTTCTCACAGGCATGCTCAGAGGTCCCTCTTCTGGGTGATTCTAGGTCCAGTCAAGTTGACAATACCAACCATCACACATTCTTCTGGTTTAACATATTACCATTGCTGCTCTGATTTGATTTTTGAGGAAATTATATATTCACATGTAATTATTCCAATGTACCTTCTTGGAAAAAATGTTTGTAGATTTCATGTATTTCCTAAAGCTGCTGAGATAAATGAAAATCAAAACAAGCAAAAAGCTGCCACCCAAAGAACAAATAGAAACAATCTAATAGAAGTTAATCTACTTATTCACATAGGAAGTAGCTACACTCCTTAATATGCCTTTTTTGTTGAATAACTAATGTAATTTAGATAGATTGTAAATGGTACATGGATAGACATATGAATGATGGTAGATGCAGAAGTTAAATAATAAACACGCATGCGTGTGCACACACACACATGCAAGCTCCTAACTTTTGTAAGACATTTGATTAACTGTCTTTGCTCTTTAGAGGTCACCAATGCTTATGGGAAGAAGTTTGGGGGAAAATGAACTTCCCCTCACTACTTTATCTCTCCTGTACAAATTTAACTTCTGTTAGAAGCCCCAGGGGCTACACTAAAGTAATATATAATACAATGATATAATACAGAGAAACACACTGCTTCTGCCTCATCTGTTATTGGAGTCACATAATTTACAACCTTTTTTCTGCTTTCTAGAGGGAAACACATACAACCATTTAAGGTGCACTTAATTTGCATAGAGAAATGAGAATTGTAAGTTGTTTCCATGAGGAGCTGAAAATAGAGTTCAGGCTCTTTTCTCCACTGCAGCGAGAGTCTAAATGGCAAAGTGAATACATCCATTCTCTCCTCTATATTATGCCTTTCGTAGGAGTTGAGCAAAAAACTGCAACAATATTGTTTAAAAAGCAGTATAATTTATATTATTTTTGATTAAGGAAGCATCAGCAATTTCTAACATCAGAACAATGAACAACCATTACTCAGTGTGACTATCTTTTTAATCAGGAAGATATTTTTTCTAATCAAAGTCAGTTCATTTCCTTGGTTGTATAACCATACCCACCTACATCTTAGCAAGGCCATCATCAAAGCCGCAGTGAAGCCTTCCTTCGTGTCTACCATTACTGCCAATGCATCTGTTGGAATTAACCCTTGCCTATCCCATGGTTGCAGTCTCCCTGTTGATTTCTTTGCTCCTGCACCATATTTGTAGTCTGTGCATGTTTGTAGTCATTTATCCAGACTTCAATGTACATAATGTACAAAAGGCCCAGAAGTAGTCATAGGCCTACCTTCTACCCACATGTCTTCCTTCCTTCCTTCCCTCCCTTCCTCCCTCCCTCCCTCCCTCCCTCCCTCCCTCCTTTCCTTCCTTTATTTCCTTTATTTCTTTCTTCTTCTTTTTTTTTTTTTTTCAGAACAGGATCTCACTATGTAACCCTGGATGTCCTGGATCTAACTATGTAGACCAAGCTGGCCTCAAACTCACAGAAATCAGCCTGACTTTGCCTCCCAAGTGCTGGGATTAAAGGTGTGCACCCCTATGCCGGAAATATGCAGATGTCTTATAGTTTATTCACGAGAGAATACAATTCACCCGATTTGGCATTCAGTGCTTCCCATTCATTCTCAAAGAGCCTTAATTTATCTTTTTTTGTATATGATTTCTATGGCCTTAGGATTTTTACATCTGTCTCTATAAACCCTGCCCAAGCTGACAGAATGTCTGCAGTACATCTCTCTGGTCCATCCCGGGGTCAGGGGGTGGGGAGGGGATCAATATCTCTGTTCTTTAACTCCTATAACCAACCTTCCACTAAGGATTATTGCCTTAGGTGCTCTGTGGTACAAAGAGGGCTTTGATCAGATGTTCTCAAATCCAGGGTGAGATCGCAATCTTTGTGAGCAGACCACATGGTAGAAAACCCAGGTTTTATAAATTTCAAGAACTGTTTTCACATGTCACAAACCAAAAATGAATTATAGCACATCCAGAAAGACAGTGAAAGAGAGAGAGAGAAAGATGACAGAGACAGACAGACAGAGTTGCAAAGAGAGAGACAGAGCCTGAATTTTATCAGAATTAAAAATATATGTGTTTGAAAAGACATCACCAAGAAAGATTAATTTTTTTTCAATCCAGGGACGATGCATTTAAATTATATATCTGAGGAGGCAACTGTGTGTGTGTATATATATATCCTACAACTCAACAACAAAAAGACAAACCAATTAAAAAGTGATCAAAGTTTTAAAAAGAATTTCTCCACAGAAGATACACAAACGATCATAGGCAGATCATATGATACTCAACATCATTAGTCAGCAGGGAAATGCAAATCAAAACTACAATGAGCTACTCCTTCACACACAAAAGGATAGCTACAAGCAAAAAGATGTATCACAGCAGCTGTTGATAAAAAGAGAGAGAGAGCTAAAAATCTCACACACTGCTGATTAAAATGCAAACCAGTTCAGTCCACTCGGAATGCAATCTGGCATTTGCTCAAAAAGTTGCACATGCAATTCCCATATAAACCCAGCAATACCACGCTGAAGAATATTCTTGGATGAATTGAAAACTATACCTAAAGAAAAATCTGTTCATAGTAGCAATGTTCACAGAATTGCTACTCATAACAGCCAGAAACTATGAATGTCATAAATTTCCATTTATTTAGTAATGGCAAACAAAATGTGGTATATTCATATATGACAATGTTATTAAGTAACAAAAATAATGCATTATCTGCACATGCTAAAATTCAGGTGTGTTTTGAAAATATATTAAGTGAAAGAGGCCCAAAGGGCCACGTGTTACATGATTACAATTTTATGAAATTTCCAGCAGACTTCAGCTGAGGGAGAAAGAATGTTGAGCCATGACTAGGAAAAGAAGTACAATGGGGAATTCCTAATATGTATGAGTTTTGGGGGTTTTTGTTTTCCAGAAAATGACAGAACTTTAACATAAGAACGTGAGTATAGTTTTAGAAGCTCATAAATACATTTATACTCATTGAAATACAGTACTGAACTTCATGGTATATAAATTGTTTCTCAGTTAGGCTATTAAAATTTTTTAAATTAGACCAAGTGATTTTTAAAAATTATTTCTGGAAGATTCAGACCACTGATTGTTTTTAACAAAAATAATAAGTCATATCAAGCAAAAGAGATGTCAGAACAACTTTCTAGCAATTTGAGGGAAAACAAAGTTTTAGACAATAAGAATAAGAGTAGGAGCCTACACAGCAAATGCGTTCGAACAAAACGGTGGTAATGCTGTTGCAAACCCAGAAGGCAGCATGGTATTGACTGCACTCCTACAGTCCTAACACTCGGGGGGGGGGGGGGTTTGGGGGGGGAGAAGGGGAACTGGATCACAAGCTCAAGGCCAGCCTGGTCTTCAGAATGAGCTTAAGTCTAGCTTGGGCTACATAGTAAAATCCTGTGGGAGGTAGGAGAAACCCAGGGGCATTGACAAAAATTTGATCAGTGTTGCCCTCACATAAGGTGGTTTTTCTACTTCAAATGTTTTCAGCTTTTCCCTGTTAGGACTGAACTCCAAGATTACCTAGTTAACACAATCTCCCAGCTTTCTTGATTTCCACTACCATAATCACTTAACTTCAGACATTTCTGATTTCTAAGCTGGTGAATTCTTGAGCACCGGTTCACTTTCCCCCTGCTACTGTAAAGAAGTCAAATACATAGAAGAATGTGAAATGGAAAATTACAGTACCCAGAAGGGCTCTCACCTGGGACAGTCACATTTTATAAGCTATCATGTTTGCATATTAAACATTCTGATATGTTCCTTGATCCTCAGCAGGGGACTAAGGGAGGTATTTGAAAGGCTAAAAGACAAAGAGTATCAAGAAAGAAGATTTGCGATTCCAGGGGGACAGTCAGCAGACGAGATGCTGTCTCTCCTGGCTCTCACAAACTAGAGTCTAAATGAACTGCACACTGGAGTCTGGAGATGAGAAGACAGATAGGGTTATTGAGTCCAAGGTCAGGAGGGTTCCACTATTTTCTTTCAGGTCGATGTAACCAGAATCACCAGCAAAACCTAAAACGCATGTGGATATTTAAGTACTTATAATTGACTAAATAGTCTAATTAACTCATTTTTATAATGTATATGCACTGGTTAATTCCGGTAATGGCAAGTAGAAAATGGTAATCATTGGTAAAAAGATAAATACATTATATATAGGTGATAGATTAAATAGATGAAGAATAGATATGTAGATTGTAAATTAGAAATGAATTGATCGATTCGATAAGACACTGAATATTACTGAAATACAAGAGGGTATTCTGTGAAACCAACGTTTGGGAAGAATTAGAAAAGTATCCTCTTGTGTCTCTTTGTTTCTTTCCCCACAGGCAAAGAGAAAAGTTTCTACAGTTTTGTAACTCAGAGTTGTCATAACGATGAATGCTGATATTTGCCTCAGTTAACAAAGGAAGCAGGTAGAGACACTGAGGTAACATGAGTAAAAGGTATTGATTCAGGGGCCCTGGGTTATTGGAGGAACACATGGAGACCTTCATGGTATAATGAAGCTGGAGCTGGAGGTGATGTAGGGAATGCCTACTTACAGCTGGGCTCCCCAAGAGAAACAGATTGTTTTTCTATCTTATTTATTGGTGTTGGAAGAAGCTGTGTGAGGAACTGGTGAAGTGCTCAGCAGTTAAGAACACTTAGTGCTCTTTCAGACTGCTAGAGGTCTAGGCTCCAGCACCCAGATACAGTGGCTCACAATACACACATGCATACATGTAGATAAAGATAATTTTTCATGGTCACAAATGTAGTCTTTGGCCAGAAAACTCTTGTACTTTTTCATTTTTATTGAAAATCAATTTTATTTCTCACATAATGTATCTTAATTACTGTTTCCCTTCCCTCTACTCTTCAAGTTTTCCCCCATCTAGATCCACCCCCTTTCTGTCTCTCATCAGAAGACAAACAGACTTCTAAGAGTCTAAAATAAAGTAAAGCAAAACCTAACAAATCAGAATAGAAAAAACAAACAGAATGAAATAGATATATGTATGATATATATAATAAATATATATACATATATATTTTATTTTATTTATTTTCTACCCCTCAAATGGGCCTTAGTTTTAGCCATCTCTCACTATATGTCCTTCTCTTCCTTCCCCCTCTCGACTTGCTCCCCCCATTCCAGCCTTCCACAACCAGGGAATGCCTGCTGGAATTTGGGGCTGAGATAAAGTGATACATGGGAGAAAACAGGTTTGGAGAGGGAAACCTGTGAGGTCTATTGGAGGTAGGAAAAGGAGTAGAAAATGCAGAGCTGAAGATGAAACTTGGTGAATAAGTTGGAGAAAAGGGGAATATCTGTAGTTAGCCTACCTGCTTTCCCTTGAAGCTGTTTACATGGACACTTCTTGTTGTTTCTGTTTTGGGGAAGGGACATTGAGGAACACCAAAGCACCTCTGTGTATTAACGCATACTTCACATTTTGTAGGTTGGAAGTGGCAGTGGTTTCTGAATGAGAAGGACCTCCCCCCCCCCCCAATAGGCTTATAGATTTTAATGCTTGATCACCAGGGAGTGGCACTTATTGTAGCAAAATTCAAAAAAAGTAAATATATTCTTTAATAAAGCCATAAAAGGACAAAGTGATTTTAAGTAGGAAGGCATTCCCAAGTGTGTCAAGCAAATCACTACTCCATTTGGAAAGACTGACCCATGTAGCTTATGTAAAAATTCAAAATGATGTTTAAAGGAAAATTTATACTATGCAGTCAAATAGTAATAAATACACATACACACACATACGCATACACACATACACACGCACACACAGACACACACACACACTTTTAATGACCCAAAGATCAATTTACTACTAAACATTAGGGTGAACAAATGAGCAATTCAAGGACGAAAATGAACAATTAACAGATATGTTGAGAGATTTCCAGCTTCAACAATAATTAGCAGAAAGAAACTCAACAGAAATCAATGATAGAAATATACCTCTCAAAATGATTTTAAAAATTGATGGTGATCAACATCAAAACGGATTTGAAGAACTGGATATTCCTGGAGGACTGGAGGTTAATAAATTCACGAATTATCTGTTTTATTTATTCCTTTCTAACTAAATTGAATTTGTTTTCTGCCCTTTATTATAGGATAAATTCAAAACTTTCCAGGTAAGTTCTTTCATTTTTTATAAGTTTTTAAAATAATTTTATTTACCATAATGAAAATGCATTATCCCTGTATGTGTAAAACTCTCAATCCACCAAAATAATTTTAAATCTACCTCAAAAGGGAAGTAGTAAAAGGTCTTAATTTCACCTTTTATAGTGCTCGGTTAACTGTCATCTATCTCCTTCTGCACTCACTTGCTTTGGAGAGGTTTAAGAGCTCAGTTTCTTCTGATTTGGGATGAATTTCACAAAAGGAAAACTCTAGATATACTTTGCTTAACAAGACTCCAAAATAATAAAAACAGAATTTAAACATGACCATCAAATCTGAGAGCATTTCATTTTTATCAAGTAAATATCCTTCTTTAAAAAGAGATTTCTGTAAGATGAAATAGTTACCCTTAGAGAGAATCTGATATAATTCAATTTTGAAATAGCTTCAGAAAATTCACATGTATCTGGCTAGGTCTGTATCACTTATACAATAACTCAGCCTTCTTCACTCTTGAATTCACATGCAGAGAACAACATCAAGCCCTAGAAGGATGTAAAACAGTGTGTGCAAACTTTCCAATATCTACTGAGCAACATTTTGGTAACACTCAGAAGTCTTCCTGCCTTTAAATGATTCATTTCATCCTTGAGTTGGTATGCTTTCTGTCTTGTGGGAAACAATATTTTTTATGGTTGTATGTCACTGCAATTACAAAAAAAATCTTAGCGAGCACAAACAAGTGTTAAAGAAAACAATCTGACTTTATAGGCTGGTTGTCTGAATTATTTCTCTATATGGTCGTAAGTGTAGAAACTGCAAGGGCTAGAAAATCTTTAGTTTATCAACTTTGTAAAATTGTGGTGAATATTGAATAGCTGTTTGAGTTGTATAAATGCTCTAATCACTGCTAGACATAAGGTGACCAGTAGCTGATTATATTTTTAATATTTTAATGAATTATTTTGGTGTGGGGACACACCTGTAAATAATTTAAAAAACAGAAAGAATAAATAACAGCCATATTCTAGTTGAGAAAAACAACCTTCTTAGCAATGCAAAAATAAACACTTACAGTCTGATACTCATGCTTGATTAAAATACCTACTGCTGGTTCTATTTATTAACCCAGAACCTCATGTTATAGAGCTCTGCATACTTCTGAAAGATTCGGAGATGGTGGCAGATGGAGAATGTCATCCCAACAATGGTATTTAAGAGGCACTCCCAACTGTACCCATGAGAGTAGCTCTAGGAAACCCATAAAGATGAAAAAAATCATATAGAAGGGAAAAGTAAGTAACGTATCTTACTTCTAGCTTGCCATTTGTAGATCTTAGAACATTTAGTCTATGTAACTTCCTGAAGTAAGTACTTACTAGTCTTTTCTCAGAGAGAGAGAGAGAGAGAGAGAGAGAGAGAGGAAGAGAGAGAGAGAGAGAGAGAGAGAGAGAGAGAGAATGTTAAACATGCATGCATTCTATTCTATTTCTTGGAGAATTCTAACAAATATACTTTTTGTTTCTGTTGTGGTATTTTTCTCTTCCTTCACACTCCAGTTCCCTTATCTTTGCTTTAGTCCTCACCCTGATATAAGTTATGGTGAAACAGCAAAATTCTAATCATGTATTAAGGCTTCTTACTCCCAGGGTCAAATTCAATAGTCAAAACAAACAAGGAACAAATGAGACGCAATAAGAATGCTTCTTCTTCTAGCCTAAGGGAAAAATCCAAACTGTTCTATACTCCTTCTCCGTGGTCTCACCCAGTAGGTTGGGAAAGCAATGGAATCTTTTAATTGACTGAGTCTGAGCGATATACTCACCTGATGAGCCAGAGATGAAATTAGAGTCTCCTGAAAGACTGAGAGTAGTCATAGTATGGATTGAGCTGTGCCTTGAAAAGAAAAGATACTAAAATCCAACTTATAATATAAGATATATGAATTTATTTGGAAATAATGTCATTGAAAGTGTAATTAATTAAGATGAATTATATTGAAGAAGGAATTTCTAATCTGTACATTTTTTTCCCTAATAAGAAAACAGTGTGGAAAAATCTAGAAAAATCCCATATAAAGATGAAGATATATTAGAAACATGAAGCTTCATGTCTGGGAGAATCTAGGAGTCTGGGAAGCAGCCATAATTAAGATGAAGTAAAGAAAGAGTCTTCACTCAAGTGTCTGAAGACCATGGTTCTGCTGTGACCTTTGTTTTGAGTTTCTAGCTTCTCAAACTGAAAAAAATAAATTCTATTGTTGTAAGATACCCAGTTTGTGGTGACTTGTTATAGTAACACTAGGAAACTAGTAAATATGGAAAAATCATTATGAAGTAATTGTAAAATAGGGTTATGAGTACAGGAAGGGGCATACAAATAAATCAGGCTTTACAAATAATTTTCATGATTTTAATAAGAAAACTGAAATGTATATCGATCCTGAAAAATGTCAACAACGTAATTAAAATAAACGTATTTTATATTTGGAGTCAATCTTTTCTATTTAGTTATTATTATTCCCTGGGTAGGAACCTTACTTGTCAATTTTGTCTGCTTTCTTTATAAAGTCAGAAGGAAATTGCTACTTGAAAGTAAACATGTCTAATCATAGAGTAATGGAGGTGTCAGAAATAATAATGAAATCTTTTGAATGAAGAAATTTAATCTTTAGCATTGTATATAGACAAAATGAGAGTACTGTTGGAACCTCGGAATCGAAGCAGTAGTATGAATAACACAGGAACAGAATCGAGTCAGTGCTCTAAAAGGATTGCTTATCTTGAATAGCCCTCATTGATGCTTATGAATAGAGGTAAGCACACACAACTGAGTTAGTGTACACTCATGTACTTAAGCAACAATAGGGTGGGTGATGGGAAAATACTATTGATACAATAGAATGGATGCAAGATCCATTCATCAAATACTCAATAAGGTAAGCACTTGGGGTATTTAACAATTTACTTGGATGATGGCATGAATTTTCTAATTTACTGGATGCTTGCTTCTTTCATGAAGGTAAATTATATGTCATTAATCTTTCCAGGATGCTGTTGTCTTAAAGTTAATTTAGTGATGATTCCTTTTTGGTTTTCTTTTGCATAAAATACCAGCTATGGCAGTGTATGTAATCAATATTGGGAAGAAGAGGGGAGAAATAGAATATACTTGTTTCTGTTTTGCAATCACTGGTATAAAGTATGGGTTGTGGATAATGAGAAGCATTAAAGGAAAAGCAGAGATTGAACATAAACTTAAATAGCAGAGGGTCTGACTGTGAATGACTGCATCCTTGGTTTTCCTCAGCTATTGTTGAATTTGGTTGTCTTACCAGCTTGTCACAACCAGTCTCTGCCTCAAACTATATTCTCAATATTTCACTATTCTAAAAAGTTTTACATTCTGTTTGTTAAAATGCCTGTATTCCCTTTGAATTTTGGGCATAACATGTATAAAAACAAACAGACCATTGAGTGTTTTTCCAAGAGCTTTTTCTGTGCATGAAATCCTATCTTCTTATCAACATATTCTAATTATAGGAATGTTACATTTTTTAATAATTAAACTAATTCCTTGACAATTTCATACATGCATGACTCCTGTTTTATCTCACTTCTATCCCTGACAACCCCCTCTCTTCCGTATGAAGCCCTGTCCCAACATTCTTGTATATTGTTTCATTTTGTGGCCCACTGAGTTTAACCAGAGAATTTTGTTGAGCATGGACTTGGAGCTATCTTTTGAAATCCAATAAGCTCACAACTAAAGACAATGGCTCCTCCTCTTCCCCAAATCTCTAAGTAGCTGAAAGTTCAGCTGGGAGGAAAAGGGCATCATGAGCTCCACCTGGGTATCTATTGAAATGTCATTAGAACCTCCTTAGTCTGGGAGGTTCTTCTGCCTATGTGTTGCTTTTATTGGTTAATGAATAAAGAACTGGCTTGGCCTATAGCATGAGAGGAGGAAGGTAGAGTGAGGGAGATGCCGTGGAGCCACCAGAGTCAGACATGACAAAACTTGGCCAGTAAACCACTGCCACACGGCAATACACAGATTAATGAAGATGGGTTAAATTAATATGTAAGAGTTAGCCAATAATGAGTTAGAGCTAATGGGCCAAACAATGTTTTAATGAATACAGTTTCTATGTGATTATTTCGGGGCTAAGCTACCCAGGCAGCTGAGATGAACAAGCAGCCCCCTCCTCCTACAAAGCCTGGTTCAAACAGTGAGGTCTTGATTAAAAACATCTCCAGCACACCGTGAAGACAGCATTTCTTATTCCTTCTGTCTTCCATCTCTTACATACTCCCTCTTTCATGATGTTCCCTGAATTTGGAGAGTAGTGGCAGTATAGATGTTCAGGGCTGTTTTCAATTGTAGTTCACTCTCAGAACCTTGTGCAGCCATGAGACTCTACATGCACTGTTCTTAGCAAAGAGAGGCTTCTCTTGTTACTGATGAGAGTATCATTTGTCTATAGGTAAAAATGTAGGTATTTGTTAGGCAGTTGGCAACTATGCCACTGTAGCTAAACAAAAGTTAAATTTTCTCCTTTGAGGCCATGACCTCCCAAGGCACAGATTTGGGGCCGTATTTATAGATGTACCAGGTGTCGATCTACCTGTGGATCAGGCCTCCAATTCAGGAAGAGAGTAGTCGGTTATTCCCTTCACAGTCATGCCACCATTGTACATAATCTTGCCTCATAAATTGTTGTTGTAATAAGACTATTGATGGCTTACCTCTCTACCCTGCTCAGCAGTCCACATAGCACCTTGGAGCAGTATAATAAATGTTGGCCAGCAGGGAAGAAATTTCCAAGTCAGCCCTCACATGATTTCACTACATCGTACAACTAAGGCATAGGGTATCTTCAGCAACATGCTCTTGTCATCTAGTTCTAAATGTTAATCAAGAAGAATGATAAGTGCTATATCATTTGGGGGTTCTGTAGCTCCATCACCAGCATCTTATTACAAGATGTCCTATACATGGCACTGAGATTTTTGTTTGGTTTGGTTTTGTAACCTATTCTTTATAGCATCAGCATTATCTAGCCAGATAGGATATAACCTCCCCCCAATATTTTTTGAATACTGTATTTTTAATTTGGGATATATGAGAGTGGTTTCCTCCTTACCATAGTCAACCCATCCACCCTCTACCTAATTAAACCTTTCTACTCCTAATATTCTTCTCCTCTATTCTTTCACTTTAACTATACTCTCTCCACCCCCACCAAGGTAACCCCATTGTCTCTTTCCAGTTTCCTCTCTTCCAATCTAACCACCCAATTCTAGGAACTATGTATTATTTATCTTTCTGAGCCTAGGTTACCTCACTCAGTGTAATTATTTTTTCCAGTGTCATTATCTACAATTGTCATTATTCTTCAGAGCGAACAGAATTTCATTGTGTATATGTAGCACAGTTTCATCAGTAAATAAACATCTGGGGTTATTGAATTTTTTAGCTATTGTCAATAGAGAGAGCAGCAATAAAAATGGACATGGAAGAAGAAGATCAGTGGTAGGATATAGAGCCCTTGGAAGATATGCTCTGGAATGGTACAGCTGGATCATTCAGTGGTTCTATTTCTAATTGTCTTTCCAATTGTGAAATTCCAGGTGGATTTCCAAAATGACTAAACTTGCTTCCATTTCTATTAACAATGTTAAACCAATCTCCTTTCCCTACATCTGTGCCAGCCTTTGTTGGCACTTGAATTCTTGATGATGGTCATTCTGTCTGGGATAAAATAGAATCTTAAGGTAGTTTTACCCTGAATCTCTGATGACTAAAGATGTTGATGTTGAATGCTTTGTTAAGTGTTCCCTAACCATTTGTTTTCTTATTTTGAGAACTTTCTGCTTAGTTCTGTAGCCTATTCCTTAATTAGATTATTTGTTTTCCTAAGGGTTATCTTCTTATCTTCTTTATGTATTAAAGACATGAATCCTCAGTCAGGTGGATATCTGGCAAAGATTTTCTCTCATTCTATAAGATGCTTCTTCACTCACTTGACAATTTACATTGCTGCATGGGGTCTTTTTAGTTTCCTGAGATTCCATTGGTCAATAGTTGGTCTTAGTTCCTTTTCTGTCATTGCCCTGTCCACTCAGTCCTTACCTATGTCTCCATGAAGTGTACTACTTACTGTTTCTATTAGTAATTTCAAAGTATCAGGTCCTTAAAAAGATAAGTGATATTATTTAGATATCCTTTATCTGTTTGGAGCTAAGTTTTGTCAGGCTGAGACGTAGTCTATAGTTTAACTTTTCTTCATATTGATACCTGAGATCCTTGGAATCTAATGTGGAAGATGTTAGTTTTCTCTTTATGTATATTTTGTTAACTTTGTCATAAATAGCTGTATTTGCATGGGTTTGCATCTGGGTCCTCTTTTCTAGTCCCTTGATCTATATAGCTGTTTTTGCTACAGAATCATGCTTTATTTATAATTACAGAGCTTGCTGAAATGAACAGTGAAATGAAGTGAACAAAATAGTTGATTACTAATTGCATGTTGAAAGCAGTAAAATGGTCCATGACACCAAATAAACCAGTTGTAGGATTTCTTCAAGATAAACGAAGAGCTCCTGCTTCTTCGGTGTTTATCAAAATACAAAGAAAAAGTACATGCTATCTTTTGATGGCAAAGCCAGCACTGGCAGACTAAGGGAAGAAGTTACTTCACACAAGGAGTTGGGAGTACTCTGGGATGTGGTCTGGAGTGCAGAGACCCTCTCAGCTTGCACCTGTTCCTGCTGGAGAGACTCTTGCCTCCTGCCAGTGTATCCAAATGAGCCCAAAAGCAAACTGGGTATGAGGACTGCCATCTGGCCTGGCTACATACCAACACAGTCCAAGGCTTGGCCCTGAACTCCACAATGGCCCCCAGCCTGTCTCTTAGTAACCATGTGAAAAATGTGTGCGCGTAATTGCTATGAGATGCATGTGATTCAAAGACGGGTAAGTCACAGTGGCCCTACTATGATTACACAGGAGAAGGCAGTTTGTTAGTCACCATCTCTCCTGTTTCACCCACAAGGGAACAACTTAGCTGTTGGATTAGGATTCAGGTCCTGATTTCAGTGGCATAGTTTCTGTCCTGTATGTTTAAGCATACTTGCCTTGTATTTTTAACTATTGTTTAGTAAAATGCATGGAGTTTGGATTAAAAACCAACCACCAAATGGATTCCAATAGTCATCTACAACACAATGGTTCCTGGAGACCAGGTACCCCGAGAATCAAATTTTCTCTCAGTACTGAGTTGGTTGATTGTTTTATAATAATAATTGTTAAAGCTAAATGGTATAGCATAGGAGTATCAGAAATGGTCTCAGTGGAAACAGAAACCATTTACATTAAATAAAAACCTGGTCACAGGCTATGTCTGTACATGTACAGGGCATTATGATGCACACTGTGACCAATCCACGGAGAAAGCTTCTGGTACCCAGGACCACAGAGTTGCATGTTCACTATCAGAAATGAAGCTGAGAGGAGAGAGTAAAGAGGAAGGAGAGCTCTGGCTCCCTTCGGACTCTGGAGTTGAGTGGACAGCTTCTGGGAAGTGTCAGACGTGGGCTACCTCTCTTTGTGTGGACCTCAAATTAGACCCATCATGGTTGGCCACTTCCACAAGTTTTATGCCTCTATTACTCTGGCACATCTTGTAGGTGGGATAGATTATAGGTAAAAGGTTGTGTGATGGATATTCTATATCTGCAAAGAGTGGCTTTAAAATTTGGATTTTGGAAGTCCATTGAATTTGTACTAAGTTTTGGTAGTATGGTCACCTTCTTCCAATTCATGAGTGTGGGAGGTCTTTCCATCTTCTTTCATATGGGCATATTTTTTCTTTTTTATTGTTTTTATTGAGCTATATAATTTTCTCCACTCCCCTTTCTTCATCCCCTCTCCCCTTCTGCTCTCTCCTGTGACCCCCATGCTCTTGATTTACTCAAGAGATCATGTATATTTTTCTTTCCTATGTATATCCATGTATGTCTCTTTTAGGATCCTCTTTGTTGTCTAAGTTCTCTGGAACTGTGGACTGTAGGTTGGTTTTTCTTTGCTTCTTGTCTAAAAGTCACTTATGAGTGAGTACATATTATATTTGTCTTTCTGGGTCTGGATTACTTCACTCAATGTGTTTTTTTCTAGATCTGCCCATTTGCCTGTCATTATGTCAAGATGTCATTATTTTTTACTGCTGAATAGTACTCCATTGTGTAAATGTACCATTTTTTAAAAATTCATTCTTTGGTTGAGGGGTATCTAGGTTGTTTACAGGTTCTGGCTATTACAAAAAATGCTACTTTGAACATAGTTGAGCACATGTCCTTGTGGAATTATTGAGCATCCTTTGAATATATTCCCAAAAATGGTATTGTTAGGTCTTGAGGTAGATTGTTTCCTAATTTTCTGAGAACTCACCATGCTGATTTTCAAAGTGGCTCTACAAGTTTGCACTCCACCAGTAATAAAGGAACATCCCCCTTCTCCCATATCCTCTCCAGCATAAGCCGGCATCAGTGTTTTTGATCTTGGCTCTTGTAAGGTGGACTCTCAGACTTGTTTTGATTTGTATTTCTCTGATGGCTAGGGATGTTGTGCATTTCCTTCAGTGTCTTTCAGCCATTTCAGATTTATCTATTGAGAGTTCTCTGTTTAGGTCTGTATTTCTATTGGACTGTTTGGTTTTTTTATGTTAAGTTTCTTAATTTCTTTGTATACTTTGGAAATCAGTCCTCTGTCTGATGAGGGGTGAAGATCTTTTCCTATTTTGTAGGCTGCCATTTTGTCTTGTTGACTGTGTTTCTTGCTTTACAGAAGCCTCTCAGTTTTAAGAGGTCCAATTTAAAATGTTTTAATCCTCCCTACTTCTCCTGAGGTCAGGCAAGCTCTTACCAAACTTATCCTTTCATAGGCAACAGCTAGAAACTTTGGGAACAACACAGTTCCTAAAATTACCCAAGAATTAGCATTAAAATATTTTAGACAAAAGTTGACCCTTGTGAGACACAAAGAGCACTGAGAGGTTATCTGCCACTCCTCTTTTTGTAAAGATGTTTAACTTCCAGTGTGTCCCCCAGTGGTTCATGTCCTTGATGTGTGGTCCACAGTGTAGGGATGTAGAAGGTGCTGGAACCTTTCAGAGTTGGGGCCTAGTAGGAAAAATTATGTCATTAGGGGAGTTGCCCTTTGAAGCAAGGAATATAGTTTTATTAGGGTCCTGATTAATTTTTATATGTACTTCCCACTTGCTCCCTGGCTTCTTATCATACCATGTGATTGCTTTCACATGGTGTACTATGATGTCATTTGCCACTAAGATCTAATCAAAGATTAATATTAAGGTAGCTGTTTAATCTTGGACCTTTAGTCTTTAAAACCATGCAATACAAACCTGTTTTTTTTAATAAATTAACCCGTTCTAAGTATTTTTATGGCAATTGAAAATGGATTAATACATTCTAGTATTTTTTTAGTCTTGGGTTTGGGTTCAAGTCACATCATGGAATAGTCTAATAGAAAACTAATTCTTTGAAGCCTAAACACCAGAGGATAGAGGTACAAATAGGAGATTCCAGAGAGAAGAGCCAGAGGAGAGGTTTAAATTCTGTGTCTAAACTTCACCTCAACCTTTTAATATAAGAAAACAGAACTTATAAAGAAGGCACAAAGGAGAGTTAGTAATAAACAAGTTGAACTGAGATTTTAATTGCCTTCCAGAAAAGACTGCTTCTAAGGTTGACTGAGGTCAAACCTACTGTCTATAAAAACAAAGCTCTTAAATTTCTAAAAAGGGCACAAAAATGCAGTTCCTGCAATGTAACTTTCATATTGTGCAGGAAACAATTCAAGTCTATTGGCATGAAGACAAGATGGGAACGGATGCAAGAAGACTGAAACAGACATTATAAGGAATTGACAAGTACTTGAAGTCATCTTTTTATTGTCTCATTAAAGGAAAATATGATCACAGTAAACAAAAATAAAAATAAAAATTCCCCAGGAAGTGGTGTTGCATGCCTCTAATTCCAGCACTTGGGATACAGAGGCAGATGGGTCTCTGAGTTTGAGTCCCTCCTGGCCTACACAGAGTTTTCCAGGACAACCAAGGCTACATACAGAGAAAACACAGCAACTCTTACAAAGAAAACACTTAACTGAAGGGGCTTGCTTACAGTTTCAGAGGTCCAGTCCATTATCATCATGACAGGGAACATAACAGTGCACAGGCAGGTATGGCGCTGGCTACATCTTGACCAGAAGGCAGCAGGAAGTCAACTGACTGTCACAATGAGTGGCACTTGAGAGAAACACCTCAACGCCCTCACCCACCACAGCACACTTCCTCCAACAAGGCCACACCTTCTAATAGTGTTGCTTTCTACGGAGCTGTTTTCTTTCAAACCACCACAGAAAGAAAACATGGAAATTCTAGAATGGAAAAATACAATATTAGAAATTACAAAATCAGGGCCCAGAAAGATGGTTCAAGGGTTATAACCTGTCTGCTATTTCAGAAAACATTATTTCAAGTCCTAGAACACACATGGAGACTGACAGCTGTCTGTAACTCCAGTTCCATGGCATTTGACACCTTCATGTGATATCTGAAGGCACCAGGAATTCATGTAGTTCACAGAAAAACATGCAGGCAAAACCTATACACACAAATAAATTTTTAAATGTTTTGTTTTTAAAAACATAATGAAACAAAATGCACTGGCAGAATGGAAACTCGACGTTGTTTGGATGTGATTTCTTCCGAAATACCTATAAATGCAACAGAATTCCATCCAGAATTCAGGACCCTCTTTTTCTTTTTACAGGAACTGGTAATCACATCCTAACATTTGTGCAGAAAGACTAGAGGTTTACAAAAGTAGAATGCTTATTTTTGAAAAAGAAGCTAAGTAAGGACTTATTCCATAGCTGCAGTGATCAGGACAGTGCAGTCTTGGAGTAAACATCTAGTCAATATAGTGGAACAAAAAGCCCATGAAGAAATAGATGGATATATGGTCAATTAATTGTCAATATGATGCCAGAATAACTCAATGGAGGGAAAAGGAGGAATCATTCTTTCGATAACCAGTTGTGAAAAACTAGGTATTCATATGGAATATTAACTTTTGCTCTTACTTGACAGCATAAACAAAATTGACTCAAAAGAGAGTATAGACATATACATATAAGCATAGATTAATCAATATAAGCAGGACTATATGTTCACAGAATAGTTTGTGCATACTGTTCTTGGTAGTTGTGCTTTTAGTGACCCTAAAACAGAAGCTGAGGAGGGTTGATAAGATTGCTCCATTGGCAAAGGCACTTGCTGGCAAACCTGAAGACCTTACTTCTTGCTGTGGGCATCACATGGCAGAAAAGGAGAAGTATCTCATGAAAGTTTGCTGTGCTCCACATGCACACTGTGGCAGGTGCATGCTTCGGCACAAGTACACTCCCTGATACACACAAAATAAATTAATATAATTTTAAAAGGGGAAGTTATAGTGTCCATATGTATTAGAGTGGCTAAATATTTTCTGGTATTTTCATATGTAGTCATGAACTAAAATAGTGTTATGCTAAGTGGAGGACTAGTACAATATATGAGAGTCTCAAAATGGTCAGGCTGAGTTGAAATTAAAAAAAAAGAGATGTGGAAAATACATGATTTCACCTGTTTGAAAAAAAAATTGATCTGAAAAAAAAGACAAACCAAAATAAGAAACAAACAAACAAATCAAAACTTATCAGTGATAGAAAACCTGAACTGTTTGGTAGAAAATGTCTGTCAGTCTTCATGGACCCACAAACAATGCCATCTGTTCAGGTACCACCCATGAAGCACAGACCAGTAAATAACTTATTCTTGGGAACAGAAAGGATGCTACCCTATAACGTTATTGGGATTGAATTGGGACTGTGTTTAAACAGAAGTTTCTGTTCTACCAGCAGCTCCCAAATAAACACACAGAGGCTTATATTAATTATAAATACTCAGCCAGTAGCTCAGGCTTATACTAACTAGTTCTTACATTTTAAGCTAACCCATGTTTCTTATTTATGCTCTGACACATGCCGGCACCTTTATTAGCATGGCATGTTCATCTCCTGTTCCCTCTACATCTGGTTGGCCACTCTGATTCTGCCCTTCTCATTCCCATCATCCTTAGTTTGATTGGCTCATGTATACTTCCTGTCTGGCTACAGGCCAATCAGAATTTTATGAAACCAATTCAAATGACAAATCTTTACAGTGTACAAGAGGATTATTCCACAGCAACTGTGTGTAGTAGGAACCCAACGCAGAAGGTACTTGGTGAACATGTGCTGAAGGAATGAATAAATACAATTTAGGTGCCATTTCTAAAGGAAAATGAGGTAACAAGAGCACCAGTAGGGAGATATTTTAAATGATCTAATTATGACAAGGAATAATCTGTTTTCTCTCATATTGTCTTTTAACAAGGTCAACATTTCAGTGTAAAAATAATTAAGAGAAAATTGAGCCCTGGCATAGGGGAGGGTTTAGAAGAAGGAAATTCCTTATAGTTTGAATTAACTTTAATTTCTAGGCTCATGAGAAATATTCTTGATTTACATTTCAGAATGCAAAAATAGCATCCAGATATGATGATTAGGGCCAACAATTTACCATTATATAAAGAGATTATGAAAATATCGGGTAGGTGCCTAAGGACAGACTATGTATTAATTTTCAAAAGAAGACACAATGTAGTCAAGAAGTTCATGTTATCCAGAGTTCTCTAAAGGAATAGAACTGATTGTGTGTGTGTGTGTGTGTGTTTGTAAATGGGAATGATTAGATTGTTATTAGACTGGTTTATAGGCTACATTCTAGGTAGTCTACAATGGCTGTTTTATACTGAAATGTTATATATTCATTGTTCTATTTATGGAGACTGGATGTGGAATTTTAGGGGAATCCTGGAGAATTGTTGATTTTCACTCTGTGCTGGAATCCCAAAGAAATTAGTTCTAATCCTAGCGAAGTATAGCTACAACAACAGTATAGATGAACTGGTGAGCAAATGTGAGAGAAAGCAGGCAAAAAGTAGAATTTCTTTCTTTCATATCTTTTATCTGGCCTAGCAGTATTTAGCTAACATTTATATAGTGTGTTTTGTGTGTCAAGCACTGCTGTAAGCAATCTGTATTGATTAATTATTTTAATCTTCATAGAAACCACTTAAAATGTGCTGCATCTCGAATGTAGTCTTTCGTAGACACAAAACAAAAAAGAAATTACTCTTTTGGGGTGACACGGATGAAAATGACAGACATTGGTGTTGAAATCCAGATAGGATGACGACAGGGACTGTCCTGACAATCAGTATTCTAGCATCTCTTAGCTGTGAGGATGCTGCCGTCATCACCAGGGTTGTTCAAAATGGATTGGCAGTCTCCATTTCCAAAGGTTCTGAGTCTGTGGATCTAGGGTAGGGCCTGAGGATTTGTATCCCTTTAACAAGCTCTCAGGATATCTTGGTATGGTTGGTCCTGTTTCCACATTTAAAACCATGCTCTGAACCATACAAACTAACTGCAAAGAAGACAATACACCATGAAACCACATATTTAACCTTATCTAAATTTACCCATTTAAATTAGACATATTGTTTCTAAATTTATTAAGTCAGGTGGAG
The DNA here is from genome assembly GCF_018167655.1 of Microtus oregoni. NCBI lineage: Eukaryota > Metazoa > Chordata > Mammalia > Rodentia > Cricetidae > Microtus > Microtus oregoni. Next base: position 21,524,841 of record NW_024543210.1, read on the forward strand.
AAGGAAAAGAGAAGACAGCATATCTTCTGGTTAAAAATACCGAAGGATGTTATTGACACATCTGGCTAGAGATAATACCTAAGGATAGTCTCAGAGCACACTTTTTTTGTAAATATATATATATTTATTATATATAAATATTTATATATATATATTAAAATATAAAATATATTCAGTAAGCTGAGTATAGTAGCACAGATGTGCAGGGTAACAAGTTCAAGGTCAGCCCAAGCTACATTCAATCTTTTCTCATTAAAAAAAGAAAAAGAAATAAAAAGAGATCCAGTATAGAGGGTTGAATAGCAATCTCTCAAATTTCATGTCTATATATAACTACAGAATGTGACTTTAATTGGAAATGGCATCATAGAAAATGTAATTACTTAAGAGGAATTCATTCCAGACAAGAACAAGCCATGAATTCAGTGGCTGGTGTCTTTTTTTAATGAGAGGGGACAAGGCAATACACACAGAAATCGGGAGGAGCAAGGAAAGCCTTCTCTCAGAAGTCATCTGATACCTTGAGCTGGTGTTTCCAGCCTTCAGTGTGATGACAGAGCAAAGACAGCTCTTTCTTGTAAGCCACTCAGCTTGAATGACTTTTTTCTGGTAACCCTAGGAAGTTATTGTATGCTCTGGTGAAGGAATAGAACATTGCCAAAGCATCCAGTTATCCCCAGGGAACTCCAGGATCCTTAGAAGACCCTCAAAACAGACAATTATCATCAGAGTATTTAATACAACATTCCTATCTTTTAAAAATAAGTTTTGTCAATAGTTTTATCTTGAGTCCTCTGCACTGTGTACTTCTTGAACCTATATATGTGTTGCTTTTATTGGTTAATGAAAAAAACTGATATGACCTATGGCAGGCCAGAATAGAGTAAGGTGGGAATTCCAAGCAGAGATTGAGGAAAAAAGAAGCCTTAGTTGGAGAGATGCCATATAGTTGCCAAAAAACAGACATCCAAATAAACCTTATTGGTAAACCATGAGCCTCATGATAAAATACAAAATAATATGAATGGGCTAATTTATGATGTAAGAGTTTGCTAATAAGAAGCCTGAGCTAATAGGCTGAGCAGAGTTTTAGTTAATATAGTTTCTGCATGATTATTTAGGATGTGGGCAACCAGGAAACAAATGAGCAGTCTCCATCTACAGAGTTTCAATACAGTCTTATTTGACTTCTTGTTCTTAATGAACATGTTAGCTCTTTTGAGTTTGCCAACTAGTTCCACTGAGAATCTCCTTCATTATGAACAATGGGGTTGACTTTATTTTGCATTCATTGATTACCCAAGTTTCTTTTGTAAAATATTTTTTCAATTACTTTTGAAGAAATTTTCTTTAGAATTTATTTACTTTTTATGTATGTGTGGGTGTACTTTTGCAATTCTGCATGTCTGTACATCATATGCACACCCGGTGCTGGCTGAAGCCAGAAAATGGTGTCAGATCTTCTGGAAATGGAATTACATGCAGTTGTGAGTCACTTTGTGGCTATGGGGAACTGAACCTGGGTCATTTGGGAGAGCAGCTAATGCTCCTAAGCATTGAGTCTCTTATTTGTATTCATTTCTTTTTGACTTACAGATTCTCTACTGAACCCGAATTCGAATGCTTTGTCCGTCTTTACATGCTTCCAAATTTCTCCTCTGAATTGTGTCCTGTTACCTCAAAATTGTAAATAGCTAGAAGTGTTAAATTTTATTACCCCTTTCACTCCACTTGATTCTCCAGAACCAGCCCCACCCATCAAATGGCACCAAGTGCCAAGCAAGATGAAAAGTTAGAAGCAACTGGAAAAGTTAAAGAGAGACAATAAAAAGTAAAACACCAATGTACTAAAGGAAATCACAGGGAACATTTGTTTTTGTTGTTGCTTATTTGATGGCTTGTTTTAGGTAAGCTTGTTGCTTGGTGGATATTCCTTTATACTATAAAATATAGAAGCTGAAACAGTAAAGTGATAAATTCAACAATATAGAAAATTAAATTCTTGTCAAATAAAAGGCATCATAAGCAATTTCAAAAGCTAGATGATAAATTAGAACTCTTGACTGCCATATTACAGAAGCAGAATCAATTCCATAACATATATAATAGATAAAAATCTCCTACAAACCAACAAGAAAAGAACCAATAATCCAAAATAAAAACAGAATGATATGAACAGGCATATCACAGAAAAGGAAAATGAATTATTTTTTAAACTAATGAAAAGATGCTTAATCTAGATAATAAGGGAAATCTAAACATAAATCATAGTAAGGATATGGATTTCACCATTATCAGAGATTAAGAGTGATAGAAAGGCACACTCATTTCTGTGATTCTGCATAAGTCTCAACCCTACAGGAACAATAGCTACTGGAGGTGTCCCACTGTCTGAATGTTGATCGTTCTTCCTCTGAGTAGTCTTACCCATTGCAGTTTAGTTTTGATGCTCTTGCTTTTAATCTGATCTTTGGAGAAAAGGAAACACCTGAGGTTTATCATCTAAAGTTCTTTACAATGAGAGGCTTTCCATCACAAGGATGATTGATTCTCCAATTTCATTTCTGGATGTGACCCTACTTTATTAGCATATGACACTTGAACATTTTCCTTCATTTTTTTCAATAAATTTTAATGTTAGTTTTGTTTTATAAAAACTTAACTATGAAAATATATAGATAAGGTCTGTTCTGAAACTAATAAAAGTTCTCCAATGGGAAAAAAAAAGGATGAGTGTTTTCCGATTTTCAAGAATATTTTGCCTAAGTTGTGTTGACTATTTCCCTCTGCACCATAAGAAAGAAACCTTACAGCCCCCCCCCCTTACAAAACACATGGAGATTTTTTTTTAAATACCAAAATGGCGTGTGCCTTGTAAAACTACAATTTCAGTTAAATTGTTCAGTTAAATCGCTTTGATGCACCTATAAGTTTTTCAAAATCCTACACATTCCCACCAAAACTGCAGTGGTAGTTTTCCTGGGTAAGGAACTTGGAAGATGTCAAATTAATCATTTTCTGTTTGCTCAAGTTTTGCCTGCAGTTTTCAGCTGGGTGTGGTACAACCCATTCCCTATCCTGCAGCGCTGTAGAGCCGTGGGGAAGAGTGGGCTCTTTTCTTTCAGTGAAGAACTACTAATCTACTATCCTGATGCTGAGTTTAATGAATGACAGTGATATTAGTAATAGCTTTTGGTACATAAAAATATCAGTTTGGGAAGCTCTTGGGGAAAAGAAAAAAATTAATTGTATTTGATAAATAATTAATAATAATGAAAATAATAATAACTATCAAGTATAAAGCATTATCTATGGAAGCTACTACACTGAACAGCTGACTTACATGATTTTATTTATCTCTTACATTATTTATGTGATGTGTATACAATATACCACTAGATTCCCAAGAAGGAAGCTTGTAATGGCTAGGTCATGTACCCAAGTTCACACAGCTTATGTGAGGCATAGCTAGTGTTTGATTCTATGTCTTTCTCTACAAGTGGGGCCTTTAATCTTACATTATACTTTACTAAAAAGATTATGCTATCTAAGTGTAAGGATAATATAATATCCCTTTAAACAATCTATATGTACTTATTTTTCCTAGGCACTGAGTAACACCCTGATCAAACTCTCTGAACTTAGCAGTCACTCTTTTCTAATGAAATTTGCCCATACTTCTGTTTTTAAATTTATGATAATTTTAAATCAATAAATATTTGATTCTAAAATTGAAATGATGAGTCTGTGGTAATAATCCAGACTCCAAAAACTTTGCTTGAGATTGAGGTTAAGTTTTTATTTTATTCTTTTATCATAAATTGCCCCTCACACTTGACTTTGAGAGGAGCTTCAGGTGAAGGACAAAAGTAAAGGAAAATACTAGGGGCAGGAAAGATTTAACATGGCTGCTATCTCGCCAGTCATGATCTCATTCTGTTGATCTGTAGGCTTGGCAGATGTAGCAAGCTTACTCATTATCTCTTGGGGATCTCTAAGTGTGTTGCTCAAGTATTTCCCCATAGGAAATGTTTAGCTATAATTTCTAGGGCTGAGGCAATGCTTCTCTCCTAAAGGTCATTTTCTAATTTCTTTGAAGACTGAAGGTGTTGGGTGGCATCTCCTCTCTTGGCATCCCTCCTTCTCACTGGATAGCTCTCTTAAGTGGAATCATATTGGACCCCAATACAGTCCTACAGTTCACACTTGGAACTCTACACAAAAGCAACCATTATTCCTTCCTATATTTGAGCTTTTCTTGAAGACTCCATGTATCACAAAGATTTCCAAGAACAAAAATCACATTCTCTGAAAAATTTTCTTTATCTCCACTTAATTTGACTTGAAGTGGAAATGGAAGATGGAGTAAGCATTCCTTGCTAGCACCTCTCATGAGAGTGAATGTATATGTTTGAGTTAAGTGAGCAATGAATTCCAAAGTATTCCAATAACTCTCTCTAAAGACTTTCTCTATAAAGCATTGTATTTGTTGGCTTATCCAGTCTTTTCACTATTCTCCAGCAAGTACGATGATAAAGTTTTCCAAAAACCAGCTTCCAGGGTAATGCTTTGGCAGGTTCTGCATATATAGTGTATTTTCTCATTTTGCAATGTGGGGAGTAATTGGCACCTATGGTTTTGTGTTCCTTTGAGACCATAACTGAAACAACAACAGATAAATCCCATTTTAACATCCTGTTTGTTCTAGCTTCCCTTCCAATAGCTGTGATAAAATACCAGAACAAACTACTTAGTAGGGAAAGGGATTTATTCCATTTGCAGTTCTGGACTATAGTCCATCACAGCTGGGCACCATCTTCTCCATGAATGGACCTTGAAGTAGTTGGTCGCATCATATCCATAATCAAGAGCATAGGAAATAAATCCATGCAAACTGTCTTCCTGCATTCAGCTCTTTTTCTCCCCTGTTATACAGTGCAGACTTCTCTTCCAAGGAAAAAGTGCCATCCACAGAAAGAGGAGGGGAAAGTTCTTCCCATATCAATTAATATGTTTGAGAATATCCAATACAGGAGTATCCACCGCCCAACTCTGTGTAAAAAAAAAAAAAAAAAAAAAAAAAAGTCCCTATTGAAACTCTTCCCCACTGAATTCAAATTTGTGTTAATTTATCAATAAAGTAACTATCACTTTATACATGCTTTTCTATGCAGGATAAGTGATTGTTATAGGAAATAGAAAGTTTAAAAAGACCTAGTTGCCCCATACTTTTCAAATATTGAGCTATTCCTGCTTTTATGATGACATTTTCTTCAGGCAGAACAAGAAGTTGAAGCGGGACAATTTGGATACTAAATCTTTAATCTTCTTCAGTTTTAGACCTAAAATTCTCCTTCCATATTTGAAAATAAGCTTATCCACTGCCTCTTTCATTCCAAATCTTGTAGCTTCTGAGCCCTCAATTAAATCTAGCCAACTTAATTATCTTAGCTAAGTGTTTCTTTCTCATTCAGCTTATAGTTCATTTATCCTTCCAGGGATATGAGTCATTATGATAAAGCTATAGAAACAATATACTTGTTTGTCTGGAACTCATTTTAATGTTTTTTAAAAGATTGAATTATAACAGTTTATCTGACTGTCACATAAACAGAAAGAATTTAATTCAAGCCCAGTAAAACAATCTTTTTGGTCTACCTCTGTTTTGACTGCCCTGAATTGACTCAGTACATCACATTCTCTTTGGGATGTCTCTGGCTCTCTCAACACTTAGAAACTTCCTCTTCCCTTGATTTCTGCGGCAGGTTTAATTCCTTCTTATTGACCATTACTCAGATACAGTTTTGTGAGCATTTATCCTGATAGGTATTCTTGATTTTCTCTTTCCCGTAGAGATCTATCCTAAGCCTTAGCATAATGAGTATTGCAAAGAACTAACTGACCCAGTGCCAACTTTCTTCTTTATTTCCTTATATCTGCATGTATATTTGTCTTTGTTGTAGGTCTTTGCTCATTAAAGTTTAAGGTGTTGCCTGGTAGACTTTCTTGCATTTACAGACTAAGTTATTGAATATAGAGTTATAGATATTTACACACTCAACATCAAACCTATAATTGATGTTCCAAAATAATTGCAAAAATAAAAGAAAATTTCTGGTTTTATTAGGCTTGATACATAATATTTGTGTCTGGATAGTTCCTCACATGTGGTTGAAACAAATGACATCACCATTTGCTACCAACTTGTCTTTTTTAGTTTTTTTTATTTTCATCCAACAAGGAGCCCTTCGATTCTTTTAAAGACAAAAGACAGCATCTATATCACTAAATGGTCATATCATCTTATCTGTTCTAGCTGTGTAGTATTTTCTGCATGTAGTTCTTATTTTATTTCCACTATACTAGTCTTTATTACCATTGGGTTGTACTTGCACTAACTTTCTGATAGCTGTCTTGTTGCAGAATATGTGTGGAATTTGAAGCCACACAGATCTAGTTTTAAATTTTGAAGGATCCACTTGATAAAGAAAACTTTCCTTACACTTGTGAAACTTCAGTTCTCTGTATTTGGATTGAGTTACAACCAAGGATTAATCCCAACCTTAGATATAAACTCCCTGAAGGAGATACTGCAGACTTAAAATCAAAAGGACTTCAAATGAATCAAGGCACCTAGAAGTACTCACTTTTGTCTTTTGATTCAATTATACGTTCTTATGCACGGCTTTACCAATGCTATTTACTGAAAAAGTGAGTAAATTAATGCCCTGATGGCTATCTCATAAGGTAAGAAACAAGTGAAATGTGATAAAATCATGTCAAGTAGTCCCATAAATTATATATATATTTATATATTATATATAATACATCTATCCATGTAGAAGATAACAGGGAAACTTAAGTGAAAGTGTCAAATAAGCAGGCAGCACCAGTTTCTACCCATGTGAACAACCATGTCTTGACCTCCCACTTATTCTGGCTACAACCAACCCAGGGACAGAACCTCAAGTACCAATCCAATTGATGCTATCATAATACCTACACAATTCGATCATTTAAAGAAGCCAAGCTAGTGAGGAGTACAGAAGTGAAGCAAAGCCCTACGGTAAACCTGAAACATACAGCCTTGGCTTAGGAGAGGTCAAAGGGTGGGCAGAGGCATCAAGAGCAACAGGGAGACCTCACAGTGCAGAAAAATACGATGAAAACATTGACAGTATAGACCAGAAGAGTGACAACTGCTGTCCTCTCATGAAGGGAGATCTGCCAGTGGTGCATTCAACCCCAACCCCAAAGACAGAAATTTAAAGCCATGGAATGGTAGATTTGGCAAAAGTTTGTAGGCAGAATGTTGAAAGTGTTAATTGGCTTCCTTTAACTGCTGATAATAAAGGGATGAAAGACAGAGCTCTGAAGAAGCAATTTGGATTTCAAGCAGAATGCAGAGGGAAAAAATTTCCAATCTAAAAGTTTCAAAGCTGGAAAATAAAACAGTTTCTCAGGCCAAGCCCCTCCAGATGGCAAACGCTGGCAAAGTAAGAAACGGTTCCAAGAAAAGATCAAACCCAGGGTGATGCCAGTGCACTACGATTTCAGATCAAGGTCAAGTCAAGGATGGCTAAGGAGATGCTTTGTTAAGACCTTGCAAAGATAAAAGCCTGTAGCTCCCAGAATCTCTCATCTAGAATTGTTAATGCTTTCTACAGTTTTTTATAGAAACTTTCAGGCAGAAAACAGATATTGCAAAAAAAATTTAAGGGCAATACTCTATAGCTCTTTAGCCTTCCCTCAAGGTTGAAGGTCACTTTTGTTAAAAAGAAAATTTTAACTAGTTATTGCTTAACTTTTCTATAAGTAAGTGTGGCTTTTGTCTAGGGATGTTAGACCCCACAAGTGAGTGAGTCTCATGAGCAGTGACAATAAGCCAGTGAGAGTCAAAGGGATCACTCTAGGTTCCAAAGCATTTTCAGAAGAAGAGCCATCAACTGTGAGAGAAGAGTACTTAGTTCAAAATGAATCAAGGCTTCTGACTCCTAACACAGTGTGGTCAGGAAGCTGGATGAGAAAAATTTCTTCACCACAAACAATGGGTTGCTTATTTAAGAAGAAAATAAAAGAATGGCTGACTGGTCTAGAATTTAGAAATCGACGCCAATGATAAGGGTCATTCTCAAGGAGCAAGGATGTTTCCCAATTAATGTAACCATTCTGATTCTATATCAGAGAGGATTGCGAACATGTCCCTGGCTAGATATAAGAATTTCTATAGACAAGTGATGGCTAGGTACTGTATACTCCCTCCTTTCTGCTGGGAATCTATATTATGGTCATTGTACCTTCACCTTGCTTCTTATTATATTTGGTGGGCCTACTTGTAGTATGAAAAATAAAAACCCAGAGACAGATACTGGGGCTCAGCTGGAGATCAAAAAAGCAAAGCAGCCAAGCCACTAAAGAGTTCTCACCTTTACCAAAGCTCAGGTAAACAAAAGAGCTGATCCTGTCATCAGCATGACTGCAGGGTGCAATGCTGTCCACCAGACCTCAGACTGCAATGCTCTTGTCTCCTCCTACCTTATAGACTGCAGAGTGCAATGCTCTCCACCAGAACTCAGACTACAATGCTCTTGTCTCCTCCATTATAAACCTCTCTCCGCCCAGCCATATCACTCCTGTGTCCACCTTACTAGTGCTGGGCTTAAAGGCATGCAACTCCCAAGTGCTGGGAACATCTTTGTGTGACTTCTATTTCTCTTTTTAGACAGATTCAATCTCATGTAGCCTTGAGTCCTGAGATTAAAAGTTTGTGTCACCACTCTCTGGCCTCTAGCGGCTTAGCTTTACACTCTGATCTTCAGGCAAGCTTTATGTATTAAAACACAAATTAAATACCACTATACCTAAATATGTTATAGCTAGTTCATAGACCTCTGTACATAAATGGCTTTTCTAAATCACATAAAATTTAAACTAGATTTTCATCTGAATTTGGTTTTAATGTCTTAATTTGGTTTTAATTTGAGGCAAGATCTGAGGCGTGGGGATAGGAAAATTCTTTTTCGTGTAGCAAGGAAATGAAATATTCCAGGGGCTGGAGAGATGGCTCAGAGGTGAAGAGCATTGCCTGCTCTTCCAAAGGTCCAGAGTTCAATTCCCAGCAACCACATGGTGGCTCACAACCATCTGTAATGGGGTCTGGTGCCCTCTTCTGGCCTGCAGGCATACACATGGACAGAATATTGTATACATAATAAATAAACATTAAAAAAAAGAAAACGAAATATTCTATTGCAGAAGTAGAAAGATTATATTTATAATGATGATTAAAATGATTTCTTCCAACTTGTACTCTTTGAAATATAAACTTTTCATCCTTATTCCCATCAATATACAGGATAGCTATTTCTACTTCTTAGAACTGATATGGTTTAGTGACTTGAACAGAATGAAGGCAAATAGTGAGCTGTATGATTTATAAAGCTTGTCCTTGAAAAGGTTCATAACCTCTACCTTTGTGACTTGGAACAGTTCTTACATCTTTGCTGCCATGTTGTGAGGAAGCCCAAGCTGCTTCAGGGAGAGGACCCAGTGGCTAGATACCAAGGACTGTTGTTGAAAGCTCCAACTGAGCTACCTGTTAGAGTCAGCGACAACTGCCAAAACTATGTGAGCCCATTTTGGAAATGCCGGTATTTTAGACATGAAGTTACCTTCATGTAAATCAGAAATCCCTACAAAATATTGAGAGATTTTAAATTGCTATTGTTTCAGACTAAGTGTGTATTTATAAAGTAATCGTTTACAGCATATATGGGTGCATTTAAAGACAAGATGAAACATCTGAAAGATTACTAACCAAGAGCCAGTGGAATGGTGAGAGCATTAAGCTTTGATCTTTTCAACTTTACATAGTTGAACTTATGGGACTGATTGCAAATCTTGCATTATATTTATACGCCTGGTGGTAACTAGAGATTTGGGGATTTGGAAATCACAATAACTAAAGCAATATCCAGTGTAGTAAAATTTGTTAAATACAAGCAAAGATTAATGCAGATACTTAGAAATCTTTAAGTTTCAAATTACTTTATTTTGTTTTTGCTCTGTTTTGTTTTGTTAGGCTTTGTATATTGAGTGGAGGCACTTTCTTTGTGTTATTTTTAATTGTTGACTTGAGCTATTTTCCTGCCTCAGCCTCCCAAGTAGCTAAGGCTACAACCACTCCTGAATAATGTTCTTTTTGTATACAATTAAGAAATAAAAATGATTATGTTTAATATACCCCTAAAGATTTTTCCAATTTAACTTGATAGGAATTCCCACTATTGTCCTAGGTATGTTTTCAATCTACTCAACTTATAAAAATATTCTTTTTCTTTTAAATTTTATTTTCTTTACTTCCACAATTTATTCTGTCATTATGTATAATACTTTATACGTTAAAATGTACTATAATCTATATTTCATTACTTTGCACTGGATTTTAGTTATGAACATATTTCTCTACAAAATTGTAAACTCCTTAAGGACAATGGCTGTCACTTGTATTTTATCCTCCCCACTAAAAAGAAAAAAAAAACTTTCAATATAGCATATTACTCTTTCATTTGTATGTTTCTCACTAATCTGAGTCCAAAAGAAACCAAAATCTAGTCTATAAAATTCAAGTTTCACACAATGAATGAAGCCCTCCAGACATTCCCCCAACCTCTCGCTGTCTTCATCTGTGGCTTCTCACCTACTATCATTAGGGATTTGCCTTGATGGTTACTAGAAAACAAAAAGTATAAGAGGAAGTTAGTTCAATAGCTTTCTTAGTAGCTATCAGTGACAGATGACTACTATTAATAGATAGAAGCTATGACAAAAGCAGCTATCAGCTTTTCAATAATGATCCCTCCTGTAACAGCCATCCGAAATGCGGATCATGGTTTCCAGCCTTCCTTGGAACTGGCAGTGGCAACGAAACAAATTCCTGTTAAATGAGATATAAGCAAAATGCCGAAGCAGGAAAGATGGTTCAGTGCTTATGAGCATGGCTGCCCTTCCAGAGGCCTGGATTTTGGTTCCTAGCAGTCATATGGTAGCTCATAACTGTCCCTGATTTTAGAGGACCTGACACTCTTTTCTGGCCTCAACAGGCACTTGCACTCGTGTGTGTGTGTGTGTGTGTGTGTGTGTGTGTGCGCGCGCGCGCACACACACACACACAGAGAGAGAGAGAGAGAGAGAGAGAGAGAGAGAGACAGAGACAGAGAGACAGAGAGAGAGAGAGAAATTTTAAATGCCATATGCAGCTTTTAAGTGTATAAAAGCTAGTGTTTGTACCACTAGAAATTTTTCTCTGCTCTGTGGCTGATGCGTAGACATAATGGAGCATAGAAAGCTTCTGTAGACCGTAAGATAAAACCCACATGAAGATGGGAGACAAGTTGCTATTGAGTGTATGGATGCTACATAAGCTCTGTAAAGTGTGCATCATTCTGGAATAGTATATTTAAAGGGATCTAGTCTTTTCTAATACCTGTGCCTAAATTGTGAAAGAATTATGAGTCCACCATTCTACAAATATTTGGGTATTTGTATGTCGAGACGGGCCATATTCAGTGAATGTCTTTGGTTTTGGATACCTGGATAGAGAAAAGCAATCACTTTCAAAAGTGATACAATTTGATTCCCCTTCAGACTTTATTTTACTTTCCATTTTGTCTGGTTGAACCTGCCTCCGTATGACTGTTTGACAGTGGCATTACTTCTCTAATGCCTATTTCAAGCCAAGAACCACTGAGACGTGACATGCAATCTCAGAGGGAGGAGAGAGAGTGAGTTGCATTACTTTCTGTGAAAGGCTATTGAGGGGCTGACAAGTCCTTCTGTTTATTCTTTTATGTCCTTTCTCCATCCACTTTATTTTCCAAGTCCATACACAGTACAGAGATATATCTAGACCGTCCAATGGCTCTCATGTTGGCAATATTTCCAAAATTATCTTAATTGGAAACTTTAGTTTATTTCTACATGCAATACAGCCATGACTGGGTTCCTTCAATTCAAGAATATATACCAAAGGCCCTGTAAGAAACCCATGAAGCACTGAATATAGGGAATTCCTGTGCTGAAAATACTCAGATTTGTGGGTAGGCATGGGATGCAGCTCTAAGTGACTTCTGATCTGAGAGAAAAGAGAAGATGGGGGGTAGCAAAAGCAGCAGATATATTTGCTGTTTAGCTAATCGAATGTTTGGAAATCATTAAGTCATTTTTTGATTTAGGAAAATACTGGCAGATCTTTTAGGAGTCAAATTCTCCATACATTTTTCTATTCCCACTAATGGTGTTTACCATTATACTGATCAGTTCGTCATGATATTCTTCTCCGTTAAACATTTAAACATCCCCTGCTTCCATTGAGAGTTGATTGCAGACTTGACTTTTCCATAAAAGATATTGAAAATCACTTAATTACTGGGACATCAGAGTACCTAGTGGCCACATTGGATGTAGCTGGGGATATGAGGATGTGAGAACTGACAAGTGGGCTACCGGTGGGATGTGCACAGGGTTTAAATATAATAGTTTATTAATTTTTTGATAATTTCATATGTTTTGACACTATCAAACCCTCCCTTAACTCCTCCCAGATCTACCCCTATCTTCCTATCCACTTGCTATTACTGGGACTAAGAATCCGTGGCTTGATAGGTCATAGGCCCTAGGGAAGAAATTACTACAATAACTGTTAAGCATAATGTTAAAAAGATTCCCTGTGCCTTATTGCTGTAACCAAAGATTAGTGCACCTTTTAACTGTCATCGAAGGAGCTTTCTATGGTAGATTATAGATTAATTTAGGTTATTAATAATTATAATTAATATAATTAATCTGTGTCCCACAACTGAGGGACACAGATGGGTGAGAGTACACTGGAACCATAATCTGTAAATTTTATGAGTTAGACTTTATTTCTGTCTTAATTGGTGTTTTTATTGCTGCTGTGAAATACCATGACCAAAAAGCAATTTGCAGAGAAAAGGCTGACGTTTCCATATTGTTGCTTCTCATCAAAGGAAGTCAGGACAGGAACTTAAACAGGGCAAGAATCTGGAGACAGGAGCTGAATGCAGACACCATGTAGGAGTGCTTCTTACTGGCTAGATTCTCATAGTTTGTTCAGTAGCTTTCTTACAGAACCCAGGATCACCTGCCAAGGGATGGTACCACCGGCAATGGGCTCCATCCTCCCCATCAATTACTAATTAAGAAAATGCCTTACCAGCTAGATCTTACGGAAATATTTTTTCAATTGAGGTTCCCTCCTTTCAGATAACTCTAGCTTGCATCAAGTTGACATAAGATTAAAAAGTACAACTTCAAAACAAAACAAAAAATAAAATTAAAAGAAATATCCACATATGATTTGTTAGTTGAAAATTTCAGAATTCAGCCATAATTGTGGGGGTCCTGGAATCAAGGGATAGAAGGTGGCATCACCCCACCTTTCTTTGTCACTTCTACTTACTTCTGCTTCATCCCACAGCTTCAAAATAGTTCTTCATTTTACTTCTGTCTCCATACTACTAAAAAGAGAAGCGGGTTGACATTTCTATGTTGTAAATTCTCTGCGTTTGTGAAACCAAACAAAGACAAAACTGAAATTTTCTGGTTCTGGCTCTGAATCTTATGGGAACAGACTACTGTAATGTAGCTTGACCCGGGTCATCTGCCCATGTCTAATAGAATTAACTGCCAGAGAAATTGAATCTTGAAGTGCCAACTATGTGGGTGTTCCAGGAAGAGGAGAATGTTTGTGGCTAGATGTACACATCAGCTGTACTACTATAGATATGTAACAAGTCTATTGCTCACTCACCTGCCAAAGTATCCACATGGCCATTGTTGTTCACAGCAGTTATTCCAGTTATAGCCAAAAGTTGTGAATAAGCCAGACCTCAAATGCTACATTACTAGTATGAAGATTTTGCTGTAATGCATAGCAGAGACCCTACAGTAAAAATAAAGTTCATTTTTACATTCATAAATAACTGGTTGGTAATGTAATTTTTAATCTTTGAATACTTCCTGACTTTCTTGTCATAAAAGGGCAAAGTGGTAAGTGACTGACTGTCCAAAAACAGCTGTCTATATGCTGCATTGGCTAAGAGCCCAGGAACTACCCAGTCCATGAGGTTGGATGCCTCATCAGTTTCAATCTTGTGCTGAAAGCCTGGAGGATTCCTGAAGAATCACATGTCTTCAACCCATGGCAGACTGGGGAAACAGAGTTATGATGTCATCAGAAGATGGCCATAGCAGACAGATGAATAGAGATGCACTCACAAGTAAGGGATGAAGGCAAGCATGCAGAAAGCCAGCAGTTTTTCCCTGGGGCCTCCTTGGGTCTGGGCTGCTCCCAGAAGGTGCTGCGTTTTTAGGAGTGAGAGGATCTTCCTCTTAGGTCATCCTTCAGAAAACACGCTTATAGATAAATCCAGGGGTATGGCTCTTAAAGGCTCCAGATCCAGTAATGTTGATAACCAAGACTAACCATCACACAAATAACCTCAAAGAGCCTTACAGAAAAAAAATAGTCAAGTTGACTTCAGTAACTAACAAAATCTGCTCAGTTAGAGACTACAGAGAGCCCCTAGTACAGTGGTTCTTAACCTTCCTAATGCTGAGACCCTTTATTACCATTCCTCATGTTGTGGTGACCCCAACCACAGATTATTTTCATTGCTACTTCATAACTGTAATTTTACTACTATGAGTTGTTATGAATTGTAATGTAGATATCTGTGTTTTCTGTCAGTCTTGGGTGACCCCGATGAAAGGGTGATTCTAAAGGAGTCGTGACCCACAGGTTAAGAACTCCTGCTATAGTTCATGACCCTGCATGGCAAATAGCAGAAGTTCAAAAATGTGTTAAACAAGCAGTGTCTCCTACCTCAAGCACAGCATGGAGCAGCCAGTTTGAGGAGGAGGAAACCGAAAGGCTTTAGAGAAGATGGTTCTGAAAGGCAACTGGGAATGCAATGAAGTCAGGTAATTACATTTAACAACAGCGTTTCTGTATTTGGATTAACAAAGACCCAAACCAGACTTCGGCTGCTTCATCATCTTATCTCTGCTGATCCTGATAGAATTTTTTTCTTCCAAGCACTTTAGTGTCTGCAGCATCATGGCTTTTAGAAAAGCTATGGCCTGTCTTACTTCTTATCATGCTGGGCTTCACCCCACAGGGTGTTTTATATTATTCAGGCCAGTGGCAGAAGGAGAGACTAGATAATCTGAAAAATTGATTAACCCCGAAAGAATGATTAGAGAACATTTGCTAGTTCATTAGCTTACAGGCCATTGTTTTCATTTATGTGGCTG
This sequence comes from Microtus oregoni, assembly GCF_018167655.1. NCBI lineage: Eukaryota > Metazoa > Chordata > Mammalia > Rodentia > Cricetidae > Microtus > Microtus oregoni. Next base: position 21,540,177 of record NW_024543210.1, read on the forward strand.
TTTTTGGCAGTTGCTCCTGTGTTTGTAAAATTCATCTCTAATTTACCACGGTCTATTTTCAAATAGTATGCCATTCACATATGGCATACAGCCCTTACAATAATACATTCTCATATTTTAATCCCCATCCTTTGTTATAGGGCTATAAAACATTTTAGTTCAACATGTGATAAAAACAACCTTTCATTATCATTATTTTCTTTGTCTTCAAAAACCAATTAACTTGTAAAGAAAGTTGAAAGTGAGATTTCAAAAGCTTTATTGTTTGGTACACACACACACTCTCTCTCTCTCTCTCTCTCTCTCTCTCTCTCTCTCTCACACACACACACACACACACACACACACACACACACACACACATATATATATATATATATATATATATATATATATATATATATAATATCCCTAGTACTTTTTCTTTTTTTTTTAGATCCAAGTTGCCATGGGGTATCATATTCCCCTCAATGTTAAAATCTTCCAAGTAACTGGCAATAAAGTTCTTTCAGTTTTTGTTTATCTGAAAACATCCATCTGACACTTTCATGTTGAATGATACTTTTGCTAGATCTAGACTATCATCTAATTTGATATTTCATGTCTGTGTCCTGTCATCTTTAAAGTGATTATTTTCATTTGCTTCACCTATTTTACTATATTTATAATAATTTTTTTCTTTCTTCTTCTGCATCTGTACCCTGACTGGCTCTATTTCACCAGAAATGCACATTTTATTTATCACAGCCTTTAGGAATTTATTTGCAATGTGTCTTAATTCGATGGTGATGATGATGTTTTTTGTTTATGTGTTATGTGACACTATTTATGGGGAGAGGAGAACAAACATCTATTCACCCCAGACAGCAAACCTATAATAGAGAAAATTAAGGGTCCCATCAAAGTCAAACTTGGTGGTCCAATGAGTTTTATTGGGGTTAGTTAAAGAAATATGAGTAATGGAAACAGAAGTGACTCAGACACCTGCCTCACCAAAGCTCACAAAAGCTGGATGTGGAACATCCTGGACAACCAGGTAGCACAGCAACTTGCAAAGTATCCTGTCTAAGCAGCTTGGGTGATCTGAGATTGTCTCTTAGTAATCCTTACTTCCTATACTTGCTTGGAGCCTAGTAAATCTGGTCAACTTTAGGGACTCCCTGAAGCCTTTGAGTTAACTTCCTGCATTTTATGCTACTTGCTCCTTGCGGCATGGAATGTTCCATCTCCTTTGACTATCCTGTGTCATCACAAGTATCCCTCCAAGATAACAGTTTATCCAATGTATATGGGGGAAGCTGCTACTGTCAGAGACCATGTTCGACAAAGAATACCACTTACCAGGGTAGGGGCAAGGGGATCAGAAAGATAGTAAAGAGGACAAAGATGCATGTAAAAATAAAAAAACAGAAACCTAGAATATTATCGGGAGTGAGTTCCAGTGAATACTGAAATCCACCTGCATTTAATTTTCCATATGCTTTTATACTCCAATACAGAAAGGGGAAGTAGACAAAAGTCTGCTTTAACCTAAAACCAAGGACAATTTGAGCAGTTATTTGCTTCAATGCTTTGAGAACTCAAGTCATTAGCATCCTGTTGTTTAGTCAGTGAAACCACTCTAGACCAAGTGTCCTGAAAGCAACCACTCCCAAGGTCAACCTATTTCAAAAAAAAAGAAGCAGAAATATGCGTGAATATCCTGACCATTTGTCCTGACCTCTTTGAACCATCTTAATGCCAAAGAACTAAGTAACCACATCCTGGGTCAGGATGTGTAGCCCTGGTTGTGATCAACAATTTCAACTTCAAACTTTCTGACCTTCAGACGAGGTGCAAATAGGCTCACATTTTGGGCCTCCACATGGTACATGATAACACCTGGTGCTCGTGCTTTGTCTGTATTCTGTTCCAAACCAATGGAACAAATTGGATTACATAAAAATCTAGTGCCCTAATCAATGTTAGAAGAGTAAGGGTTATCACTGTTTTATCTAAAATACATGTTTTTTTTTCTCTTCTCAGGAACTTGTTGTTCATATGCTCCTTAATACTGTTTCACTGGTTGTAAGCTAGAACTTATTTCTTCATCCTTTTCCCCCGTGTCTTACACTATACAGTTTCTACTACCATGTCTTCAGATGTATAGATCTTTGCTCCAGCAGTGTCTAGTCTTTACCTTGCTTGAATTCTGTTTTCTGTATTGTCAATTGAATATAACTACCCTGCCCTTTTGGAATGGTTTTCTTCCTGTAAATCTGGACAAAGTATATCTAAGCAGAAAACATGGCCAGTTGAGATTCTTCTCTATATTTGAAAGGATCATAAGATTGAACTGCCTGATACCCAGACTCTCATTGTTTTATAGAATTTGGTTTTCTAGTTCTTTCCATAAGAGAGCTAATCTTGTATGTTTTGTTCCGGACACCAAATGGAATTTGCTTCCTATTGCAATAGGAACTGATAAATTCCATGCCCAGCTTTGTCATGTGGTCATCTGCAAGGAGTTCAGGAGTGGTAAACTCAGACTTATTTCTGCACATTGGTATCAGGGAACTTACAGAAGGGAAGGGAAGGTGCTACTTATTGATTGAATGGTGAGAAGGAAGAAATTTGAGTTCTGTAGCAAGTACGGATGGCCTGCATCAGTTTTTATTTATTTCAACCAGTACTTGAGAAACTATTTAGAAAGACAAAGGGCTTTGTTTTGTTTTTTTGGCTCACATTTTCAGGCATTTTGATCCATGGATGATTGGCTTATAGTAGAATATCATAGTATGACAGACTAACATCCTTCAACTCATAGGTCATGAAATATGGGGGGGGGGGCAAGGAAAGCCACGGCCTTCAAATGCACACCACAGTGTCCTACCTCTCTCACCCAAACTTAGCTTCTATACATGTCTATTCTTGAAGGGCCATTTCTAAGCATTCTCAGATTGATTGGGACATCTTTCTCTGAAAGAGAAGTTAAGCCCTTTTCATTTTAGGATTTATGTCTTGTTGTATCAAGACCTACACCAACTTTGCTCCTTCTCCAAATCTCTATATAATCTTTAGGAAAGCTTGCTTTCGTCCTGCAACAAACTAAATGAGTAAGACTTGTCTCTCCTGTGTAGAGACAATCATTTATCATCTTGAGTTTCTAAAAGACACAACAATGTTTATGTTAACTTGTCCTGCTTAAAAGAGATTCTGAATCTTAAAATCTTAAAAGAGCTGCTTAAAAGAGATTCTGAATCCGGCCTAGTGACACATGCCTTTAATTAGACAGATCTCTAAGTTCAAGGCCAGTCTAGTTTACACGCCGAGTTCCAGGTCAGCAAGGGATCCACAGTGAGACCCTATTTCTCTCTCTTTTTTTTTTTATTTATTTTTTTAATTTATTTATTTATTAAGGATTTCTGCCTCGTCCCCACAACCGCTTCCCATTTCCCTCCCCCTCCCCCGATCAAGTCCCCCCCCCTCATCTGCTCGAAGAACAATCAGGTTTCCCTGACCTGTGGGAAGCCCAAGGACTGCCCACCTCTATCCAGGTCTCGTAAGGTGAGCATTCAAACTGCCTAGGCTCCCACAAAGCCAGTACGTGCAGTCATTGAATAATTGGGACTTCCTGAGGCTGAGAAGCTTCTGTAAAGCAAAGGACACTGTCACTAAGACAAAAAGACAACCCACTGACTGGGAGAAGATCTTCACCAACCCTGCAACTGACAAAGGTTTGATCTCCAAAATATATAAAGAACTCAAGAATCTCTTTTTTTTTTTTAAATTATGGTTTAATGAAAGACAAAAGCCTGAAGTTCACATGCAACTGGAAAAAGTCACTATAATGTGGTTATAATAAATATGTGATTAAATATGTAATATAATAGTTCACCTGGGATTGAAACAGACATATTGTACAGTTTACCAAGCTTTGTTTATTTTTCTATTATTTTTTCTATTATAATATAATTACATCATTTCTCCCTTCTCTTTTAACCATCCAAACACTCAGATATGCTCTCTTTTTAAATTCATGGTCTCTTTATTTCCACTGATAGTTTTTACAAGCATATATGATTATGCATATACATTCCTGCATGTAACCTATTCAGGTTGTGTATTATTACTTGTTTATGAGTTTTCAGGACTGTGCATTTGGTATAAGATAACCATTTTCCCCGCTCTGAGTCTTCCTTATTTGCTTCTAGTTCTTTGAGTATCTTTGTAGGGTTGAGGCCTCTTGGTCCTCCCACATCCCAATCCACTTTGGCATGTCTATTGCTCTCCCTATTCAGCTCATGTTTAGGTAGTCAGGTTGGGGAGACTTTCTGGGTGTATCTCCTGAACTTACTAAGAGACACAATCCCGAAGCAAACTCCCTAATCCTTTGACTCTTTCGGTCTTTCTTCCCCTTCCTCTGGAGTGTTTCCTGAGGCTTAGGTGGGACAGTGCTTTGTAGATGCATTATTCCTTTGGACTGAGCTCCACAACTCTGCATTTTGATTGGTCGTGGCTTTCTGTTGTCTCTGTTGTAAAGGCAAGCATCCTTAATGAGCAGTGAGAACTAAAGTTATCTACAGGTATAAGGACAATATTTAGAGTGTATTTGGGATTTTGATAGTTTAGTAGAGTCATAATTTCTTCTCTAATTGCCATGACTTGCCTATCCCTGGATAATTGTCTAGGTTGTTAGCACCAGGCACTATTTCTCCATTTTCACATGGTGTTAAGTCCAATTAGAGAGCTGTTCATTCCTGCCAAAGTATGGATTACGGTGCCATGCTGATCATAGTTCACAGGCCTCATATGTGTAACACTGTTGGTCGTTTCCCTCCTTGGGAAGCTTACACAGCACCTTATGGGACAATGAAAGTTAGACCTCAGGGAAGGGGCATTCAGGTCAGTTCTAGCTCAGGGGCCTCTGGGGCCTGTGTTTGTAATGAATGATATTTTCAAAGATTTAACTTCCATCTCTGGAGTGGAGGGCAAGCAAGGACAATAGTAAAGTGTGTAATGTCTTGGGAGTCTCTTGGACAGCCCTGGACAACACTCAAAGAGGATCTCTCATACCTGGTGCTAGGGGTTTTGTTAAGGGGTTTTTGACTATGGGAGAGACCATTGTCAGTCCAGATGAGGAAATTTCATTCAAGGTGTGTGTGAGTGTGTGTGTGTGCGTGCGTGTCTGTGTGTGTGCATGCGTGTGTGTGTTATAGGTTACTCTTGGGTAATTTTTTAAGTAGCCCCCACTCCTGCTCAAAACTTGCACCTACCACATGCCAATGCACAGCAGATTTATTCGCTATAGCCTATAGCCTCTGTCTAGTTGGTATTTTTTCTCATTTCCAGCAGCTTGCCGTATCAATCTATGCCCAGTAGTAGCAGAAGCAGTTTATATAGTGCTGCATATTGTGACTAACTTATGTAATTTATGTTTAATTTTAAAATTCAATAAGTAGTTGCCAGATGAGACACTCTATAAATCACCCAAATAAATAATGAATGTCTCTTCCAATGCAGGCTCCAGGCATAGAGAATTTCAGTCCAAATAATAGTGGAAAGGAAGAGAAAGTGGAAAGAGGGAAACAAAAAACCACACAATTCAGCAAAAATATGTATCTGTGTGTTTTCAGAGTCCTGCTCTGCATAGCACTGTATGATTGTAGTTAAAAATTTGTAGACTCTTTTATGTTGACATGTACTAGAAGAAAATGAGCCTTCCCTCTTAGTTCTGCAAAAGAACGATCTCCCTAGTATTCTGTACTCCTCAATCTTAAATGTGTCTTCAAAATAATTTATGTGGACATATATAATTATACATGTCAAATATGAAATGAGAGATCTCTACATAATAACCCCTGAAAAGGAACAACGGAAAACAGTGTGGAAAATGGTGGGAGAGGACAGGAAGTGGTACGAAGAGGTACAGTGATACCTCAGCATCATCCATGATAAAGCAATTTTTCCCCTGGATTTAGGTTCAGGGTAAGCAGTGAACACTCTAAAAATATTCCAAAACAAATAGAAATACCTTCAAAAAACAAGCGTACAAGTCGAGCCTATGGCCAAAAGAATGCAAGAAGTATATAAACCTGGAAGCTTTTATTCTCATACCAATTCTCTGAAGTAAATGTGGGTTCTGTGAATGAGAACTCTTGCAGAGAAATGCTGTCTGCAGAGACTGGGTGACTGGTTAGAACTGCAAGATGGTGGAGAGATCAGAAAGTTGCAGGTCCAGAGGATCATTACCTTAACCTGGGATATTAACTTCTCCCCACAACAACTAGTCCTTACGCACCTCTGTGTTAGAACCAACATCTTATGACTAATAGAAACATATTGAATTCTATTAATTAAGGAGCACACTAGCTTCCACCAACCGAAAGCTAAGAATGCTGTCATAAAGCATCTTAAGCCGTAGAAAAGCTTTCCTCATCTTGCTGTAACCACATCTCTGGTGTACCCACCAATGTATCTTAAACTTGCCTTTATTTAAGACTTTCTTTGTTCTGCAAAATCATAAAAACTTCATGAATCTGCTTCCATGTAGGAACATGAAATTTGGTGTAAACTAAATCTGTGCTCCTGGGCCATGGCCACTCAAAATGACTCCAGAATAAACTTTAATCCCTTTAAGATGAGAATCGTGGGATTTTTTTTGGGGGGGGGGGTCTGATTTTGTTTGTTTGTTTGTTTGGCGTTGACAGTTTATTGATTTTGCTTTATAATTGGGGAACCAGAGGCCCAAAATGACTCTGTGACTTACTCGAGATCACAGAGTTTGGTAGGGTTGCAGTCAGTTTCAACGCGGGCCACACGGTATCAAATCCAATGGTGTGAAATGACAGAAATGCAACATGGAACCCTAAACAACAGGACGTCTACAAAGAATCAAATGTCACAGAAAGACAAGATCCCAACTTGTATAATCAGTCTGGGCTAGGAGTCAAGGAAATATAGAAAGAGTTGTCCCTCTAAAGAAGCTAAGCAAGGAGGAAAGGATCAAGCGTAGTGAGATCCACCAGCAAAAAGTCTAGTCTATAGGCTGTACAGTCCTAGAGAAAGGCTGGAGGAACTCTCTCAAGCTAGTGGAGACTCAACTCTAGAAATATTCTGGAAATGCTCAAAGAAACTATTGAGAACATAACATGAAAATAGATGCACACACAAGACATCATGTACCTAGAAATGATTGCAAAGATCAAAAAAAGACTAGCAATCATTTGGACTCCTCAAAGAACGGGGGATTCTTCAAGCACTGATAAAAAGTGAATTGTGTCATCTCTCCATTGAGCATTATGGGAACGGTGTTTGGAAAGTGCAGTGGTCTCTTCTGTTTCTAAATGTGTCTGTACCACTAGGTTTGTCTTTCCACGTCTATGAAGTATTGTTCCCCTCGAAGGCTTTAAAGTGCCCCTCAAAATTCTGATGGTGTTCAAATAACTGACTGCAGAACTAATCTGACTTCTTTCCAGCTATCTAAACTAAATAGCGGGTAAAAGTATGATGATATTTATTCCACCATGAATAAATGATTAGGTTAAACATTGTACCAGTTACAGGTTCTTTTAATAGTCTACAAAACACTTTGAAAGTTGTATTGCAGTCCCAATTCACAGGCAAGGAGGAACGCTTAATAGGTTTTATTTTTATTGTGAGTGTGTGTGTTTGTATGTGTGCGTGTGTGTGCCTGTGAAGGGCAGAAGAGGGCATCAGATTCCCTGGATCTAGAATTACAGGCAGTTTTGAGTCATTAAACACGGGTGCTAGGAATCAAATTTGGATTCTCTGGGAGAATAGCACTTGTTCTTAACCACTGAAACAGTATCTCCAGTCTTAATTGATAAATTTAATCACCTACACAGCACTGATGAAGGTACTTAACCCTAGTAATTCTGAAAGTTTTCCAGTTAATCAGCATTCTGCAGGGATGCTCTATGGACCTCACACACACACACACAAACACACTGATTTTTGTTGCTGTATCCACAGTCAATGTTGGAAATGATTATAGACTCCACACAAACCCTATGAGGGGGAAAACATTTCTAGTTTATAACTCTTTTCTGGGATTCAAAGGTAAATATTGTTCTTGAGCTTCAGCTAAGGTGTGCATGGACATGGTATGTGTGTGTTTGTGTGTATGTGTGTGTGTGTGTGTGTGTGTGTGTGTGTGTGTGTGTATGTGTATGCATGTGTGTTTGACTATGAATAACCAGTTTGGAGCTAGCAACCATTACATAGGAAATGGCTTTCGCATCTGAGTAGCTTTGTGATTTCTTTTCAACAAAACATGCATTTGTGTTAGTAGGGATTTGTTGTTAATTGTGATTGGTTACAATATGATCCCATGTCTCTTCATCCTAAATGTTTTTCCAAGCGCTTGGGTATCCTGAAAATACAAAGGTGTGAAGATGAGAGGGGTAAAGCCACGCCAGAATCATCAAAGTATTCAGGTTGGGTGTTCATAGACAATGTAGTCATGGAAATGATTCTGTGTTCTTACAGGCAGCAGGCAAGGACTGAAGGAGCAGGCAAGCTGTTTGAAAATGAACACACATGTTTAGTGGACAAAGAATTTTTCACCCTTGCTTCTCCCTAGTTATGAGTCAGCTGTCTGTGGTCGGAACTGATCATGTTCCCATGTTTTCTCTTTTGCTCCCTATTCTGACGCTTAGCTAATCAACATACCTCTTTCATCTGTAACCAAAGTTCTAATCATTCTGTGCCCTGTGGTCAGTTCCTCTGTTTCAATAACATTGTCTCTCTGTCAGAGCTAATTTTTGAATCCTGACTATACTTCATGGTCCTTGGCCTGGGGAAGCAATTGGGAGTTGCTTTCCAAAACTTTCCGCATCCGGCCTCCCATCTTACCTTGTGGCTACACTTATCACCTTCATTTGAATAATTGTGCAGCTATCCAAACAGTCCAAATTACCTATGGCTTCTGCTAGCCATGAACCTGGGCATCATCATTCACATTTTCATATTGATTATTTATTAAAAAAAATATTTATTCTCATGCCTGCTAGGGCGAGAAAGGTGAACCCCATCTTTTTATAAGGAGCCTGTAAACAAATTATGGCTCCAGGAAAGCACATCTGGCTGACTCAGAGGTCAACCTAGGGAAAGGGAGAGTGGAAAGGCAATCCATTATCTGTAGTCAAATTGTGTGGAAAGCACGGAAGCAATTACATAGAAATAGAAATGTAAATTTAAATTATGCTATGTACGTACGGCAAGGATTTATAGCTGGGTAGCTATGCTATAGGTACATTAATTCAAAGAACACGCTGAGCTTTAGTGTGCTTTGCGCTAATATTGTGCTTGAAGATTCTGGCTATACCAAGGTGTTATCCTCTTGTTTGTTCCTTCAGAGTGCCAAGAGAGTAAAATAAGCCAATATTACACTGGTGTGTGATTCAAAGGAAAGCTGAGGGGAGCAAGAGCCTCTGATATACATGAGTAAACACTCAACCCTCCTGGAACATTACCAGAGTGCCCAAGGAAGCCTTTTCTATTTAGAGATTAGGTTTTATGCAAGTGGAGGAGAAAGACATGTGCTAAGAGTCAAAGAAGACTAAGACTCTTTGTAGTGTTCTGGGGGTGCATGTGTATGCGTTATGTGAAAACCAGAGGTCAACCTATGACATCATTCTTCAGGAACCCATCCCCTTGTCTTTTGAGAAAAGGTCTCTCATTGGCCTAGAGTTCACCTATCAGGCTTGGTTGGTTAGCCATCAATCCCCAGGCACCCACCAGTCTCCTGCCTTCCCGACACTAGGTTTGCGAGCATGCACCACTATGCCCAGTTTTGGAAGTATGGCACTAGGGATTGAATTCAGGTCTTCATTCTTGCATGGCAAGCACTCTGCTAATCGAGCAGTATCCTTCTTTTAACATGGCAATAAACCTAGACTGATTATTTTATTCAACAGAATTTTTGGAATCAGCTTATAATTTTAGGCCAACTCATGTTTTAGCATATCTAATCTGCATTTTAATTGGAAAAAATAGAAATAAAGCACCAGTCACTGGTCAGGAAAGCAAGTGAAAGCCACTGTCATTGTGAACTTTTCCTTCAACTTGGTTGGCATATCCCCATTAGGACAGAGTTATGGCAGCCTGCTCTTTTCTCTGAGATAGGAGTTTTCCCCTACTTTGTCAGCGCTGGATTTATCTGTGAGAGATGAGCATGTCCCCTTTGTGCCTTGCAGAATGATAACAATTATTATTTGGAGTTTTGCCATTCTGGAACATTTTTCTAAGAACACGTAAAACCAACTATTAGCTCATTTGAATCTCATCCAGAAGTCAAAATGTATGTGCATGGCCCAAGGAGAGATACTTGGAGACTATAGTAGAATCAACCTAGGTGAACTTACAATATGTGTGTGCTTGAAGATCCTTGCTATACAAAGGTGTTATCCTTTCATTTCTTCCTTCAGGGTGCCAAGAAGGCAAAGGAAACCAGATTACATTGCTGTGTGATTAAAAAGAAAGCAGAGGGTAGCAGGAGACTCTGATATACATGAGTAAACACTCAACACTCAGGAGAGAGAGAATTAAAATTAAAATTGAGTCTATCAATGCCTCCCCACCCAGAAAAGCAGGAATATCTGAAAATGAAGGAAAATGTGAAAATATACTAATTATCAAGGAAGACATGAGGAGAACCAACTTAATGCAAGACCTGGCTAATGATTAGTAGCATTGTCTTTAGGCCCCCTTTTCTGTTTTGCATATGCATTTAAAATATGGAGTATTCATTAAATATTGTCCCTGTTATGGAATGGAATTAAATGTCATTTATTTATGCTTATGATATGGAAACAAGTTCAGATAGACAAGCAGAATGGCCTTTTGCCATTTGGCTTTTATGCTTTAATGTTGGAAATGTATTTTGGGCATCTTTCCTCTATATCTTACCCTCACTAGTAGGGTGCAGTCCCTGCTATACTTGGATTGATTAAATCCCTACTGGAAATTCTCTTTGGTTTTTCTTTGCTAATTGAAAAAGGGTTCTCAAGTTTCCCTGCAGTCTTCATGCAAACACTATCATATAAGTCAATATGAAAAAGGGAAAATTGCATTGTTTCATGTGCTTCATCTCCCCCCAAATTGACAAAAATATTTACCAATAAAAGCACAGACAGACTTTTAGACTTAGATATTCTACCAAGTCATATGCACAGGGCTTACGTATTATACAATTATCCCAGTGCTGAACTAAAGAAACCAGGGGAAGCCATGACCTCTCGTCTAAAAGGGAATTCCAGCTATGTGCGTTCTGTGAACTAGTCTTTAATCCTCAATAACACACATTGATTTCTGTTTGCTTACTCATGAGTTTATGTCTTTTGTTACTATTTGTTTGCATTTTTGAGATCTTACTCTGCTTTAAAATGTCTCCACTACCTTGTCTCCTCTATGCCTATTCATATTAAAATTCAAGTGCAATTCACATTTTGTATTTTAAAAAATGAGGGTCCTAAGAGAGACATACATAGATCTAATCTACCTGGGAAATAGAAAAAAGACAAGATCTTCTGAGTAAATTGGAAGCATGGGGACCTTAAGAGAGGGTTGAAGGGGAAGGAAGAGGCAGGGAGAAGAGCAAAGAAAAATGTAGAGCTCAATAAAAATCAATAAAAAATAAAAAAAATAAAAACCATTTATCTATCTTTGGGAGAATGGATGGTTGTGTGTGGCATCATATGAAGGTCAGAGGACAGCTTGTGGGAATGGATTCTCTCCTTCTACCATGTGCATCCAGGGATTAAGCTCAGGTCTTTGACTTGATAGTGCTTTTATCCACGGAGTCATGTTTCCAACCTCTTGGTGTCTTTATTTTAAAAACTCCAAACACAAAGAACTAAGAACATCAACGTATCTTCAAAAATAGTCCTCCTCAGGGCAAGTCAGATGACTCAATCAGTGAAGTGCTTGCCACCCAAGCGCAGGGCCCTGTGTTCATTCCCTGGAAGTCACGGAAAAAGTTGAGTGCAGTAGAGGGTACCTATAATCTCAGTGCTGAAGAGATGGAGAACAGAGAATTCATGAAACTTACTGACCAACCAGTCTAGAATAATCAATGAGTCTTAGGGAGAGACTGTGTCACCCACACACAATAAAAACCCAAGGTGGAAAGCAATAGAGGATGCCAGCTTCATGTCCACACACATACAATCCTACAAACACACACACACACAAAATCATCTTATTTAATGTTAGTTCTTTCAGATTATCTAAGGACTATCCCAAGAATTACTGAACAAGCAACATTAAGGCTGATTGACCAGCGCATTGATCAGGATGTCCACCTGATTTTGACAATGTCTGTAAAACTGGTTTTTAGAAAACACAAGAAATATTTTTATTGAAATTCCTTTTGGGCTCATATGCCTACTCTTGACTTATTGCTCTGTGTCTTGAAATATTAAATAGAATAAGCAGATGACTAGATAAAAGACTGAATTAGTCATCACCTGTTTACCCCAGAGTTCGCTGTAGCTGTCTGCAGCAAGGACTGAGTTGCAGATGATGTTTCTGAACTGTAATCTTGAAACTTACTTTCCACCTGGCACACCGTGTGTGCTCAGTTTTATATTAGCTATGTTGATAGGAAAAGAGTGACATTGGGCTCAAGTTATAAAATATTTCAATGATGCAGGAAGCATTCGGTGACATCAATAGGCTTTGGCAAAATGTAGCACCTCTGTCTAATGCAGGAGTCACCTGAAGTAAGCAACGTGGCAGCAATATGTCTCCAACAGTTAGCAATCTGGGGTGCTAAGGGGCTGAGGAGTGTAGGAAACCATCTTCCATCTCTTTCAAAATTTTCAAATTTTGAACACTGCAGAAACCTTTGACTTTATTTCATGGTATTCTGAATGACTCAATGTAAGAGTCTGTTCTGCATGGCAAACAAAAGGGTAATTCAAAATGTGGGCACACATCCCATCCACAGAAAGACTTTGTTGGTCTATGCATCTAGGATTAGGGTGCCAAGAAATGATGATTACAATCCCTTCAATTAGAAGAATTCAAGTTCAGTGACACCACAGAGTTCAGGACTTAAGCCAAGAATAGACTAATATTTGAAGACGTCTCCAAGACCCAAGGGTATGTTGCTTCAATTTAATGAAAGTATGAAAATCAGGTGTTGTTGCAGGAGAATTGTATGTATAGCCAACCCACTGGGCCAATAAAATAACACTGAATCTAAGATAGAGTCAGTGATTGGCTGACTTGGATTAGCCATAAAGTTCTTGGAGGACTTTGTATGGTGGCTAGAAAGGACAGGAAGCTAGTTGGGGAAGAGTTCAGGAGAATTTTCAGGGCTGGGCATTCTAGAGAATGTATAGAGAGGGTTAGCTAATAAGTTTGACTTTCCCTTGATTGTTTGAGTCTTTATTTCAATTTCTGACTTCCAAGTTTTTATTATACTAGAACAAATTAGGTAATCATTTTATCTGACAGCTATAAGATGCTACTCTTCATTAAGAAATGCCATATGCTAACTGGACCACCTCAGCATAAAGAACATTGAAGAAAGTTGAATGAACCAATAAATTTAATTATGGTGCTTGAACTTTAAACAGGGTTTCCCAACTAAGCTTCTAAGTGCTCTGTACAGGGATGTGAAACTACCAGGTTGATTCATGAAGAGGTACACTCAAAAGGTAGCCCAAACAACCTCCTCTGCTTGGTGCCTCTGATGCACATAAGAACGTCAAAGCATCCACTCCAACGCCTCCATTCCCAGTGCCTAAGTCTCCTTTAACAACAAGGGCTTTCAATTACGCAGATAAGTACAATTTGAAGGACTTACAAATGGAAAGATAAGGCTGATAAGCATTTTCAGAATAAGTTATTATTCTGAGAAATGATCCTTAGTATTTCTTTTTGCCCAGATGAAAACTTTTCTCCATTTTCCTAATTGGTTAATTAGTACTGAATGTGGGAGGCTTGAAAAAAACATTGTCCTCCAATTCTCAGCTGTAAAATTTCTTTTAGGTTTTCATTTTATTTTGTTGTTTGGCTTGGTTGAGACATGGTCTCACTGTGAACTACAGGCTGGTCTAGAAAATTCACTATTTATTCAGGCAGTTTCCAGACACATGACAATCCTCCTGCCTCACTCTCTTGAGTGCTGGAATTTCAGGTTTGATTGACCATGCCTAACTTTTAGGGGGTCAAGTTTCATTCAGAGATCCTTGATATTTCAACAATTATACCTCACTGAATAGTTGTAACCTACTTGTCAAATGTGTCATTTCATTTTAGAGTAATTACAAGAATTCATTCAATCATCCAACAAATATTTATACTACATTTACCATGTGTGTTTGAAATTGTGATGGAAACATGAGATACCATAATAACCAGTGCACATATGTTCCATGTTGTGTTGAATTAAAGTACTACAAATAGAGCGGCTGAAAGAACAGAGTTTTATTTCAATGATGTTCAGGTGACTAGCGTTGTAAACACAAGACATTGGAAGGGTCAGTTTCTTTTCAGGACTGTGAGAGAAAGAACAGTTTCATCATACCCCCTGACATGTAGATGTCTGTCTCCTCCCAGGATCTTTTCACACTGTCTTTTCTCTAAGCAGGTCTGTGCTTTTGTTGAACTTGAAAACTATACTACTCCAATGCAACCTCATGTTAACTAATTACATCAACAATGAGCCATATCTGCACCATGTATTTCTGAAAAGTTACATTCTAAAACCCTAGCAGTTAGACTATTAACTTATGAATATGAAGCAGTTTCTTTATTGATTAATGGTAATCACAGCATACAGAGGGAAATCCCACATCGACTCTCAACAGGTCTACCAACAGAATCTTAACAGAGAAATAAGGAAATTAGCAGATATTATGACTAAAATAGACCTAACAGACATCTATGAAACATTCCACGCAAACATAAAAGAATATACCTTCTTCTCAGTACCTCATTGAACCTTCTCTAAAATTAAGCATATGCTCAGTAACAAAGCAATCTTCAACAAATACAAAAAAAAATGGATTAATCCCCTGTATCTTAATGGATCATCATGTTAGAGTTCAACAACAATACTAATTGTAGAAATCCTACAAACTCATGGGAATTGAACAGTGCTCAATCGAATCATCACTGGGTCAAGAAAGAAATAAGAAAGAAATTAAAACCTTCCAGGAATTCAACAAAAATGAGAGCACAACATACCAAAACCCATGGGACACTATGAAAGCAGTGCTAAGAATAAAGTTCAGTGCACTAAGTGCCTAAATAAAGAAGTTGGAGAACGCTCACAATAGAGACTTAACAGCATACCTGAAAGCTCCAGAACAAAAAGTAGCAGACTCATCCAGGAGGAGTAGATGGCAGGAAATAATCAATTTGGGGGCTGAACTCAATAAAATAGAAACAAAGAGAACAACACAAAAAATCAATAAAATAAAGAGTTGGTTCTTTGAGAAAATCAGCAAGATATACAAACCTTTAGCCAAACTAACCAAAAGGCAGAGAGAAAATATCCAAACTAATAAAATCAGAAATGAAAAGGGGAACATAACAACAGACACTGAGGAACTCCAGAGAATCATTAGGTCATACTTTGAAAACCTGTACTCCACACAACTGGAAAATTTAAAAGAAATGAACAGTTTTCTGGATAGGTACCACATAATAAATTAAATCAAGTACAGATAAGCAATTTAAATAAGCCTATAACACCTAAAAAATAGAAGTTTTCATCAAAAGTCTCCCAAGAAAAAAAAAAAAGCCCAGAGCCAGATGGTTTCAGTACAGGATTCCAGCAGTATTTCAAAGAAGAGTTAATACTAATGTTTCTTATGTTTTTCACACAATAGAAACAGAAGGAACATTGCCAAACTCTTTTTACAATGCTTCCATTACCCTGATACCCAAACCACACAAAAACTCAACTAACAAAGAGATTTATGATCAATCTCCCTTATGAACATTGATGCAAAAAATAATAAATTACTGGCAAACCAAATCTAAGAACACACACACACATACACACACACACACACACACACACACAAAAAAAAAAATCCACCATGATCAAGTAGACTTCATCCCAAAGATGCATGGATGGTTGAATCTATGAAAATCTGTCAATGTAATCTACCTTATAAATAACTGAAAGATTAAAAAAAATGATAGTCTCGTTAGATACTTAAAAAGCCTTCGACAAAATCCACCACCCCTTTATGATAAAGGTATTGTAGAGAGCAGGGATACAAAGAACATACTTAAATATAATGAAAGCAATATACTGAAAGCTGACAGCCAACAACAAACTAAAAAGAAAGAAACTCAGAGTAATCCTACTAAAATCAGGAACAAAGCAAACAAGTCGGCCCACTCTATTCTTATCTATTCAATATAGTATTCAAAGTTTTAGTTAGAGCAATAAAACATCAAAAGGAGATCAAGGGGATCAAGAGGATACAAAGTGGAGGGGAAGAAGTCAAACTTTTATGATTTGCAGATGATATGATAGTATACACAAGTGACCCCAAAAATTCTACCAGGGAACTTATACACCTGACAAACAACTTCAGTAATGTGACAAGATACAAGATTAACTCCAAACAAAACAAAAAAACAAACAAACAAAAGAAAAACAAGTAGCCCTCTGATAGACATCTGATAAATGGGCTGAGAAAGAAATCAGAGAAAAATCACCCTTTACAATAACCACAAATAACATAAAATAATTTGGGTAACTCTAACCAAACAAGTGAAAGACGTATATGACAAAAACTTTAAATCCTTGAAGAAAGAAAATGAAAGAGATATCAGAAAATAGCAAGCTCTCCCATGCTCTTGCATAGGTAGAATTAACATAGTAAAAATGGCAGTCTTACCAAAACAAATCTACAGATTCAATGCAATCCCCAGCAAAATTCTACACAAATTTTGAGAGAATAATAATAAACTTCATGTGGAAAACAAACAAACAAGCAAAAAATCAGAATAACCAAAACAATCCTGTCCAATAAAAGAGCTTTCAGAAGCATCACCATCCCTGACTTCAATTCTACCATAGAGCTACAGTAATGCAAACAGCTTGGTATTGGTATAAAAACAGACATGTGGATCAATAGAATTGAACTGAAGCAGTGATACTAATTCACACACCTATGAAGACATGATTTTTGACAAAAAAGCCAAAATTGTATAATGGAAAAAAAGAGAGCATTTCTAACAAATGGTGCTGGTATAACTGGATGTCCATATGTAGAAGAAAGAATGCAAATAGGACCATATCTATCCCCATGCACAAAACTCAAGTCCAAGTGGATCAAAGACCTCAACATAAATCCAGTTCCACTGAATCTAATAGAAGAGAAAGCGGGAAGTAGCCTTGAACACATGTGCACAGGAGACAATTTCTTAAATATAAGATCAATAACACAGACACTGAGAACAACAATTAATAAATGGGACCTCCTGAAACTAAGAAACTCCTTGAAGGCAAAGGAAAAGATCAGTAAAACAAAACAGCAGCCTATAGAATGGGGAAAAAAAATTCACCAATCCCACATCTGACAGACTAAAATAGAAAAGCTGCGAAATCAAATCTATAAATTCAGAAAGAAAATTTGAGAAAATTTAGAAACTACTCTGTTATGGTTCCCTGCTCTAAGGTCTAGGGTCAATGTTTCATCAGGAAAGGGGAGGGGCTCATGAAGCCCAAAACCCTCCCCAGGGATGGACTTCTAGCAGGTAAATAGTTGCTGGAGGAGGCAACGTCATGTTCTTCAGTGGTGTAGCCACTGAAAATGATCTGTCTTGGTAAATAACCTCCCACCCATGTTCATGCAAGCAACCTAATTAAACACAGTGGGTCGCATGTAAAAATGCATGAAAGGAAGAGACAGACTTCTTGGGATGCAGAAGGTTTTACCAGAAAAACGAGAGGATATGTAAAATGTGTAAATGACTAAGATTCACTACATGTATGAGCCTGTCAAAGAATAAATAAAAAAATAAACTTCTCTGAAAACAAATTGTAAAGGAGTACTCTCATATTATTAAAACACATCTACAAAATTCCAGCATCTGTCCTTAATAGTAAAACACTTGAAATTTTCCAGCTGAAATCAGGAATCAGACAAGGGCTTCCTTTTTTAATACTACTTTTCAAAATCATACTGTAAAACTTAGCTAATGGGGTAAGAAAAGCCATTAAAGAATGAATAGATGTATGCACCCATAAGCACACTTATATCCCATATGAATGTATGAAGGAAATACAACTAACTCCCCTTGTTTATAGGTGGTATGAATGCCTAGTTATAGAATATCAAAACAATAAAATAAAATTAAAAACCTTCTAGTGACTAATAAGTTAATATAGCAACATTGCAATATATAATGTTAATATAGGTAAGTAAATCACCTTCCAACATAATGACAATAAAAATAAATTTTTTTATTAAAATCACAACAGTATTTTATCAATGTACAAAAGATTAAACAATTAGAAATTAGTTTAACAAAATATAAGTAAGGCAAAATAAGGAAATCTATAAAACTTTGGAAAAATAATAAAAAATAAGTAAATATTCATGTTTTTGGTAGGAAGATTCAATAGTGTCTACCTGGAAAGCATGCTCAACTCAGTCTTCAAATTCACTATTAGCCCAATCAGAATTCTGTGTAATTATTTTCTAAATATCAATGTGTTATAGTGTTTATATAAGGAAGTAAGATAACTCCAGTAGCTAACACAATACTGAAGCAATAGAGACAGAGAGCTGATGCTGCATGGCTTCACCCCTCACTGTAATCTCCGGTAAAGGACTTAAGGAGTTGGTGGCAGAAAAGATGAATAGGTCAGTGAAGTAAAAGAGCCTAGAACTACACACATATAAATGCACAGTTGAATCAAGAATGTAAGTTCCCTGGTAGAATGCATTCATAGTATGCAGGAATCCCTGGATTTGATCTCCAATATTATATAAAACTGTCCATGTTTTTGCATATCTATAATTCCAGTGCTTGGTGAGTAGAGGCAGGAAGATCAAAAATTCAAGGTCATCCTTGGCAACTTTGAGAATACAAGACCAGGATAAGTTACATGACACTTGGCTCAAACAAAAAGTGCAGTGAACTGACCTTAGACAAAGGAGGGAATGCACTATAAGGAGGGGAAAAAAAAAGCAGTCTTTAAAATTGGTGTTGGGATTATTCCTATTAGATAGAAACCCAAATTTTATGGCGCTGCATATCATTGGTGAAACCTGGTACCTGAGATGAAATCATTTTAATGCGTTTCCTGTAAAACACTTCAACAAACTGAAAGTGACTTGGGGTGCAATTGCCAGGAGACTGGCCCCCTGCAGCTGGAACATGCATCTTCAGCACTCACCTGTGCGTCTTTAGCAGCTCGTCATTCACTGCATCTGGGCAGGAGACTGTTCAATCTTAGGCTGTTTGGATTTAACTAAATTGTAGATGGTAAGGGAAATTTGATGTTGTATTACATTTTTTGTTTTTAAATAATTAAAATTGATCAATTTAAAGCAATGGTGTTGGGAATAACTGGATACATGAGAAAACCAACAAATGAACAAATGAAATCAATAGGCAGAGACTTCACATCTTTCAAGAAAATTAATTGATCATGAACTATATGCACAGTGAAAAACTAAAAAAAGCTTATGAGAAAGAGTATAGTTTATATAATCTTATGGTTTGTTTAATTTTGGCAAGGTCTTGCTAGGTAACCCAGGTTGGCCTCAAACTCACCATTTTCCTGTCTCAGTCTCTGGAGTGTAGTGATTACAGACATATGCCACTGTCCTTATGCCATTAATTGCCAGTTTGGTAGAATATGGAATCACCAATAGAAGGGTGACTGGTCATTCCTATGAGAAGGTTCATCTTGATTGCTTTAATGAGTTAGAAAGGCTTGCCCACTGTGCGTGGCATCATTCCCAGGCAGAAAATCCCAAACTGTATAAGAAGGAGAAAATGACCTGGGAAGCATATATTCATCATTGCTCCCTCTTCCTAATTATGGATGTTATGTGGTCAGCTCCTTTATGCTTTTATGTTGTGACTTCCTACCTGAAACTGTGGGCCAAAATAATCTTTCTCCTTAAGGTGCTTCTGTTAAGGTTTATTGCTACAAGAATGAGAGAAGAAACTAAGATAGCCACCATAACCCATTGACAAGACCCAAGAATGACAGCGTAAAAGAAATAATTAATTAAAGGGATTTAAACAAAATTAAATCTTCTGCTTTTTGATAAACAGTATCAAGAAGATAGAAATATTCACAAAAATAGATATTATTATTTAAAATAGACAAAACTTTTTTGCAAGAATATGAAAACATACAACTTTATTACAAAGTGGTCCAATAACATTTTCCAGATACCTTATCAAAGAATATAAACAGAAAATAGGAGGAAGCGGTGGTTTATATCATATTCTGTCAGTGAAATAAAGGGCAAAGCAGGAGTTCCATAGAACTACATACCTATAATCATAGCTAAACCTAGAACACTAAAATAATAGAGGCCATCTGGAATGTAGAAAACAGTCATCTATCATTAATTGTGCCTGGCAATGCGAAATGGCATAGCCACTTTGAAAGACAGTTTGGCAGTTCCTAGAAAAACTGAACATCCTTGAATTAGGTGATTTTTCTGGCACACTGTGTTCTTTTGCACCAACCCTATGGAGCCCAATGTCAGGTTCACACAAAAGCCTTCACACACTGTTCTCACAGTACTTAGAAGTTGCCTTCATGCCCTTCAGTGAGTGAATGGGTAACTAAACAGTGGTGCAATCAAACAATAGATATTATTCAGCGATGAACAGAAGGGAGCCTACGAAGCTGTGCAAAAACAAGGAGGAAACTTAAATGTGTGTCCATTATGTGAGGGGAAAAGAGCTTACATAATGCAGCAGACATGGAAAGGATATTGGTTTTTTAACAGTTGAATGGTAGTGGTTGGTGAGAGATAAATAGACAGAATAATTAGGAGATATTAAGTACTGGAATTACTCTATTTGACAGTATAATGGTGAGTATATGCCACTATGTATTTTTCCCAACTCATACAATTCACCAATAGTTAATGCCAATGTGAACACTGGGCTAGAGATGATGATGGTATATACAAGTAGTATAATCAAGTATAGCAAATATACCACCGTGATGGGAGTTGTTGAAAACAAGGCTGTCTATACATAGAGGGCTGGGCAGATGAGATCTTCTTTACATTGAATTTCTTGCTAACATCTTCCACTAAAAATCCAAAACAATTATCTACAGTCTAAGGAATGTAGTGACACAGCTCATAGACTCCACTGTCCCCTGGGAAGAGAGTGGGAAACAGGGATAAACAGACTTAACAGGTGGTTAGTAACTATAACTTCACAATAGGACTAATCTGGGGATGGATGTTGTTAGCAAGGGGGAAAAAGGAGGAATAAGACCATAGTTTTGTTAAACACTCAAATTGGAGGACCTAAAAAAGTAAAGAAATCACAGACACAGAGAATTTTTAGAATAGTTAGAAATCCAGAGAAGTGTATCATTCAGCAGGAAAAAAAAGGAGAGAGCAGTGAGCTATACCAAATGCTTTGATACAAAAATCGTTTTTAAATAGACCAGCCTATGAGATGGCCAGTGAGAAACTCGATGGAAGATTCAGAGGAGGAAGACATTATTTTCTCTGAGAAATGAGCACGTGCTGTACTCCAGCACAGCAAATATTGTCCTGGTCTTTTTTCCAGGAGGAGAGCTGAGCTGGCTAATTTTATATCAACTCAACACAGGGTAGAATCATCTGAGAAGAGGGAACCCCAATTGAGAAAATGCCTCTATAAGATTGGGTTATAAGCAAGCCTGTAGTGATTGATGTGGGAGCCCATTGTGGGCGGGGTCATCCCTGAGCTAGTGGTCCTGTATTCTATAAGAAAGCAGACCGAGAAAGCCATGGGGGAGAAAGTCAATAAGTAGCACCTTTTCATGCCCTTTGCTTCAACTCCTGCCTCCAGGTTCTTGTTCTATTTGAGTTCCTGTCCTGACTTCCATTGATAAAGGACAGTGATGTAGAAGTGTAAGCCAAATAACCCTTTCCTCCCCAAGTGGATTCAGTCATGGTGTTTCATCATAGGTGTGGTAACACTAAGACAGCAGACAAGCCAACGTGGAAGCGGATGATGTTGCTACTGTTCTTTAGGAGTCAGCAGGGCTGAGGGGTAGCCATCATTTCAAAGACTGATTGACATCCAGTGCTCTTTGCTGATCTGTGAATGGGCATCATTCATGACTTTTGGGGGACGGTCCAACAGAGTATCAGTTCTATTTAAACCCAGTGGGATCCTCATGTCAATTAGATGATAAGAAACACTGTTTAGTAGTCCTTTAGTTCCTCACATTAAGTCATTTGATTATACCACCTATCTTGAGGTTTAAACATGAACCTCTAAGGCACTAGAGTGCCTCAGAAGACCAGATAAGACAGGAGAGAACCACTGGGCTGTTCCCCATCTTCACATCCTACTGTTGCTGAAACATATGGTCTGAAGCAAATATTAGCGTGTGAAAATATAAAGCATCAGGATGCATCTGAGTTATTCCTCCCTAGTTACATTTGATCTGTGAATGCCGGAAACACTCCATTTCAAAGCCATATTTATCATACAAAGTAAACACACATTTGGGGGGCATAAAATGAGATGCTTCAGACGGCATGGAATTACCGACAATTGCAGTTCTCTCCGAAGAAAGATTTGAATGACGCAGTCGCCAAGAAGGGTTGCCGCTTTTGAATTTGTTGAAGAGAAGCTGACACAATATATAGATGTTCATAAATTTATATTCATAAAGTGTTGCTTTACTATTTGTTTTTAGTTCTGGTCATCAAAGACTATTTATGTAGCTTTGGTTGTAGTTAATTTTAATTGGTTTTCCCCTCATTGGTCTTCCT
The DNA here is from genome assembly GCF_018167655.1 of Microtus oregoni. Taxonomy (NCBI): domain Eukaryota; kingdom Metazoa; phylum Chordata; class Mammalia; order Rodentia; family Cricetidae; genus Microtus; species Microtus oregoni. Next base: position 21,563,141 of record NW_024543210.1, read on the forward strand.
TGAAATTTAAAAATTTGTGAGTCATAATCTTATGAGTCAAGTGTTTTGCATTAGATCTTCCTGATGGGTGTGCTTGTATGTCATTGAGATGAACTTATTTCTGACATGTTAAAAATGTTTACAATAACTCTTGATGTGTGACAGTACAAAATAGATACTGAGAGTTAGGGTAAAGAAGCTGTGAACAACTGCCAAGTTCATGGAAGAACAAAGGAAAAGCTTAAGGAAAAAATCAAACTCCATTTGGTGCTGGCTATGTCAGCATGTCACCATGGGTAACAGCAAGTCTCCTGAGACTCTAAATTAAAGTATGAGCAACCCTTCTCATAATGAGAAGTTTTTATGGGGTCGACTGTGATGTGTCTGCATCTGCGTGCCATGTATATGGAGCAAACCTTTTGGTTCTCTTTTCCATCTCCTTAAACAATTGCCATTCATCATGTGGAGTAACTTTGGAAATCCCATCTTCTAGAGTTTTGTTTGTTTGTTTGTTTCCCTAAAACCCAGACTAAATATTAGTGGGCTATTGTGCTATAACTATTAAAGCTGATTCCCTGTGAGTACTGTGGCTTGGTGCCTGTTTACTAATGTCCCTCTATTTTCTTTCCCACTATTTAGTGGCCAGAATTCTACTTCCTTCATCAGTAAGATCAATCATTTCAGCTTCTAGATAAGAATGAGAACACGCAGAATTTGTGTTCCTGGTTTATTTCATTTACTACAGTCCCCCACCATTTCATTCATGTTGCCACTGGCAACAAACTATCATTCTCTATTACAGATAAATAATATTCTATTCTACTTTTTGTACTACATCTTAAAAATACACTTACATGTTCATGACTACCTAGTTCATTTCTTTTATTGTTACTGTGAATATTGCTTCAAAAATCATGAGATTAAGCAGGGTGGTCACCACCACATACCTTTAATCAATCCCAGCACTAGGTAGGAAGAGGCACGCAGATCTCTGTGTGTTCTAGGTCAGCCTGGTCTACAAGAGCTAGTTCCAGGAAAGGCTCCAAAGCTACAGAGAAACCTTGTCTTGAAAAACCAAAAACCAAACCAAAACAAAAACCATGGAATTATAGAAAAAAACACCATGGAGGTTGCAACAGTGGGTATAGTACAAGAACGAAATCCATATGTGAGTGTGAGTGTGTGTGTGTGTGTGTGTGTGTGTGTGTATCAACCTATAGATATATAGATTACTTGGGATTCTGTTATGAATAATAGAGTGAAACAGTTCAAAACAAAAATTTATCCTGAGCACTAAATAAGATGCAGAATAAGGAGTATTTACAAGTTTTTATTTTGAATACTGATTTAAAAATTGTTCCTTTCTTTATCTTGGGATAGTCCTCTAATTTCACCCACTCACTTATTCTTGCCTGTATCCCCTCTCAAGAGCACTCCAATTGTTCAGAAAGTGTACATCCAGAAATAGTCTTAAGCTTTCCTTGGACAATTCTATATGCACAAATTTCACCTGGAAATAATTCCCCCCCCCTTTCACCTTCTGTTTTAATCAAACTATTTGGATCTTAAATCATTTTGCAGGTAGTTATGTCACCTTTGTAATCACATGCTGAATGAGGAGAAAGTCAATCAATGTATTGACTTTCTTGGGAACCATGATGCTTCAAATCATCAGTGGGGAGGTTTCTGGGCTCTCCCCTGTCCTTTGATCTCATTATGAACTTCAGGACATATTTCTCAGTCCAAGTTTTATGTCTTCTTTACTTGTACTCCTTAGAGTTTTGCTATATTTCCTATATAGTTCCATAGTCATTTAGACCTCTATAGAGGCACATTTTATATTGAATTGTAATCTCTTTTCTGCCATACCTTCACCTCAATGCCCTTTACGTTGATCCTATTTTGTGTCTATTTGTGTCCTTAGCAGATCTACAACATATAATAAACATTAAGAACATATAGGCTTCCTGCTCCGGTTCCGGCGACTAGACTCCTTCCTGATTGCGCAGAGGGCTGTTGTCTGGGACGGTGATCTATACCAAAAAACTGTCTTTTCATTATGGAAGTTGAAGAAATTGAAAGGAGAAAAGCAAAGTACATGTATAGGGCAGGGAGACCTGATCTCTTGGCACCAGGAGAGCAAAAATTGGGGTGAGTTTCTAACCCTGCTGCGCCAGCCAGGGACAAGGAACTCAGGGGTTCCTCAGCTCCCTATCCTTCTTGGGCTCTCTTCAGGGCCTCTACTCCCTGCATACTGCCTCTTTCTTCCTATCCCACCCAGCTTGCATCCAGAGCCCTCCCCACTTCGGCCCCCCTGCCCTCTTTCGACACATAACATCACCCAGCCCAGCCTGTCTGGGCACTGGGTCCAAATCCTCGGGGCACCCAAGCGGGTGGGAGTTCCTTTGTTTCTATGGCCTGCCTGCACCAAGCAGAGTAGGCGCTTTGTTTGCGAGCTGCCCAACCAGCACGGAGACCTGATCTCTCAGCGCCAGAAGAGCCAACATTGGGCAGGGAGACCTGATCTGGGTGCCAGGAGAGCCAGCATTGGGGAGAGCCATCATTGGGCACAGAGATCTGATCTAGGCACCAGGAGAGCCATCACTGGGGAGAGCCATTACTGGGAAGGTACATCAGTGGGCAAGGAGACCTGATCCGGTAAAAGAAGATCCATAAGGGAGCATTTGGAAGAAGAGATGGGCAGACGCCAATGTAAGAATTCACCCAACAATCTGAACAACAACATGAAGCCACCAGAAACCAGCGACCTCACAATGGGAGGACATGAACACCTTGATCAAGAAGAAGTAGAAAAGATTGACTTCATGAAAGTGATTGATGCCCTTAAACAGCATGTAAAGAATGCCCTTATAGAAATGGATGAGAAATATAACAGAAAGTTTGAATAATTGAATAAATCAGTGAATGATACCCTAGAAAACCAAGGAAAAACAATTAAACAGATAATGGAAACAGTTCAAGACTTGAAAACTGAAATGGAGGCAAAAAAGAAAACACAAACAGAGGGCTGGCTGGACATGGAAAATTTAAGTAAACAAACAGAGTCCACAGGAACAAGCATAACTGATGGAGGAAGGTCATTGGTTAAATAAAAAGAAACTGTTTGGCCCTCATTGGTTAGAAGATAGGTAGGAGGAGTAAACAGAACAGAACGCTGGGAGGAAGAGGAAGTGAGCTCAGACTCCACAGCTCTCCTCTCGGGAGCAGACACCTCAGAGAGACACCATGCTCTCAGCTCCCAGGCAGACGCACACGAAGAAGCTCCAACCTAGGATGGACATAGGCTAGAATCTTCCCGGTAAGCGCCATATTCCCAAAAAATGTTTATAAAAGTTCTTTTACATTTAAAGGGGGATATGATATAGGTATGAATAATTTGCATTAGTATAGATTTTGCTTTATTGATAGAGACTTAAGGTCAATTTTGTTATATGTATAAGTGTTTCTGATTTTGATTAAGGTATTGTGATTGTGTAGTTCATTTAAATATGTACTGTATAATTAAGAAATATAGGTTGTTAATGGATAATCATCGATAATAGTAAAGCTTGCAGTCATGTTAGTTAGATTTTCTAGATATATAGAGATATATTTTAGATAGACATTCTTCATGTCTTTCAAAGATTACAGAATAGAACATTTAATGTTTTAATAACTTAGGACTTTTCATGACAATGAGACACTCTGCTCCTGGCAGCACCAATCTACTTCAAGAGGAAGATGGGCATCGAAGAGGCTCGTTATGGAGTTTGATAGCCATTTGGGCAAGAAAATGCTCTTGCCTGGACTATTGCATAAACTGAACACAGAGAACCCACAGAGAGAGGACTACTGAACTTGCCTAAGGTGAGATGATCTTTCGGGGTTCTTGATTCATGAAAGAGTCTGCGAGACATTCTGCAGGACACAACAGATAGTGACTGAACTGACTTTGAATTTTCCTGCTTTATGGAAATGTCTGCTGGATACCATGGGCCTGAAGGCTGAAGATAGATGCCCCAACGGTACAGAGGAACTTTGGGTGACTGTCCAGGCAGCGAGATGTCTCTGTCATTTCTAGAGTTTTAAAGGTTGCTTTTTTCTTGTTTGCTTAGGTAGTACTGTATCTTTCTGGACTCTTTGATGGACTTAAGAATAGTTAGTAATAGTTATAGTTTTCCTTAGTTATGATAAGGATTATTGTACCTTTTACTTGATAACTGTTTTGTTATATGTAATTTTGCTATGTTAAAGTTAAAGCCTTTTTTTTGTTGTTGTTTAAACTGAAAAAGAGGAAATGATGGAGGAAGGTCATTGGTTAAATAAAAAGAAACTGCTTGGCCCTCATTGGTTAGAAGATAGGTGGGAGGAGTAAACAGAACAGAGTGCTAGGAGGAAGAGGAAGTGAGCTCAGACTCCACAGCTCTCCTCTCGGGAGCAGACGTCTCAGGGAGACACCATGCTCCCAGCTCCCAGGCAGACGCACGCGATGAAGCTCAGACCCAGGATGGACATAGGCTAGAATCTTCCCGGTAAGCGCACCTAGGGGCGCTACACAGATGATTAGAAATGGGCTAAATTAATAAGTGAGAATTAGCCTAGAAGAGGCTAGATAGAAATGGGCCAAGCAGTGATTAAAAGAATACAGTGTCCGTGTAATTATTTTGGGTAAAGCTAGCCGTGGGGATGGCCGGGTGCCGTGGACGCAGCCCCGCCGCTCTTATTACTACACATAACCAACAGAGTACAAGAGTTAGAAGAAAGAATCTCAGATTCTGAAGATACCATAGAGAAAATAAACACACTGATCAAAGAAAACAGCAAGTCCAACAAACTCTCATCACAAAACATTCAGGAATTCTGGGACACAATAAAAAGACCAAACCTAAAAATAATAGGAGTAGAAGACAGAGAAGAAGTGCAGCTCAATGGTCCAGAAAATATATTTAATAAAATAATAGAAGAAAACTTTCCCAACCTAAAGAAAGATATACCGATGAAGGTTCAAGAAGCATACAGAACACCGAATAAGCTGGGTCAAAAAAAAAAATCCCCTTGCAATATAATAATCAAAACACAAAGCATACAGAATAAGGAAAGAATTTTAAGAGCTGCAAAGGAAAAAGGCCAAGTCATGTATAAAGGTAAACCTATCAGACGTACACCTGACTTCTCCATAGAAACCATGAAAGCCAGATGGTCCTGGATAGATGTACTGCAGAAACTGAGAGACCATGGATGCAAGCCCAGACTACTATACCCAGCCAAGCTTTCATTCACTATAAATGGAGAAAAAAAAAACTTTCCAGGATAAAAACAAATTTAAACAATACGCAGCCACAAATCCAGCCTTACAGAAAGTAATAGAAGGAAAATCACTAACCAAGGAGTCCAACAATGACCACAATAACTCAGACATCTAGAGACCCTTCACCAACACAACTCAAAGAAGGGAAACACACAAACTCTATGACTAAAAAAGTGACCGGAGTTAACAACCACTGGTCATTAATATCACTTAATGTCAATGGACTCAACTCACCTATAAAAAGGCACAGGCTAAGAGATTGGATAAGAAAACAGGATCTAACATTCTGCTGTTTACAAGAAACACACCTCAACCACAAAGACAGGCACCTACTCAGAGAAAAGGGCTGGGAAAAGGCTTATCAAGCAAATGGACCTAAGAAACAAGCAGTGGTGGCCATACTAATTTCTAAAAAAGTGACTTCAAACTTAAATCAATCAGAAGAGATGGAGAGGGACATTTTATACTCATAACAGGAACAATTCATCAGGATGAAGTCTCAATCCTGAATATCTATGCCCCTAATATAAAAGCACCCACGTACATAAAAGAAACATTGCTAAAACTCAAGGCAGCCATCAAACAGCACACACTAATAGTAGGAGACTTCAACACTCCTCTCTCACCAATGGACAGGTCAATCAGACAGAAACCTAACAGAGAAATAAGAGAATTAATGGAGGTAATGAAGCAAATGGGCTTAACAGACATCTATAGAACATTCCACCCAAATAGAAAAGAATATACCTTCTTCTCTGCAGCTCATGGAACCTTCTCGAAAATTGACACATAGTCGGTAACAAAGCAAACATCCAGAGTTACAAAAAAATATTAGTAACCACCTGTGTCTTATCAGATCACCATGGATTATAGTTAGAATTCAACAACAACGCTACCCCCAGAAAGCCTACAAACTCATGGAAACTGAACAGTCAACTACTGAACCATACCTGGATTACGGAAGAAATAAAGAAAGAAATTAAAGTCTTACAGGAATTTAATGAAAATAAAGAAACAACATACTCAAACTTATGGAACACTATGAAAGCAGTCCTAAGAGGAAAGTTCATAGCACTAAGTGCCCACTTAAAGAAAACAGAGAAAGCTCACGTTGGAGACTTAACAGCCCACCTGAAAGCTCTAGAAAATAAAGAAGCAGACTCACCTAGGAGAAATAGAAGACTGGAAATAATCAAACTGAGGGCTGAAATCAACAAAATAGAAAACACAGAAAACAATCCAAAGAATCAATGAAACAAAAAGCTGGTTCCTGGAGAAAAATCAACAAGATTGACAAACCCCTATCCAAACTAATCAAACGGTAGAGAGAGAATTTGCAAATTAATAAGATCAGAAATGAAAAGGGGAACATAACCACAGACACAGAGGAAATTCAGAGAATCATTACATCTTACTACAAAAGCCTATATGCCACAAAACTGGAAAATGTAAAGAAATGGACACTTTTTTAGATAAATACCATATACCAAAGTTAAACCAGGACCAGGTGAACAATCTAAATAGACCTGTTAGTCGTGAAGAATTAGAAGCGGTTATCAAAAACCTCCCTACCAAAAAAAGCCCAGGACCAGATGGTTTCAATGCGGAATTCTACCAGAACTTCCAAGAAGACCTAATACCTATACTCCTTAATGTATTTCACAATATAGAAACAGAAGAGTCATTGCCAAACTCCTTTTATGAAGCTACAGTTACTCTGATACCAAAACCGAACAAAGACTCAACCAAGAAAGAGAATTATAGGCCAATCTCACTCATGAACATCGACGCAAAAATCCTCAACAAAATACTGGCAAACCGAATCCAAGAACACATTAGAAAAATTATCCATTATGATCAAGTAGGCTTCATCCCAGAGATGCAGGGCTGGTTCAACATACAAAAATCTATCAATGTAATCCAGCATATAAATAAACTGAAAGAAAAAACCATATGATCATTTCATTAGATGCTGAAAAAGCATTTGACAAAATTCAACATCTCTTTATGATAAAAGTCTTGGAGAGATTAGGGATACAAGGGTCATACCTAAACATAATAAAAGCTATATACAGCAAGCCGACAGCTAACATCAAATTAAACGGAGAGAAACTCAAAGCCATTCCACTAAATTCAGGAACACAACAAGGCTGTCCACTCTCTCCATACCTCTTCAATATAGTGCTTGAAATTCTAGCAATAGCAATAAGACAACATAAGGGAATCAAGGGGATTGAAATTGGAAAGGAAGAAGTGAAACTTTCGCTATTTGCAGATGATATGATAGTGTACATAAGTGACCCCCAAAACTCTACCAAAGAACTTTTACAGCTGATAAACAGCTTTAGTAATGTGGCAGGATACAAGATCAACTCAAAAAAATCAGTCGCCCTCTTATACACAAAGGATATGGAAGCAGAGAGGGAAATCAGAGAAGCTTCACCATTCAAGATAGCCACAAACAGCATAAAATATCTTGGGGTAACTCTAACCAAGGAAGTGAAAGATCTATTTGACAAGAATTTTAAGGCATTGAAGAACGAAATTGAGGAGGATACCAGAAAATGGAAGGAACTCCCTTGCTCTTGGATTGAGTGGATCAACATAGTAAAAATGGCAATTCTACCAAAGGCAATTTATAGATTCAATGCAATCCCCATCAAGGTCCCATCAAAATTCTTCACAGATCTTGAGAGGACAATAATCAACTTTATATGGAAAAACAAAAAACTCAGGATAGCCAAAACAATCCTATACAATAAAGGATCTTCTGGAGGTATTACCAGCCCTGACTTCAAACTCTATTACAGAGCTACAGTGATGAAAACAGTGTGGTACTGGCATAAAAACAGAGAAGTCGACCAATGGAATCGTATAGAAGACCCAAATTTTAACCCACAAACCTATGATCACCTCATTTTCGATAAAGGAGCTAAAAGTATACAATGGAAGAAAGAAAGCATCTTCAACAAATGGTGCTGGCATAACTGGATGTCAACCTGTAGAAGAATGAAAATACACCCATATCTATCACCATGCACAAAACTCAAGTCCAAATGGATTAAAGACCTCACTATCAGTCAGAACACATTGAACCTGATAGAAGAGAAAGTGGGAAGTACCCTACAACAGATGGGCACAGGAGATCGCTTCCTATGTATAACCCCAACAGCTCAGACATTAAGGGCAACACTGAATAAATGGGACCTACTAAAACTGAGAAGCTTCTATAAAGCAAAGGACACTGTCACCAAGACACAAAGGCAACCTACTGACTGGGAGAAGATCTTCACCAACCCCGCAACAGACAAAGGTCTGATCTCCAAAATATATAGAGAACTCAGGAAACTAGACTTTAAAATGTTAATTAACCCAATGAAACAATGGGGCACTGAACTGAACAGAGAATTCTCAACAGAAGAAGTTCAAATAGCCAAAAGACACTTAGGGTCATGCTCAACCTCCTTAGCGATCAGGGAAATGCAAATCAAAACAACTTTGAGATATCATCTTACACCTGTCAGAATGGCTAAAATAAAAAACTCCAATGATAGCCTTTGCTGGAGAGGCTGTGGAGGAAGGGGTACCCTCATCCATTGCTGGTGGGAATGCAATCTTCTGCAATCACTTTGGAAATCAGTGTTTCAGTTTCTCAGGAAATTCGGGATCAACCTACCCCTGGACCCAGCAATACCACTCCTGGGAATATACCCAAGAGATGCCCTAACATATGACAAGAGCATTTGTTCAACTATGTTCATAGCAGTATTATTTGTAATAGCCAGAACCTGGAAACAACCTAGATGCCCTTCAATGGAAGAATAGATGAAGAAAGTGTGGAATATATACACATTAGAGTACTACGCTGCAGTAAATAACAATGACTTCTCGAATTATGCATGCAAATGGATGGAAATAGAAAACACTATCCTGAGTGAGGTAACCCAGACCCCAAAAGATGAACATGGGATGTACTCACTCATAATTGGTTTCTAGCCATAAATAAGGGTCACAGAGTCTACAATTGGTGAACCTAAAGAAGCTAAGTAAGAAGGTGAACTCAAGGAAAAACATATATTTATCCTCTTGGCTATGGGAAGTAGACAAAATTGCTGGGGAGAAAATTGGGATCTAGGGGGTAGGGTGGGATGGGGGTATGGGGAGATGGGGAGAGAAAAGGGAGAAGGCGAGGATCTGGGGAACTTGTGGAAAAAGGATGAGTGGGATAAAGGAAGGTTGGATAGGGGAGCACAGAAGCACAATTCTTAGTTAAGGGAGCCACCTTAGGGTTGGCAAGAGACTTGAACCTAGAGTGGCTCCCAGGAGCCCAAGGTGATGTCCCCAGTTAGTTCCTTGTGCAGCTGAGGATAGGGAACCTTAAATGACCCTATCCGATAGCAATACTGACGAATATCTTGCATATCACCATAGAACCTTCATCTGGTGATGGATGGAGATAGAGACAGAGACCCACACTGGAGCACTGGATTGAGCTCCCAAGGTCCCAATGAGGAGCAGAAGGAGGGAGAACATGAGCAAAGAAGTCGGGACCACGAGGGGTGCACCCACCCACTGAGACAGTGGAGCTGATCTATTGGGAGCTCACCAAGGCCAGCTAGACTGTGACTGAAAAAGCATGGGATAAAACTGGACTCTCTGAACATGGCGAACAATGAGGGCTGATGAGAAGCCAAGGACAATGGCACAGGGTTTTGATCCTAGGTAATGTGCTGGCTTTGTGGGAGCCTAGCCAGTTTGGATGTTCACCTTCCTAGATATGGACGGAGGGGGGAGGACCTTGGACTTACCACAGGGCAGGGAACCCTGACTGCTCTTTGGACTGGAGAGGGAGGGGGAGAAGAGTGGGGGGAGGGGGAGAAGGGTGGGAGGAAAGGGAGGGAAATGGGAGGCTGGGAGGAGGTGGAAACTTGTTTTTTTTTTCCTTTTCTCAATTAAAAAAAATTATGATAAGGCGAAAAAAAAAAAAAGAACATATAGAAGCACTACCACCAACAATAAATTAAAAGCACCATGGAAAAGATAATATGTAAGGCAGGCTTATTATTAGCCAAGGTTGTGTCCCAGTCATCTTACTTGTTGGCATTCTCAGAGATACATAGAGTAGTGAAGGACAGAGAACTCCAATTAACAATGATTGAAATTAATATACATTGCTTTGTGTTAGTTGTGTCTTGAGAATGTCTTCCAGGGGTTCATGAGTTGGAAACCTGTCATGAATAGAGTGATGTTGGAAGGTGGTGGCAAACCTTCAAGAAGTATAATACAAAGGGAAGATTTTAGGATAGCCAAGCATTAGTCTTTAAAATAGATTAGAGGGTTCCTCTGTTAGTGCTTATGAAAAGAACAGTCTAGGAGAACAAACCTAGTCAAATCTGTGACTTCGAGTTTTATGATGTTATCTTTTCTTCCTTCATCACCTCCTTCCATTTTGATACCATTCTACATGAGGTGATGTCTCCAGGGAACCTGGCCAAAGCAAACCTAGTCAGAGCCAGCACTTTGTTGTTGATTAGACATTAATCTAGTGTAATGATGAACCAAATAAGCTCTCTTCTTCTTTTCTTTTTTTTTAGATATTTATGTTAATCAACTTTAGAAACTACTATAACACTAAAATAATTAACAGATTCTTTCTCCACCTTATTAACCCTTCCTTCTGTTATAGCAGTTTATTTATATTTATACTTATTTTTGGACTAAATGTATGAGCCATCACACTCAGCTATTTCTATTTTTATATTATTTATTTATTTATCTTTTTATGTACTAATCCCAGTTCCCCTTCCCTCCTTTCCTTCCACTCCATCCACCTTTCCCCACCCCATACCCCCTTCTACCCCTTAGTGAGTATAAGGCCTCCCTTGGGAAATCACCTCATTGAGAGTCAGGACCATGCCCTCAAACCCTTTGCCTAAGCAAAGCAAGATATCTCTCCACAGAGAATGGGCTCCAAGAAGCTAGTTTATACAATAGTTAGATCCTGGTCCCACTGCCAGTGGCCCCATACTGCCCAAGCCACGCTGTATTCAGGGGTCCTAGTTTGGTTCTAAGCAGGTTCTCCAGTTGTTCATCCGCAGTCAGTGATCTCCCATTAGCTCATCAGCTGATTCTGTGGGGTTCCCCATCTTGGTCTTTATCCCTTTGTTCTTATTATCACTTCTATTCTAATGAACATATAACTTCAGGTTTTCTGTTACATTAATGGAAAACTGACTAATATATAAAGTTAGTACTAAGGAATTGGGTTATTACTATGGTTTTACTTGGAAATAAATAAGCATTTTGGAACTTAGTTATGTGTAAATTTTGACATATTTTGAAGAGATGGACTTGGTATAACATAGAATGCTTTAAATAGATCATTATGGGCAATTCTACTAATCACTCAGAAGGTGAGACCAGAGAACTAGTTTCAGAAGAATTAAAGATTTAATTAAAAGTTAGAGTAAAGGCAAACTTTTATCTGCTTTTTGTTACACCATGAAAAATAACTTTACTACATTCTGTTTATGCCCTCAAAGTTTGAAAGAAGCAAACATGTAAAGTGATGGACTAGTTCATTTTAGTGGATGGAATTCCAAATCATCAAAACATTCCAACTGTGACACGGGCGTTATTCGCAGCTTTTAGTCAAATTTACAGTAAGATTTTGGAACAAAAAGAAATAAAATGTAACAGTTTTATAATTTTGAAGCCTCTCTCAGGAAATTGAAGGGGAAATGCATGCAAAAAGATTTGTGTTTGTAAATGAGAGCCACTACTGTGCATTTAGACAGTATTTACTAAAAGGCATTGAAGGCATCTCACTTGGCATTGAATCTATCCTTTTATCACATTCTGGAGAGAATTGTTTCAGGGAAGAGCCAAGGTGAGGTCACTGGGCGTAGTACCTAAACAAGAGAATACCTAACTCAGGATATAGTTCCTTGATGTTTTGAATACTGAAGAGGTAATTCCTCTATTTGTTCCTTGTATCATGATAAAGCAGTCTTTAGCCTTCTTCTCCCCCCCCCCTTTTTGATTGGGATATATAAAGCATATGAAAAATGAATGTGGGTGAATTCAGTATTCACTGGCTTGCCCTCCCAACTCTATTCTGTGTCTCTATCCTTTTCTTTTGTATCTCTGTTTTGTCTGCCTAACATTTCTAAGCCACATGCTCCTACCCTGAAACATATAAACCCATCGACGCTGGACACCATCAGATGACTCTGCAACATAGGGCTCACTGTGGGGCCGGCCATGATAAACTAAGTCTGGGCAGGTCACTCAAAGGAAGTTCTTTACTTCCAATCATGATCACCTGGGACTCAGGCCACTGACGAATTTAAATGGAGGGCAAGACTCAGTAGTTTACCCCGAGGCAATGCCTGGCTGCAGGAAGAACCACAAACTGAGATAATCTGACCCCCAGCCAAGAACAGACCATTGGAAGGAAATGCCTGGCATTCCAAGCACTGTAGACAGGATCACCGGCCAGTGCACATTCACCAGAACACCTAGACAAATATCAGCCAATCAGGGGTCTTAAAATCTCAGAAACCCCTCACTCCCACCTTCACTACTATAAAACCATATCCTAATTGACCTAGGGGCTCTCCGGTTATTTCAATATGTTGGACATGCAGAGAAACCGAGTTTGTAAACTTGGTTAAAATAAAGGCTCTTTGCTTTTACATATGAGACTTGGTTTCCTTGTTGGCTTTTGCAGGGACTTCATGGATTTGGATATAACACTCACAACAGATGTTGCTTCAAGGTGGGGACCACTCAGCCATGCCTGGATAAGTAGCCAGTGGAGAACGTGAAGGACACTGCATATGAATATCACACCATAGGTGTAGAGATGAAAAGTGAGTGCTCAAATGAATAATAAATGTGGAAAGTGCGATAAATATTTCAGAAGTAAAAATTGTAAAACAGAGAAACAGTAGCCAGCTGGCTGTACCTTTACTTGGGCATATTTTGAAAGTCAGGAGAACTAGGGTAGAGCAGCAACAAGTGCACAAATTTTTAGAATTTGCAAGCGGTTTTAAACTTCCTGCTCCCCGCCCCATACACACTGGTAGCACATCTGCCGCCATTTTAGATCTGATCCTGGGTTCCAGGAAGGCAAGGCAGCGTGGCTCCACCCATCTGATCCAGAGCTCAGGAAAAGGAAAGCAGTGCTATCGAACCAGCCAAGCCTGTTGACTCCACGATGCAATGCAGGCACTTGAAAGCCTATGATGCAGCTAAATTTGTCAGTCCTGGACACCACTGGCCCCTAGTGGTACTGCTGAGCTATGGAGAGCAGAGCCTTGGTCTGTGACCTGCCGGGTCCCAATGGACCTTGGCAAACCAGAGCCTCCTAGTCCCCAGTCCATGGCAGGATGGAGAGTGAATTGGTTTAGATAAAATGCTGCGGTTCAGTTTCACTAGAGGTAGTCTGGTCCCACCACTTGAGGCTTCTGTGTATACCAGGTAGGTGGGAGGCAGCAGATTAGAGACCTTTGCAGGTTGCTGGCGAGGCAGCGGGTCCCACAAGGTGCCTGGATAGGTAAGAGACAGAGACAGATAGGAACACCATGCGGAGAGAGGGTTTGGGTATAGTTTATTCAGTGTGTTATGAGAGGAAGGTGAAGGAGAGAGAGAGAGAGAGAGAGAGAGAGAGAGAGAGAGAGAGAGAGAGACAGAGAGACAGAGACAGAGAGACAGAGACAGAAACGGGGTTCCAAGGCAGCAGCTATCTCTTTCGGAGAGACAGGGCAGAGAGAGTGCAGGCTGGAAGCAGAAGGAAGATCCAGGTAACCTGGGGGGGGGGGAGTGGGTGGGGCTTGTCTTTTAAAGAGACAGGACAGACCATTACATTTCCATCTTTTTTAATAATAAAAAGGCAGGAGGTTAGGCACAGCAGGTTAAAGGAATTGGGACAGTGGATTCTCAAGACTGCTTTCTGCTTATTTGTGGGCATTGTCTTGGGGGTGGACCTGAAAAAACTGGGTGCTGGTCACATCCTGGGGTAGTCTCTTTGCTTCTGCCCAGTGTCTGTGATATGGAAATGTTTGGTGTCTCAACTGCTTAGAGAACAGGGAAATATGGCATTTAAATGCTTATTTAAACAAAAAGAGACAGATTGGCTCCTATCAGCAGCACTCTACTTCTTCCAAAGAAGACAGAACACAAATGGGCACAGAACAATGTCCATCTGCAATTTGCTTCACCTGCCAAGCACTCACCACTGGGTTAAACTGCCATTCATATAAAATAAAGATCTCTAGGCAAAGGAAACAATCACTGGAATCAACAGCCTAGCTGCCCAAGTCAAGGTAGGCTTGTCTTCCTAGCCCACAGGATCTTCTGGAACCTGGCAGGCCCTGCACTATACAGCAAAAGGCAAATACAACATTTAGTGACCATGGAGGAGTAGCTTACTTGGTGCCAACCAAGTAAGTTCTCTGTTGTTTTTTTTATCAATAGCTCAATTAAAATTTTATCCCTCTCAAAGATTTCTGATGTAGCTTGACAGCTGAGAGGTTTTGCTGTTTAAAAGGACAGCCTCACCAAACAAATTTCAATAAGCTACAAGTTAGCAAAATTCTCTTTTATGCTGCCTTTCATAGTCTTAAGGATACTTTTTATTATGCAAAAATGTCTGTCACAGTCATTCTGATAGAAATATGCCACTTTTTAAATCTTATATTTTCACAAACCCAAAACATTCTTGTGAGTTCCAGGAAGCTGAACTGAAGGATCCACCTTAAACAGGTCAGATACACCCCTCTCAATTCCCTGGTCCTAAATTTTTTTTCCCCTAAACTTAACTTTTCCTCTGTTCTGCCAATACCTTAAACAGGTCTAGGAGACGCTGGGCATTTCCATACTACAAACACCAGTCAGAAGCAAAGAGATCACCTACCCCAGGATGTGACCAGCACCCAGTTTTCTCAGCCCCCACCCCCACCCCCAAGACAATGCCCACAAATAAGCAGGACGCAGTCTTGGGACTCCACTATCCCAATTCATTTAACCTATTGTGCCTAATCTCCCACCTTTTTATTATAAAAAAGAGATGGGAATGTAATGATCTGTTCTGTCCCTTTAAAAGACAAGCCACTCCTACTCCCCACCCTCATTTGCTGAGGCAAGCAGATCTTTCTTCTGCTTCCAGCCTGTGCTTTCTCTGCCTTCTCTCTCTTCAGAAGAGGTAGCTGCTGCAGTAACTCCTTTCCTCTCCCCCTCTCCCTCTCCCCCCTCTCTCCTTTTCTCCTATAACCCAGTGAATAAACTATACTCAAATTTATTCTACATGGTGTGCCCATCCATCTCTGTCTCTTACCCACTGTAGCTCCTCCTGTAATAGGCTACCCTAAGAGGTGAATATTTGACGGGTTTAAGGTGGATCCTTTAATTCAGCTTCCTGGAACTTAAAAGAATTTTTTGGGTTTGTGAAAACATAAAACACGAAGTCTTGGGTGGTGGAACCCAGCTGTCCCTCATCGCCAGCTGTTGCTCCTCAAGGAACCACAGTGTTTTATCTAAACCATTACAGAGAACACTCTTCTTTTCCACAAGCAGTGACTGCTGCAGAACCAGGAGCATAAAAGACAGGTATGTTCGGGGGGCCATGCCTCTCCAGGCCAGAGTCCAGAGCCAGTCAGTAGGAAATGAATGGAGGCAGCATGAATTCAATAAGTCTGTATCGGTAGATCAATAGCATTGAGCAGAGGAGAGGATCCAGAAATTCTCCTATTTTGGGGGTTAAAAGGGCATCTGGAGAATGGAAATCAATGTGCGATTTGAGGGGAGTTAAATGATACTGAGCAGCCTCAGGGAGCATCCCCACCCAGCAAGGAGTATGTAAAAATGCAAATTGCTGCCTGTCAGTTAATGAGAGCCTTGTATCTTGGATTAGAAAGATGTCTTAACTTGTTTAGTACAGAAAAGTCAATGAAATCTAGGCAATATTTTGTCATGGAACCTAATATGATCATGTTCGTATTACTAAGCAAAAGATTGATTGGTTATTTCAAAATAATGATTTTTGGGTGATTTCATTTGCTCAACTTTTAGGCAAAATTGATAATAATTTTCCAGCTGATTGATTGCTGCAATTTGCACAAGTACATTCCTTTATTTTTCTTAAAATTGTAATGAAAGATTCCTAAAATGAAACTATGTTAATTTTTACAGATGGTTATTCCAATGGAAGAACAGCTTATGATGTTGGTGGTAAAGAATATGTAGTGCAAACAAATCTTGCCTAAACTCACATAGCTGAGCTGTGAGCTATTACTGTAGTATTCCAGCTTTTTGCAAATAAGCCATTTAATTTATATGCTGACAATCATTACATTCTCTTCAGGTCAGAGAAACTGTTCCCTGCATTGGAACTAGAAATAATCAAATTAAAATACTGTTATAGCAAATTCAAGATGTCTTTCATCAAAGAAAATTGTCACACTTTGTGAGTCATATCAGAGCACATTAAAACATTCAGTTCTTCCTGATCTATTGTCTGAAGGTAATACTTTAGCTGATAAATTTATTCAGTTGATCACCTTATCTCAAGTTGAACTTACTGAGCAATCACATGCTTTAAATCATCATAACAGTAAAAGTTTAAGAAAACAATTTGGATTAAAAAGAAAAATTGCCTATCAGATTGTTATGCAATGTGATACATGCCCACAAGATTTATATTTACCTGTACCTCATCTGGGAGTACATCCTCAAGGTCTACTTCTTAATCATTTTTGGCAAGTGGATGTTACTTATATTGCAGAATTTGGCAAATTAAAATATTTACATGTAACAATTGGTACATATTCAGGTACAGAGTCTTAATGGTCTCTGCACAAACTAGAGAAGCCATTAAGCATATGGAAACTCATTGCTTAAAATGTTTTTCATATATGGGAATTCCTAAAATTATAAAGATGGATAATGGATCCAGGAATATTAGTAAAAACTTTCAGCACCTTTGTTCCAAATGTAGTATTGAACATAGAACAGGCATTCCTTATAATCCTCAAGGACAAGCAACTGTGGAGTATGCCCAGGTTCATTGAAAACACAACTTCAAAACATAAAAATGGTGGAATTATACTCTCAGTCACCACATAATGCCTTAAATCATGCACTTTTTATTTTAAGTTTCTTGAACATGGACACCCATGAACAATCTGCAACAGATAGCTTTTGGCATGATGGCACCAGAGCCGTCTTCACTAAAGCAAAATGGAGAGACCCTTGCAGTGGATTATGAGAAGGACCTGTTTTAATATGGGTTTGAGGACTTGTTTGTGATTTTTTTCACAAGAGGAGAATGAAACTTGGTGGCTTCCTGAATGCTTGGTGTGATTTGTGGGGAAGAAGAATACTAGACATGATGACACCGTAGCTGCTGGTGCCTTCCCAGAGGAGTGGAGTGAGATTGCTGAACTTATATTCCTTATCCTCTGATGCCATCATGTTTCAGTCTGAGAAGGGAAAGAAATTATGGTGAGGTTAGTTATTCCTGCCTTCCTAATAGAACTACTACATAGATTTCCAGACATTAGTGAGTCCTATTTATTCAGGAGCCAGTCCAAGAATGCTGACTGAATGTTTGACAGTTTATCCATACTATATTTTGGGATATAGAACTCATTTTTCCAGTACTTTATTTTTCTGATGTTGAAATGGAAAGCCTGGAAAACAGGTATCCCAGATACATCCCCTCTGCGGGTAAAAGACTCATTGAAACAATTGGATACTATTGGAGAGGTGACGTGTGACTAAACCCCTCCTCTGTATAATAAGGCTTATCGGAGGTACTGAAGAGACCCCGCTCATATTGATGGGAAGGAGTAGGACAAAAGGTTTGCTGGTGGGACTGTAATAGCCCAAACTTATTTTTGAAAGTTAGAAGCAGCAATATAATTGGACTCTAGTAGAGAAAAAAGACTCATAACTCACCTCTTATGAAACTTTTCCTGTTTTTGATTAGAATAAAGCTCTGAGAATTGTGATTTGACAAATTGTGTTTTATTGCTAATTTTCATACTAGAATGATGGTATTGACCTGATAATATCTGTAACTACTTTGGTACACTATGGAGATATTACTTATTAGAAAAAGGTTAGAGCCTATCTAAGAAAAAATTTGACATGATGCCAATGAGTCCTTAGATTTGGTATGTTTGATAAGATAAATTTGGATTTTGATGCAGCTAAAACTGCTAAAGACATCCTCGACCAAAATAAAAAGGCCACTTCTTCTTGGCTATCCTCTGCTCCTTATTAGTAGTTATTGTGGTCATAGGAGAACATATATCCCAAAGTAATGTCTGCTTACCTATGATTATCTAGTTATTTGTGAACTCTCTTGATAAAAAGTTGGCTCAGAGATGCATGGCATCTAGCTATATGCTCTCCTCTAACCATTTAAAAACAGAGGCTGATAGTCAATGATGCGTAAGATCTTTCTCCCTTCAAGGAGTCTAACAGGATGTACATGACAGAATGTATGTACCAATTGTAGTAGGATTGGCGGGGTGCGTTCCGCCACCTGGCTAGCTTTACCCGAAATAATTACATGGAAACTGTATTCTTTTAAACACTGCCTGGCCCATTAGTTCCAGCCTCTTATTGGCTAATTCTTACATCTTGCTTTAACCCATATTTAATAATCTGTGTAACACCACAAGGTGTGGCTTACCAGGAAAGATCTTAACCTGCTTCTGTGTCGGATGGGAGAATCATGGCAACTGACTGACTCGGCTTCTTTCTCCCAGCATTCTGTTCTGTTTATTCTGCCTACCTAATTTTCTGTCATATTAAAGGCCAAGGCAGTTTCTTTTTTTTTTTTTTTTTTTGGCAGTTTCTTTATTAACCTAATAGACATATGACCCTTTTCCATCAACCAATGACAAATAAGTCTAGAAACTGGAAGATGACAATCTAAGTCTATAGTCATCTGTTCTATAGCAGAAGCACAGGCTTTATTAAGTAAATTATAAAATGAAATATATCAGAGCCCACAGAAGTGGATCTGCTCCACCTTGACTATAAATCAGAGATTTCAGGCCTATTCTTCCTGTAGTAGAAGGCTGCTTGGTCATTTCCCGACTGCCCAGACTCCAGAAATAATCACTCAGAAACTATATTATTTAAATCACTTCTTGGTCAATCACTTAAGTGTATTACTAGCTTCCTCTTATATCTTAAATTAACGCACTTCTATTAATTTATATTTTACCATAGACTTGTGGTCTACCAGCAAGTGTCCAGCTTGTTTGTCCCCATCCATGGATACATTGCATCTCCCTGACTCCACCTTCTTTCTCCTTACATTTAGTTTTTCCCATCTAGCTAAGTTCTGCCTGCCATAGGCCAAAGCAGTTTCTTTATTCATTAACCAATAAAAACAACACATATACAGAAGGACTTCCCACATCATCTCCCCTTTTCTGTCTAAATAAAAAGGAAAGTTTTAACTTTAATATAGTAAAATTATATATAACTAGACAGGTATCAAGCAAGCAAGAATTACAGTTACAACATTTATAAATGCTTTATCTTTTATCATAACTAAGGAAAACTATAACTATAACAACTACCTATTTCTCAACTCCATCAAAGACTCCAAAAGGATATAATATTCCCCATGTAAACAGGAAGTGCATTGTAAGCAATTTCCAAAACTCTAGAATTGGCAGAGACATCTCGCTACCTGAACAGTCACCCAAAGTTCTTCTGTAACATTGGGACATCCAGTCTTCAGTCTACAGGCTCATAGTATCCAGCAGGCTTTTCTATGAAGCATGAAATGTCAAAGACAATCCCACCTATATTGCCAGTTTGTCGATCACTTTTTTCTGTGTCCTGCAGAATGTCTGACAGTCTCTTTCATGAAGCAGGAAAACAAAGAACCGTCTCACCTTTAGGTAAGTTTAGCAGTCATTTTTCTGTGAGTCCTGCATGTCTAGTTCATATAGCATAACATCAAGCAGTCTAGGCAAGAGCAGTTTCTTGCCTAAATTGCAAACCAACTCCATAAAAAACCTCTTTGATGCCCATCATCCTCTGGAAGTAATCAGTGCTGCCAGGAGCAGACGTGTCTCATTGTCATGAAAATTCCTAAGTTATTAAAACATTTTAAATGCCACATTCTGAAGGTCTCTGAATGATTTGAAGAATACCTACCTAACTAAAATGTATCTCTATATATCTAGAAAACCTAACATTACTACAAGCTTGACTATTATACATGATTATCTATCAACTTACATTTCTTAATTATACATTACAGTTTTAAATAAGTTGCACAAACACAGTACCTTAATCAAGAGCAGATATATACATGTAACAAAATTGACCAAAAATTTGTGTCAATAAACTAAGATCCATACCAATGCAAATATTTATAGCATATGTCCCTTTAAATGTAAACAAACATTTATAAACAATATTTAGGAATATGGGCATAGATCTCTCCTAACTCCTTCCTGCTTTTTGTTGAGTGAAGTATTGTAGGGGTGTTCACAATGACCTTTCAGGGACTCTTGTCCATCAAACCATATTAGCCTGGAATGAACCCACAGGTTTTCATATTCTTTGGAAACAAAAGAAGAACCTCTGTTTTAAAGCAAGAAATCCTTAGACCCAAATTTTGGAATTAAGATACCTTTAAAATATATAGGTTGGTTCAGTTTAGCAGTCCATACAATGAAATGTCTCTCTTTACTTAGCTCCTTCACAGTCAAAAAATTCAAAGAAAACACAATAATATACTTAATTAAACAACTGGTACCTATTGTAAAACACCATACTGTTCTGAATGGTGGAATAGACATGAAGGATAAATAAAAAAACTCCAGTAGCTAATAGGAAATGTATATTTTGGCAGACTTTTATGAATGATCAAAGGCCAAAGCTAAGAGTGCATATAAATGACATTGATATTGAGGGATTACTAGACATGGATGTAGATGTGAGCATCATTACTCCAGAATCTTGGCATCCATATTGGCCTCTTCAGGAGGCAGAAATTCAATTCCTAGAATGTGCAGTTATATAGCAGTCAAGTGATGATAAATGCTACAAGTACAAAGAATGGATGCTGTTGGACAGGGAGAAACAGAAATTGGTTCCCTATCTCAAGTGAAACAAATCCCGAGATGGGTTGAATGCATAGGGCTTTAATTTGATTATTTTGTTTGCTGCATAAGGAATGGACTTGGTGAACAGGAGGCCAGTGGGGTGAGAGACAAGGTACTATGTAAGAGACTAATATAAAGCATAAAGTGAGACAGGTTCAGATGATGACAAATATGACAAGTGGTCAGAGCATCCTGAGAGTGAAATGGATGGTGTGAGGTAATTAGAAGACCCCCAAAGACAACTCCCAAGTTTTAGCAGAGTTACTTTTGTGTATCAACTTAGCTAGCCCAATAATAGCGGGTTTTGAGTCACATTCGTGTTCTCACATAAATATCTTTCATTTAATACTGGAATGAAGAATCAATCTCTCTCTCTCTCTCTCTCTCTCTCTCTCTCACTGTGTGTGTGTGTGTGTGTGTGTGTGTGTGTGTGTAGCTCATGATACTGGTTTGTATCAATGATTCTTATCCAAAAGCATGAAGACCTCTGGAGTTAAGACTGAGGTCATCTGGAAAAAGAGCTCTGTTCTCAGATTGCCACTGGAGTCTTCCCTTTCCATCCTGCTGGCACATTCATTCTCATTTCCTCTTTTTTCTTTTCTTTTCTTTTCTTTTCTTTTCTTTCTTTCTTTCTGTCTTTATTTATTTATTTAAGATTTCTGTCTCTTCCCCGCTACCGCCTCCCATTTCCCTCCCCCTCCCCCAACCAAGACCCCCTCCCTAGTCAGCCCAAAGAGCAATCAGGGTCCCCTGCCCTGTGGGAAGTCCAAGGACCACCCACCTCCTTCCAGGTCTAGTAAGGTGAGCATCCAAACTGCCTAGTCTCCCACAAAGCCAGTACGTGCAGTAGGATCAAAAGCCCATTGCCATTGTTCTTGAGTTCTCAGTAGTCCTCATTGTCCGCTATGTTCAGCAAGTCCGGTTTTATCCCAGGCCTTTTCAGACCCAGGCCAGCTGGCCTTGGTGAGTTCCCGATAGAACATCCCCATTGTCTCAGTGTGTGGGTGCACCACTCGCGGTCCTGAGTTCCTTGCTCGTGCTCTCTCTCCTTCTTCTCCTGATTTGGACCTTGAGATTTCTGTCCGGTGCTCCAATGTGGGTCTCTGTCTCTGTCTCCTTTCATTGCCTGTTGAAGGTTAATATTCAGGAGGATGCCTATATGTTTTTCTTTGTGTTCTCCTTCTTATTTAGCTTCTCTAGGACCATTAATTGTAGGCTCAATGTCCTTTATTTATGGCTAGAAACCAAATATGAGTGAGTACATCCCATGTTCCTCTTTTTGGGTCTGGCTTACCTCACTCAGGATAGTCTTTTCTATTTCCATCCGTTTGCATGCAAAATTCAAGAAGTCCTTGTTTTTTACTGCTGAGTAGTACTCTAATATGTATATATTCCATACTTTCTTCATCCATTCTTCCATTGAAGGGCAGCTAGGTTATTTCCAGGTTCTGGCTATTACAAACAATGCTGCTATGAACATAGTTGAGCATATACTTTTGGTGAATGATAGGGCATCTCTTGGGCATATTCCCAAGAGTGGCATTGCTGGGTCCAGGGGTAGGTTGATCCCGAATTTCCTGAGAAACCGCATTTCCTCTGTCCCCCTCTCCTCTGTGTGTGTATGTGCGCGCGCGCGCCTGTGTGCGCGCGTGCGCACGCGCACACATGCATGCTGGTGGAGATATGCATAATTCTAGTTTCTGTTTCTCCTTGTCCAACAGCATCCATTCTTTGTACTCGTAGCATTAATCATCACTTGACTGTTATATAACTGCATATCCATTTTATTGTTGTGTAATATTAAAATGCAAACACCATGGGATAAGGGAGGTTTTACTATTCTACCTTCCAGTACTCTTTCGAAGCACCCCAAAAGAACAATCAGTAAAAAGACTTGCCATGAAAGCACTGGGAACTGAATCTGATCCCTGGTACTCCTATAAAAACTCCCAATCTGGGGTCAAGTCAATGCTTGCAATGCCAGTGCTAGCAGACAGCGGCAGGTGGTTCCCTAGAGTTCATTGGTGAGCCTACCTAGCTAAATCACTGAGCTTTAGGTACACTCGGAGGCCCTGTCTCAAAAACTGAGATGGAGCATGAGAGAGGAAAACACCATCATTAACCTCTGACCTCTGTACATGAGTAGCCAAATGCAGACATGCCTCCATCCCCAGGAACATACACATAAACCACCCACAAGCATAAAAATCTCGCCCTATTCCCAACCAGCAGCATCTCATATACAACAGACTTCCTCTAAATATTTGTCAATGACTAAAGGGATGGCTTCTTCCTGGCACAGTCTGTCTCTAATTTGTTTTTCTCAAATGATATGTGGAAGAGTGTATGGCATGGAACATTGACTTCCACACTGGAAAGGCAGAGTCTAGGAGAGGAAAAGGCAGTCGGATGTGGCAATTACTTCCGAGGGTAATGACATATTTTGAAATTTGGGAGCTGCTTCATTAAAATTCATTTTGCACTACATAAAATAAAGAATTGGGAGGCTGACAGAAATGAAACTCAAATAGGCATTCGTTTCTTTTATCTTTTTACAAGACACATCAATTAGTAATTTTATGGCTGAAATACCTCATTTTTAAATGTTATGAGGGACGAGGTGTAACATAATATCTGGCCTAATGTCACCTTTATTGAGGAATTGAAATCACCTTTACATCTGTTCATCCCAGTTGTTTAAAAAAAAATCCAGAGTGGCACATTTTTCACCATCTGACGTTGGTAAAGGAAGGGGAGAGTGGCTGTAGAAATAATGTCTTTGCAGCAAGTCCCTCAAAAGTGTCCGGTTAACAGTCAGAGATCAGCAGTGGACCAGAAGGCTTGAGCTGCGTTTACATTTGTAAAGCAGGCCTCCCAATCCCTCCCAAACAGGTGTGCCTGAGCATCCAGATGGACCCCGCAAGGAGC